>NC_056743.1:1830200213-1830320213 GCF_019279795.1 Protopterus annectens | reverse complement strand
GTTTAACATACCCGTCAATTGTCAAGATTTAGCATAATAGTTTTGGTCTATTTCTCATAAAATTTGTGGTTTTCTGGCAAATCACCAAGGATCAAAGTCACTAAAAAATGACATATATATGAGTTTCAGACATGCTATCCTTCAGAAAATGCATGCTAACACAAATACTGTTATTCTAGTAACTTTCTACATTAAAAAGACCAATATTCAAAATCTGTCCCTATTTTTGGGCCACTGAATCCCCATTATTTTAGGGTTTTCCCAGATTTCTTGCATTAAGATGTTGAGTGGTATTGTATGTAGTGCCCTAGTTAAGGTGGGGGGAGGTTAGTCAATTAACTTGATCAGGCTTGACCCTATAGGTTGCTTGCAGAAGACAAGAGCCTGAATCCTCTGCACCAACTACCAGAATGCTAAAGGAATTGGGAGCCAGAGTTTCAGTATGTTTTCAGCAACTTTTGAGTTTCAGTGCATTTTTATGGGATTATGAGTTTCAGTGCATTTTCAAGGGATTATGAGTTTCAATGCATTTTCATGGACTTGCAAGTTTCAAGGGAAGACAAGTATACTGTTGCTCATGCTAACTCTTTTTTCAATCTGCAACTAACTGTTTTGGTTAGGAAATGGCAGTCACTCACTGTTTGTGTTGTAGAATTTGATTTTGGTGCAGAAGGCAGTGGAATCTACTCCCACACCATACAGATGGAGTGCTGATATTGCAGTGCCCTTTCGATTGCTGAGAATGTGAAAGGGGGATAGGGGTCCTGTACTCCTCAGTGTGTCCTCCTTTGTATGAGATGCCTAGTAACTATGAACTTTTTGTTGGTGTGTCAGTCATTCCTTATTGCAATATTATGAGCTTGCATTTTTGTTTTAGTGTAGTATAGGCAATTAATTCTTCAAGGGCAGCAGGAACTGAATTTGATGATGAAATGCTGACATATAAAGTTGTTTGCCAATAGTAACCTCTTCATTAGTTACAGATCTCTTTAATGTGGAATTATTTGCACGACATTTACTTCTGCAGAGATTTGCTTAATCCTCCACTGACCAGATGAATTTTCTTTAAATGTGGGTTTTAATGCCATTTAAATGAATGTGTGTTTCAAGGGAAGAGAAGTTTACTGCTCATGCTGAGTCTGTTTTCATTGGGAGGCATTGTTGGTTAAGCAAATGGCTATCAGTGTTTGTGCTATTTCAATATCTGTAATCATTGTAGAAGTAAATAAAAAAAAGTATATACACTGACAGGTTTGAACAGTGTTTATTGTAACTGGGGAGAAATAGCCAAGCAATGTGTCATTGGAATGGCTGAGGAGGGGCTGGTGCGGGGAGGGGGGATTGTTGCAGGAGGGGTTGTACTGTGGGGTCCCTGATCTATTATCTTGCCTATAGCCCCATTTGACTATGACCTGGCACTGTCCAGGGGTGTAAATGCCCTCTGCATGCGGTGTCTGGCCTCAGAACACACCTGGGTGGGTGCTATTTACACAATAACACACAGACTCTGTCTGGCAGTATCTGGGTGATGACAGGAAGCCACAGCAAGGAAAAAGAGGAGGAAAAATAGTGGAACAATTAAAGGTAAGGTAGACAGAGAAAGGGAAAGGCAGGACCCTGTCAGAGGAGCCATAAACAGAGCCAATAGTTAGAATGCCTGGCTTCCCCTACATCAGAGTAATAATGCTTTATTGTTTTTTGTGTCTCAGGAAAGATTAGTTAGAATGTGAGATATCAACATTTCCTCAGCAATCAGCAAGCTAGCAGCAGATATAAAGAAGTTTACAGCACAGAGACCCCAACCTTTACACAGATAATCTTATTTTTTGGCTGAAACTTATGGAGATGTTCAAGCTAACGCCTACACGCCTACATGTTTAACAAAGTGACACCTACGTTTGAATATTTTTCTCCTAATAAATGATACTTTTACACTCTTTTTAATGAGTAAATCGCACATATACATGCACGATTAGTTGAAGCTTAAACACATATAATGCTCTTGCTGCAAAAAGAAATGTCAGAAAAGGATTTGACATTTCACATCCACAAACCTTATTCATATTCATGTGGTAAAAAGTGCAGTCTGCTGTATGAAATTAAAAATCATCCCTGTGGTTACAGAAAGTGCCCATGTGAAATTATCTGCACACATTGACTTGAACTATGTTTGTTTGACTATCTGACAATGGATTAACCTTTGGTGTGTTGGAGGTGTCAGCAGATTTTGCAGATCATCTGACATTCACCATTAGACAGCTGTTGCTTCAGAAGACCTGAATCAGGATTGTTATTTAGTTACATTATTCCACTAGAACCGTTGTTTTTTTTTTTGTAATCCCCAATTGTTTTTCTGTAATTGTCTCCAGATTTTTCATTTTGGCAACAGTAATCAATATTTACATTTATCAGCATGTTTCACATTTTTGGTCTTATTTTTTTAGTCTATGCCTTGCTTCATTTTATTAACCATTTAATATGTCTCTGTTTTACTCAGACTACTTTCTTTCAGTCATTAATATCTGTTTTATTTTACTTTATTGTTTACCTAGTACTGCTTTCAGTTACACTGTGCTTAGCTATAAACACATAAAGCTGACGTTGCAAGTTAATGTAAGCATGGAATACTATTTGAGAGGGTGTTACAGACCTCTGTTTGTTTTGCATCATATTGGGTATGCCACTCTTGCTAAAAGAGTCAAGTTAGACTTTGCCTATATTTAAAAGTCTGACGTTTAAAAGTATTAGGCCGCGCAGAACTTTAACTGCAGAGGACACCATTTGATCATGGCTGCGTGGCTGGTAAACTAGTGTTACAGATCTGAAGACTGTGTGTCACTCTCTTTTCTATAGTTGCTAGCAGATTCATTACCTCACCTTAAGAAAGTTATTTGGCCCTTTAGTGAATATTGGTGGCTTTGCTGTTGACCATTTGGTCAGTTAAAGACTATTTCTCTTAGACTGAATGACCAGACAGTGGTTTAAAGAAACTGAAAATCAATTTTTTTGTCTTGATGAAACAGACCTAAATAAATCAGTTGCTGCTGAAAATTTTGATTGCTTTTCTGAATTGGTAAAGCATGAAAATCTGAAAACATGAAAAGATAATAATATGGAATTGTTTTACAAAGTACATTGGCGCTGTTGTGTAACAGGTGTTATCCATGTTAAACTATGTAATGCAATGACAAACTCATCAATAAAAAAGGGACAGTGTCCAGGCTAAAATAAGGAGAGCGTGATATGTTTGTCTGGAAGAGGAATGCATAAAACAGGCTTCAATCAACAAACTGCACAGAGGGCTTTGTCATAATGGTTAATATATTTACCTCATAAACTCAAGGTACATGGTTTAATTCTCACCTTTGGTCACTGTCTTGTAATTCGAACAATCACGGATGGAACGCTGAGGCTTGCAAGGCAGTAAAAAACCTGCCGTGTTACAAAACAGTTCAGAACAGTTCAACTGAGGCAAAATAAACCCCAAAGCGAACCACAGATCCAACACAGATAAGACACCAATGCTGACAATGGTAGTAAACCGCTAGAAATGCAGATGAGCTTCAGATCCAAGACAAAATAAGCCACCAACTCAAAAAAGTGGATAAGAACGTCCTTTATTCAGTGAGCGCTTTCACCCCAGACGGGTTTCTTCAGACTGTACATAGAACTAATGGCAGCACAGCCCATATATACTCTAAGTGATCAGCTGATTAATAATTCAATTAAAAAGATTATTTTTTAACAAACGAAATTTAAAACCTAACATACTATAACAACTTATATATTATAAATATAAAAACATTGATGTGTGCAGAAAAGCTTAAAAAATCTTAAAAAATATATATAATCCATTCAAACATTTCAATTCATCATAGACATTTACCAAATATCCACTAGATGGTGCTGTAATACACAAAAAATATTGAATATATAAAAAAGTATATATGTGCATGTATACGTACATGTGTAAACAAGATTAATACCAACATTTCTAAGTTGTAAGGATAAAAACTATCCAGTGATAAGCAACATGAAAGCTTCAGAAATGACCTATAACAGATATGACAACATTTCTAGAATCTAATTAAGGGTAGAATTAATGCGTTGCCTCAATAAAGGGGCATCTCATTTCATCACCTTCCTAAGCCTTCTCTTCTTGAGGAAAGGTTGTAGGCTAATTTTATCATTGAGCCCAGGCGAAAAATCTGCCTTACATCTGATAATCCACTTAGTTTCCATTTCTAGGGTAAGATTCTCTAGGTCACCACCCCTAGAGTTGGGATCTACTGTCTGTATAACAAGAAAACTAAAAGTATGTGCAGGACCTTTAGCTTTATGATGTTTGGCTAGAGCGTTCTTATCATCACCTACCCTCATGCAATAAACATGCTCCCTAATCCTTTCTCTCAGCGTTCTATTGGAAAACCCCCCCATGAGACCTATTGTATCTGTCCGGGGTTGGTTAACCGAACCGTTCTCCCTCTTTGTAGAACATCATTTAAGGACTTAATCCTACAGAGGCTGGATATAGAGATGAATTGGAGGGACTGAAAGACAGGTTATTAAAGAGAGACTATAATGCTACACAAATTGATGAAACTGAAATGGAAGTATTGTCTATGAGAGATAATAGAGCTAAACCCTATTTCTCAAGCACTATAGAAAATATGAGTGAAAGTGAACATACAGACATCATACATGGGTCTGACTGTGTTAAAATACCTCTCTTTTACACCAGTGATATCTTTGATATTAGAGCTATCATAGATAAACACTGGCATGTTTTACGGGTCGAAGATTCTATCAGCAGTTTGGTTGGGGCCAGACCAAGATTCAGCTATAAGAATAGTTTGAATTTAAGGAGGATATTATGTCATAAGAGTTTTAAGGATGCACATACACAATCCTACAATACCATTCCATGCAATGGTTGTAATCAGTGCACCTTTATCAACACAGACACAGCTTTCAAACCACCTTTGCTAGATAGAACATTTAACTTTTGCACCGGGACCAATTGCAGGACGGCTAATGTTGTTTATCTAGCATTGTGTTGCTCCTGCTCAGCGTTCTATATTGGCAAAACCAATAGAACGCTGAGAGAAAGGATTAGGGAGCATGTTTATTGCATGAGGGTAGGTGATGATAAGAACGCTCTAGCCAAACATCATAAAGCTAAAGGTCCTGCACATACTTTTAGTTTTCTTGTTATACAGACAGTAGATCCCAACTCTAGGGGTGGTGACCTAGAGAATCTTACCCTAGAAATGGAAACTAAGTGGATTATCAGATGTAAGGCAGATTTTTCGCCTGGGCTCAATGATAAAATTAGCCTACAACCTTTCCTCAAGAAGAGAAGGCTTAGGAAGGTGATGAAATGAGATGCCCCTTTATTGAGGCAACGCATTAATTCTACCCTTAATTAGATTCTAGAAATGTTGTCATATCTGTTATAGGTCATTTCTGAAGCTTTCATGTTGCTTATCACTGGATAGTTTTTATCCTTACAACTTAGAAATGTTGGTATTAATCTTGTTTACACATGTACGTATACATGCACATATATACTTTTTTATATATTCAATATTTTTTGTGTATTACAGCACCATCTAGTGGATATTTGGTAAATGTCTATGATGAATTGAAATGTTTGAATGGATTATATATATTTTTTAAGATTTTTTAAGCTTTTCTGCACACATCGATGTTTTTATATTTATAATATATAAGTTGTTATAGTATGTTAGGTTTTAAATTTCGTTTGTTAAAAAACAATCTTTTTAATTGAATTATTAATCAGCTGATCACTTAGAGTATATATGGGCTGTGCTGCCATTAGTTCTATGTACAGTCTGAAGAAACCCGTCTGGGGTGAAAGCGCTCACTGAATAAAGGACGTTCTTATCCACTTTTTTGAGTTGGTGGCTTATTTTGTCTTGGATCTGAAGCTCATCTGCATTTCTAGCGGTTTACTACCATTGTCAGCATTGGTGTCTTATCTGTGTTGGATCTGTGGTTCGCTTTGGGGTTTATTTTGCCTCAGTTGAACTGTTCTGAACTGTTTTGTAACACGGCAGGTTTTTTACTGCCTTGCAAGCCTCAGCATTCCATCCGTGATTGTTCGAACCATTTATTTTATTTACGGATCGCTGTTCTTCCGGTGGAGCCTCTGCTGCTGATTTACTGTCTTGTAATTGACTAACCTTGTAATAGTCTGTAGTGACTATCTTGTATGGAGTCAGAGGTTGGCATAACAGTTACAGTATTTACTTTACAAACACAAGGTGCAGGGTTTGATTTTCACATGGGGTAATTGACTAGGCTTAAAATGGCCCATTAGGTCAGTTATCCTAGTAATAATCTATGAACCTATGAAACTATGAAGCAGCTCTCAGACAATGTAGATCAATTTGTAAATTGATGAAGGCTCGGCATTAAAACATGAACAAGTGCAAATAAAACTCAGAAAAGAATACTTCAACAGGCTAAAACTAATAGTGAAAACTGGCTTGACATCTAAGAATAATGTCCAAGCTATAAACCAATTTGTTCTTCCTGTTTTAAGGTGATTGACTGGGCCCAAAAGATACGGGATCAGTTGGACAGAAAAACAAGACAAATGCTTCGTGCTTAACAAATGACATATAAAAAAATCAGTGCATACCAAGATTATTTATTTCACGATCTGAAGGAGATGTGGGCCTCCTTGAAACTGGTTACGTGAGCAGATCTGCCATTGTGGAACTGCATGCATATTTGCTGACTTCACCTGATCCAAACATAGTGAAAGTTTTAAAACATGAGTGGAGGAAGTCTACGATGACAGCTGTACTTAGTTTAGCAGAAGTAATCCAGTGTGAAGCAGGAATGGAAATCAAACCAAAAGCAGAGAAAAATAAATAAATATGGGTATAAGTACAGAGATGTCATGTAACAACCTCATGTTAATCAGAATCTGATGCAGGAAAGATTAAGGAAGAAGGTGAGATGAAACCAAAGGATGAAAGGTTAATAATGACAAACTAGGACAGTGGATTACATACACTTTGGTTTGCAAAATCCACTGAACATGTGGGAGAAACAGACAAATGTAGGTTCTATAAAGAAGAATTGAAAACAGCCACATACCGTGTTGCTGGGTGTGGTATACTCTGGAAGAGGGTGCATACACTGAAAGGCACAGTAATGTGGCAAGACTGTTGCACTGGGGATTGTGCAAACACTATGACACAGAAGTAACTGAGCAGCAATGGAAACATGAACCACAAAGTATTATAGAAGATTATGAGGTGTACATGATCTACCATTACCAACAGTTCAAAAAATAGACCCAAGAAAACTCAGATAAAATAGTCCATGAAAAAAAAAAGAAAAAAACATTGATCATTGAAATTGCTCCCACCTAATGATTACAATGTCTCCGGTGCAGAGCCATAAAATATCAGGATTTGCAGGCAGGAAAGAGAGCAATGCGGAGAAAGCCACCCAGACAGTTCCAATAGTAGTAGGAGAAATGGGTCTAATAAAAAATAATCTACATTATTATTTAAGTATGCAACCAGTACATGCAACTCCGTATGAATTGCAGAAAGAGTCCATTTTGGAACACATTGCGAGTTCGGCGAAGAACACGTTTGGCTAACATTAAATAGTGAAACAATACTAATTTTATGAACTTTAATTATACACTAACTTAGGAATGGTTTCCATTCCCAACATGGCACAAGAAATGCAAAAGATTTGCAGACATTGAATCAGTAGAAGGCGTATAACATGAAGAAAGCAATGCATATTTCTAGGGCCATATCATATGGAGCTGGCTTCAACCACGTTGGTCAAGGGCAAGAAAATTGCTGGAACCTGTGTTCTGAGAGACTGCTTTCCAATCTATCTGCAAATATACAGAGCTGAGTATATTTTTTTTGGTTTTAGAGTTTGTTAATTGTTGCTTAGATCTCTGTTGAAACTGTTGTCTCCCTTTTCTGAGAGACTGCTTTCCAATCTATCTGCAAATATACAGAGCTGAGTATATATTTTTTTGGTTTTAGAGTTTGTACTGTTAGTTGTTGCTTAGATCTCTGTTGAAACTGTTTTCCCCACCCCACCCCACTATTTTCTGCTGTGTCTTCAGTTGGTATAACTGTTTTTTACAGCTTGCGTGTTATCTAACTCAAGGATAACTTGCATAAAATTAGACCTGTTAGTAACAGCCTGCATTTAATTGCTGGAACCTGTGTTCTGAGAGACTGCTTTCCAATCTATCTGCAAATATACATTGCTGAGTATATATTTTTTTGGTTTTAGAGTTTGTTAATTGTTGCTTAGATCTCTGTTGAAACTGTTGTTCCCCTGTTCCGAGAGACTGATTTCCAATCTATCTGCAAATATACAGAGCTGAGTATATTTATAAGTTCATAGGTTCATAGGTTAGTACTAGGCTATTGGCCCTAGCACCTATACAAGCCTAGCTATAACAATTCCCTGGCTATTTCTTCCCACACTACTTACTTCGCTGGACCCCTGTCTAGCAGGGTGACTGATGTGATCCCCGGGGTGAATTTCCTTTCTCCCATCCAATCATCAAGGTTCCTTTTGAAGAGGGCCAACGAGGAGCTCTGCTTGACATGTATGGGCAGTCTATTCCAGAGTCTGGGGAGTTTCTGGGTCAGGAACCTATCCCTCCAGCATGTTTTGTTTATTGTGATGACAAGATTTATATCCCTGGAGCGTGTGGCTCTGAGGGATTGGGATTTCTTTAAGTATAGCATGTCCAGCAGCTCTGGGTTTGACATGGCCTTGTATGTTAAGCAGAGATTGCCTCAGAGTAGACGATATGTGACAGAGTATAGTTGGAGTTTTTTAAGGAGGTCAGCGTAAGGCATCTGCTTTAGGCCTGTGATTCTTTTAGTGAGGTATTTCTGCAGCTTTTCCAGTTGTTGCAGATGTCTTGAGAGGTACATACCAAATGGGGCATTGTATTCTATAATGGGTCTAATGAGGGATGAGTACAGTGAGACAATGACCTCCTTTTTTCTGGATGAAAAGCCCTTAGTGATGAGGTGTGCCACATAGAAGGATTTCCTGACTGTTGTGGTGATGTGGTTATTGAAGGTGAGACCGCTGTCCACCGGTGTCCCTAAGTCTCTTATCACACTTTCAGTGTTTAGTGTACTGCCACCTATGTGATAATTCACAGGTACATGTTTTTTCCCAAAGGGGATAACTATACATTTCTTGGCATTGAGCTTGAGCCCATGGCTCTGGCACCAAGCATCTGTTTCTGTAAGGCCCTTTTGTAGAGTATCCACATAATTTGGGGATTCAATAATGGCTCCCAGTTTGCAGTCATCTGCAAACTTTGTTAGCCAGAGTCCCTTAGTGTTGGCCTGTACTTCCGAGACATAGATGCCAAACAAGAGAGGTCCCAGGACTGAACCCTGAGGTACTCCACTTGTCACTTGTCTGGAGCTGGATTTGGAGTCAGCTACTTTTATAGTGTGGGTTCTGTCAGTAAGCCAGTTGGCAACCCATCGAGTGACGTAGGGATTAATGCCCAGCTTAGTAAGACTATCTATGATTCCAGAGTGGGGGATGGTGTCAAAGGCCTTGGCGAGGTCCAGGTAGGCTGTGCAAACTGCCTTATCCTTGTCCACGGCTCTGGAGACTGATTCGAAGAAGTCAATAAGGTTCAGGAGACAAGATCGGCCCTTCACGAACCCAAACTGGGTGGGGTCCAGTGTTTTGAGGTTGCCAATGTCTTTGTTTATAAGTTCCATGATAATACGTTCCATGGCCTTGCAGATCAGGCTCGTCAGACTGATGGGGCGGTAGTTCCCTGGATCCAAGGTGGATCCCCCCTTGTGGAGTGGGATAACTGTAGCTCTGTGCCACTCAGTGGGCTTTTTTTGGTTTTAGAGTTTGTACTGTTAGTTGTTGCTTAGATTTCTATTGAAACTGTTTTATCCCACCCATCCTCCATTTTTTGGCTTGTAGTTTAAATTTAGTGGCTTTTGCAGTTGCCCGTCCCACTGTAGATTTGATCAGAGACACTCTCCTAGTCCCATCTCCTTACCACATTCTACCTAATAAGCTCTTTCTGCACTTGCTTTTAGTCCTTTTTAATTTAATTGCATTTTTTAAACTGTGTTTGGTCTAATATTGCTACACACTCAAGTGTGCTAGCTTGCACTGCATGTGAATAGTTTTTACTACTGTTTATGCTACTTTTCTGTAAAAAAAAAAAAAAAAAAAAAAAAAAAACTCTAAGCCTGTTTCCTACCTTTCCTGTAACTAGTGTTCCAGATACAGATTTGCTGTATCCAGGACTGTATGTAAGCTTCTGAGCCCCTCAAGCCTTTCTGTATTGGAGGGAGCCTTCTAGCTTATCAGTGGGAGTGGTAAGCACTAGGTAACCTGTCTACCACATAAGGAATGGTTCTGGCCCAGAAATTGTAGTTATTGGCCGTTTGGGCAATCTCTTGCATCTCTCTCAACTTTCTGATTTGAAAGCCTGCATTTGCATTTGTTTCTGTCCTGTAACTCATCTAGTGCAGATACAGATTCTTAGTTTTAGCACTTAAATTTGCTTATTCCTGCTCAGCACAGTTCAGTTCAGAACTTGTAAGCACTAAATAAGCTACTAATTACTATAGCACTCAACCTTCTTCATTACCTAGAGGAAAACAGTTTTTGTACTTACTTTTCTCACTTGCTTAGAGAAAAACAGCTGTTGTACTCGCTTTCCTCACTTATCTAGAGGAAAATGTTTTTTTATTCAGGCCAAGGGTCAGCTCCCAGTGTTCTCTCCTGTCTATCTGATGAATCTGGGCATCTTGAGGCAATGTAGAAATTGCCTCATGTATACAGACAACCCTCTCCTCCTACCATCCAACACTACAACCTGTGAGAGATGCACTTATCTAGCCAAACTGGAGGAAAAGCTCTCTCCAACTAAGACTGAACTTGACAGTCATGAGGAAAAGGTAAATATTTGCACCACACCACACTCATCACATAGCCTCACTAAATCTACACCACCAAAATTCACCACATAGTAACACAAAAACATTTGCGGCGGCACTCAATAATAATCTGTCTAAGCAACAGAGACCTCCAAAGCAGAAACGCAAGCAACCTCCATCCCCCAACACAACCCAAATGACACATAGCCCACAGACTCAGTGTGCCACTCAACCACAGCCAATAAGGCAAAACAATGTACCCAACACACTAGTCATAGGTGACTCTATAGTCAGGCACACTGATGTTCCACTCACCAGGCTAAACAAGGAGAAGGTTACTGTCAGCTGCCTGTCGGGTGCCAGGATCCGCCACATACCCACGCACTCAGGTCACTCCACAACAAGTACAAATATGACTCTGTCATTGTCCATGTTAGTGTGAATGACTTGAGATGTACCTCCCTGGACTACATGAAAAGAGATATAGAAGAGATCTCCGATCTTGTAGCCCAGGCAGGTATGACCCTAGCCCTGAGTAGCATTCTGCCATCGCCCAGAATGATACCGCAGTACAAGGACAAAATGATTGACTTCAACAATTGGCTAAGCTTCTTGTGTCATTCAAAGGGGATCCAGTATCTGTCTGCTTGGGATGACATGGTCGACAGACTGCACCTGTCACCCCTAGGATTCTGGATACTGGCTAAGGCTCTTGCTGCCCCTATAGTGCCTTTTTTAGGCAAGGTTTAAATAATAAATTCACCACCATAACAGGAACAGGCAAGCAAAAACTGAGGGTAATGCTACTCAATGCTAGAAGTCTAAATCATAAAATGCACTCACTCGAGGCACTCTTTAAAATGGAGAACATCGATATCTGTGCAGTGACTGAGACCTGGTTCAAGGCTCCAGAGAGCACCCTTGCACTACCAGGCTATAACTCATACCACACTTTTCAGCCATGTAACCTAGACCAAAACACCAAAGGCGGAGGTGTGTCCATATTCATTAAGGTTATCCACACCTCCAGGCTAGTTGCTCAGCATAATTCATCCGAGGTTATCCAAGTGCAACTAACTTTGGGCAAAACTGAAATCCAAATTGTAGCTTGCTACAGATCCCCCACCATGCCCCAGTTTTCCCACGCCTCTTTTCTTGATGTACTGGAAAATATTAGGGTTCAACCAAACACCCTAATAATGGGCGACATCAACTACAGCATCATTAACTTGGAAAACTACTCGTGTACCAACTCCTTAGCTCAACACTTTCTGAAATTCATAAACTCCAATGCCCTGGATCAACTTATCCACATCCCCACCAGGGGCAGCAATATCCTAGACCTAGTCATTACCAACATGAGTGACTGGTGTTCCACACCTGAAGTCAACTCCTCGGTGGTCCAATCCGACCATTAGCTAATCACCCTTGATATCCACATCCCACCCCCACCCCCTATTAAGGAAACCATGGTAAAAAATTTCTCCAAAGCCAACTTCATGCTTCTTAAGACAGAAGTGGTGAACTTTATGACACCCATGCAGATGGACAATACAGTTACAACTGCTGAATCCTACAAAAATGCACTCTGTAAGCACTTACATGAGTGCATGGAGCATGCTATCCCAAACAGAACCAAGACGCTATCCTCAAAAAAAAGCAAGCCAGTCTGGTGGTCCCCCTGCCATAAACAAACTACAACAGAAGGAAGAAACTGTTGCAAAAAAGAGTAAAATCCCATGAGTGGAGGAGCTCCCTGGTCAGCCTCAGAAAGAAGCTGAGATCCCTTATAATATCCTCCAATACTAGCTATGTAAATAAAATCACCACTAATTCTAAGGACAACCACAAAGCATTCTATAGCTATGTCAAGAATCTTGATGGCAACACCCAGATCTGCTCTGAGTTACAGCACAATGGCATGAAAATTACAGAACCAACTGATATTGCCAACATCCTGGCAGATAGGTTCAGTGCTAACTTTACCCCCTCACCCCTAAAGGGCCCATATCTATACAGGAAGAATGCAGAGTCCTTGTAATCACAACTACGCAGGTAAAAGCTGCAATCTCTAAAGCCAAAAACACAGCATTCATGGGAACGGATAACATCCTAGGCTGCGTTTTACACAAACTTCAGAACGAACTGGCTCCCCACTTAAGCACCATCTTCAATAATAGCCTTGTATCAGGCTTTGTGCCCACTGAATGGCACACAGCAACAGTTATCCCACTCCACAAAGGGGGAGCCATCACTGATCCCGGGAACTATTGATCTATTAGCCTGACGAGCCTGGTCTGCAAGGCCATGGAACGTATCATCATGGAACTCATAAACAAAGACATTGATAACCTCCAAACTCTGGATCCCACCCAGTACGGGTTTGTGAAAGGCAGATCATGCCTCCTGAACCTAAGTGACTTCTTTGAGGCAGTCACCAAAGCCGTAGATGAAGGTAAGGTGGTTCACACAGCCTATCTTGACCTCGCCAAGGCTTTCAACACTATCCCTCATTCTGGAATTATAGCCAAACTCATTAAACTAGGTATAAATCCCTGCGTACAAGATGGGTTGCCAACTGGCTCACTGACAGAACCCACACTGTAAAAGTTGCAGACTCCAAATCTGACCTCAAAGCAGTGACAAGTGGAGTACCACAGGGTTCCGTCCTGGGACCTCTTCTGTTTGGAATCTACTTCTCTGAAGTACAGGCTAACACAGAAGGCCTCTGGCTAATGAAGTTTGCAGATGACTGCAAACTGGGAGCCATAGTCAAGTCCCCAAATGATATGGCCATCCTACAGAAGGGCCTCGCTGAGACAGATGCCTGGTGTCAGAGCCATGGCCTCAAGCTCAATGCCAAAAAGTGCAGTGTCATCCCCTTTGGTAAAAACCCCGTACCCATGAACTACCACATATGCAGCAATCTACTTAACACCAAATGTGTGATAAGAAACTTTGGGACCCAGGTAGACAGTAGTCTCTCCTTTGATAGCCACATCACCACAGTAGTCAGGAAGTCCTTCAACATCATAAAAGGGTTCTCATCCAGGAAAAAAAGAGGTCATTGTTCCCTTCTACTGGACACTCATTAGATCCATTATAGAGTACAATGCCCCTTTTAGAATGTACCTCACAAGACATCTGCAGCAGCTGGAAAGGCCACAGAAGTACCTCACAAAGAGGATTACTGGCCTCAAATGCCCTACACTGACCACCTTAAAAAATTCCAGCTTTATTCCGTAGCATATCGCCTACTCCGAGGTGATCTCTGCCTAACATACAAAGCTATGTCAAACCCAGAGTTGTTGGACATGCTACACCTAAAGAAATCCCAATCCCTCCAAGCTACACGCTCTAGGGACCTAAGTCTTGTTACCACAATACACAGGACATGCTGGAGGGATAGATTCCTATCCCAGAGACTTCCCATACTCTGGAACAGGCTACCCATCTATGTCAAGCAAAGTTCTTCATTAGCACTCTTCAAGAAAAATCTTGATGCGTGGATGGGAAATAGAAAATACACCCCGGGGATCACTTCTGTTTCTCTGCTCGACAGTGCCACAGGAAAATAACTTTCTTGGGTGGCGTAAGCCAGGGAACCTTGCTGACTAGGCTTACATAAGCCCTTGGGCTGATAGCCTAGTACCTACCTATGAACCTTTGAACCTATGAACTATAGGAAAGTACTAGACTAGCTGCCCTTTTCATCATTTTAATCTTATCCAATTTAACCTTTTGCAGGTGAGAATCGAACCTTTGTCCCTTGTTTATGTGAGGTAAACTCCTTAACCATTATGTCAACCACCATCATGTGAGTCCCCTCTTACGCCATGTAGGATAGAAAGTTTACCATATATGACAGGCATCAGACTATATATAGCAGAAAGCAAATAGCATATAACATGTGAAATAATAATACAATAAAAAGTACAACTGGTGAGAGACCATATTAAACAGATTCCAAGTCATGTAGGCAAAGAATCAATCTGCAGGAAGCAGCTTTCAGACCATGCAGTCTGGGTTCTGAACTAGATACACCAAGTATCAAACCATGTAGGATAGGAGCTGATTTGGATACAGCAGGTGTCAAGCCATGTGGAATAGATACAAGAACCAGATGCAGCTTTGCCATCCATATAGGAAAGGAGCTGAACTTTATCCAGCAGATATAAAGCATGTAGGGCAGAATATAACTGGATCCAGAAGGTGTCAAATCAGTTAAGACAGAAACTCAATGTAAAACCAGGTAGAAGAGAGGCTGAACTGGATATAGCAGATGGCAAACCATGTAGGATATAAGCATACTGTCATGCTATCCAGAATAGGAACTGAGATGGATATAGTAATACCAAACCATGAAGTCTAGATGCTGAACCAGCTACAGTATGTGTCATACCAAATAGGATAGGAGCTGTACCAGATAAGGTGCCAATCCATGTAGAATAGATCCCAAAGCAGATATGGCAAGTGTTATACCATGTAGTCTAGGTGCTACACCAGATACAGTAACTATCAAACAGAGTAGGTGTAATACTGAACCAGGTACAACGTGTCAAACCATATAGCCAAACCAGATAATGTGAGAGGAAAGCCATGTAGGATATGATTTATATCATGTGGTGAGGTTTCAAATAAGAGTCACAGAAGCCTGGTGTCAAACACACAAAGAACAAGAGACAGCCATGTGAAGATGGTTCCACATCATGTAGAATATGAACCAAATAACACACAGCAGACTTAGATCACATTAGTTAAAGATTCAAGATCATGACTCATGTCTCATGACAAGTCATCTAGAAACCAGACTACATGAAGTAGGTTAATTACGCTGTCCTGTTAAGGATATGGCCAGATCATATAAAGTAGGCTCCATACTGTATAATTTTGTGACCAAACTGCAAGTATCAGGTCCCTTAACATATTATTAGGTAATTGTAACATTTGTCATGGGCCCATACTCTGTTATATGGGAACTATGATATGTCAAAGTGTTTGATCTGCTTTGAAGTTGAAATTCACAATCACTAACTCCACAACGACAACACAAAACAAACACAGTGAAGGGGTCGTGGGTGCTTGGCAATGAATACTTCTTGGTGATAAACACTGAAATTTGGCATTTAAGAAAGCATTTTAATAAAGAAAGACAGCACAGGCAGAGACTTCATCAAGATTGTGTTTCTCAGACATCTGTATATCTTTTCCATTTTGATTTATAAAACTGTGTAAAAGCAGAAAATACAGAAAAGTTTCAGTATCAACATCTTTTCATGATCACCCAGTCCAGTTACAGGATTCAGTGAATGATGCATAACCTTATTTGTACAGATTTCTGTACCCCTATAAAGAGGCAGTATCTTCTTTCTCCCAAAATCTTTTCAATGATCCAAGCATCCAAATGGAAATCACTTAGTAAATAAATCCATTTCTTGACAGTCCCCATCCATCCATCTAGCCATCCGTCCATCCATATAAAAACACATGGAGGAGGGCCCTATTGTGCTATTTACAATAACACCACATGAAACAGGCTATGTATCATGTGAGTTAGGAACCAGACTGCATAAAATAGATTCCACGCTGTTCTGGGTATGGATAAGACCACATGAAGCATAGCCCATAATATGTCATTCAGGTATTAAGGAACCTGAACTAACTAGAACCGGTTCTGATGAAGTCTCTGATTTAACAGAGATGAAAGCACTTAACCTATATCTTGCTGAAGGCTGTTTCTGCTGGATTACAAATAAAACCGTTTTGCGGTACTGAAATAGTTTCTTTGGCATATATTGTGGATCCCCAACTCTGCTGTACTTTTTTTTGGTTTACTGAAGTATGAGACATAACCAATTGATATATTAAAACCTAAAACAGCAAAGCAACAGATTTTATCCAACCTGTTAAAACCCTAAACCTGAAAAAAACTTCTAAAACCAATGTTATTGCAGGGGAGCAGGCCCACTGCACTGCCGAATTACTGATGCATTTAATATAAAAACATCAAGATTGCACAACAGTAGTGGAAAGGAGAGAGTCCTTTACCTCACTGTCTGCTAATATTGGGCAAAACGTACACCACTGGGAATATCACCAGTCTAAGTGAACAATCCTGATTAATAGAACTATTACTGAAGGAACTATCCCATCAATCTGGAAAATTTCACATTTTGTCCCTTTGCATAACGGTGGTAACTCCAACGAATTATAAATTATAGATCTATAGCCATATTATCTCCACTGGCAAAAATCACGGAGAAATGCATTCATAAACAACTATTAAACTACCTATTAAAAAACAACTTACTAGCCAACTGCCTACATGGTTTTAGGCCATTCCATAGCACCACCTCTGTTCTCTTATCTTTCTCTGACTGTATTAATAAAAATCGCAACAACAACACTCTCTCCTCAGCCCTCTTTATTGATATTTCGAAAGCCTTCGATATGGTTAACCACCACTTACTCATAAATACACTCAAAAACCTGTCTCTAGACAGACTGGCTATCCAATGGTTCCAATCCTACTTAGACAACAGACAGCAGGCTGTACTATGGGAGAACGACTTATCCTTCCACCTCCCAATTGCCCTTGGTGTCCCTCAAGGTTCCATATAAGGCCCTCTCCTTTTTTCTATTTTTATAAATGACCTACATTCTGTAATACCTCAGGCTACTTGTATCCAATATGCAGATGATTCTATGTTAATATGCTCTGCCCCTTCTCCATCTGACCTACAGTCCCTAACCCAAAATGTGTTTAATACAGTCAAGAAATGGCTTCTACACTGATGTCTCATCCTGAACCCCCCAAAAAACAAAACTGCTACTATTCACTCCCACCCATAGGGCCTCCCCATTTAACTTTACTGTGACATCAAGCAATGGTACCATCATATCGCCTGATTCTATTACTAAACTTCTTGGGTACTAATTGATAACAACCTTACCTTTGATTCCCATTTTAACAGTACTATAAAAACAGTCAACAAAAAATTAAGATCCCTATACAGGATTAAACCTTTTCTGACTCCACTAGCCAGGACCACCATTGCCTGTACCTACTTAATCTCTACCCATCTCTATGCCTTGCCTATATATACTAAACTATGTAAAAACAACCTGAACAAGCTTGAACTGTCCTACAATAATATTACCAGATTTGCTACTGGGACTGCCTTCAGAACCCATCATTGTAATTATGTTAAGCAGCTAGGATGGCTAGAGTTGCCAAATCTACTACTATTTTAATAATTAACAGTTGCCCACAAGATCCTGAACTGACCTACTACCACACCAATACTTACTAACCTAATCACCCCCTATAATAACCTCAACACCCTTTGCTCATCAAATAAACTACTTGTACAAATAGGTAAAACTAACAATATGGCAGGTGACTCCTTGTTCTCTAATACTGTGGCAAAACCTTGAACTCCCTCCCCAGTGCCCTAACCATCCTTTCCTCAACAACACTATTTAAAAGCAAACTGAAACCATACCTTGAATCGCAGTGGTTATTCCCTTGTGCTAACCCTAACTAACTACCTCAATTTTTCTCTAGGTCCTAATCACCATACCTGCATAAACTAGTTACTTTCTGTTAACTGTAAAGAGAGTGCGCTCCTATTGTTAAAAATGTTATTAGAGATATCTTTGAATGGCTAACCATAGCTGAAATGTACCATGATTCTGTTTATAGAAATGCAACAAAATGTAATGAATGCCATAATTATCTGTAAATGTGCATTTGTAAATGTCACATAGTATAATTGATAGTGTGTTTTGTGGAGCTTTTCTCCCCAGGCTTCTACTGAAAATGGACATATATCCAGTTGGACTAGCCTGGTCAATCTTTGATAAAATACTGCAAACTGAAATCTGACGCAAATTGGATCAATATGAATCAGCAAGTTTTATATACCTCCTCTAATGTTTTAATAAAGGGGGGTTTGTAAATATCTTGGCTTCTATGTATTTCCAAGGACACTCTCATTAGGTCCAACAGCTATCCACCAGGAACCATTTTCTTTCTTGTCTGAGATTTAAAAAGGTGAATCAAGGCTATACTAATGGTAAAGATGCTGAAAAAAGTTTGTTTTGTAATAAAGTGCCTATTTGCATGACATAGCCTTATTTCTGAAAATGATGATGCAATCTAACAATGTGTAACAGCTGGAAAGTTATTTGTGAAAATCAATATTAAGGTAAATAAGCTGAAAATGCTTATCAAACACCTTGAAAACAATAACCTAAACCCCTTAGGCTATATACTAAGCCCTCTAAGCATATGTTAAAAGAGTCATGACATGTGCCAGTCATTCAGACATTGTGTCTACAACCTAAGAATAAAATAAAGTCTTTGAACACGGTATTAACCTTGAAACATATTGAAATATGTGTTAAGTGATGTTATAGCACAGCTAAACCTTTTAAACAGCTGCTGAATTATTCAGTCAATGTGAACACTCAGAAGAGGTATTGAAATGACATAAGTACTGTCTGCCATTCAGACATGCTTTCATCTCTGCAAGTAGGTCTTCAGATGATTGTCTTAAAACCAGCTGTGCAACATGTGCTATGGTTTTAGATGTTGTACTAAGCTGTTAGAATTTGTTAAACCTTTGTGACATGTATTATGCCTTTATGACATTGAACATTTTCAGACTCATCTTGACAAACTTGTACGTGTTGCACAGGATACCTAACAAGGTTTACTCCCATTTTCAATAGAGGTACAGAGGCAGTGGCCCCACTGTTTGCATATGAATGAACATAGGTAATGGTATAATGCATAATCATGAGAAATGTCAGTATCATATAATGCATTAGTTATGAAAAACATTAACAATTGATGTGGCTAATATATATGTACAGATTATCATCAGCATTCTAGAACTATAAAGAAAAAGTGAAAATTCATAAGTGATAATAAAACAGTTAATATGTTATATCATGTGATCTTGGTGCAGTTAGTACTGTATACCTTAGCAAACCTATGATTTAGTAAGATGTAGACTATCAAACCATTAGTAATTAAAATGAATAATTATTATATTCTAAAGTAAATGAGCTGCTTGTTAACAAAGAAACAGAATTAGCCGTGAAAGAAAGTTCCATGTATAACAATATTGTGATGTCAGTAATACCTTTTAACTATTTATGAAGATCAAATATTCACTCAGAACAGAAGCTGCTATGAAAAAAAGATTTAAAAAATGGCATTATTTTACTATACAGTGCACCATATAACAAGTTTAACTAAAGAAATCCATGTTGTGCATCAGTGCAATGCATACAGTGTGTGTTTAACATTCATTTAATTTGTAAAGGGGACTGCCCTCTCCCTCAACCCTTTCCTCCTTTAGATCTATATAAGTGTGGGTTATGGAGGGAACCAGACTCACAAGCAAACTGAACTGATTATACAGTTTGACAAAGTGGTTGATTAGGGATGTGCATCCTCAAACATAAGCTCTTCATTCTGAACATGAAGCAAATGGCACAGCAGTCCTTTTCTTTTCCCTTTAATAATTTAAAAAAAAGGTCAAGGAACAACTGGAAAATCATGACATAAAACACCATTTATATGATACCAGCAATAAAGTGAAAATTTTACTTTCATCACGGAAAATAGACTGAAAAATAAAAGAAGTGAGACTGGATGACAGTTATTACAAACTGCCACAGATACTGCTGACGTATAAAAAGTAAGCGAGCAATGATACTTTCTGATACAGCAATGGGGAAATATATGGTGTAATAAAGTAGAAAATTAAGAGAGAGACATCTCAGTGACTTATTTTGATTTATTTATTTATATTTATTTATTTCATTTGTTTACTGGGATGGTCTGATAGGTTAGACAAACTGCTCCTTTTCAGCAGAGGCCCAATGAGAAAGGCTCCACAATAAAACGAGCAACTAGTAAAACAGAAGATAAAGTGATAAAGTTAATGACTGACTCAAGATAACTTCCTGTGATCCTAGATAATTATTTTTAATGACACTATTATATTTTTCAACTTAATGTGTTTAACTTTTAATCAAAGTATGAAAGGACAAACTGAAGATTAACCCAATTAATTACTGCAACAGTATTCTGTCAAAAAGGAAGAGGCTGAACAAATCACCGTCTAATGTCCACAATTATAAATGTAAAACGGATAACTGCACAGATGATATGGCACAGATCACTTTGCACCAACAGAGTGATAAGCAGAGGCCGGTATTAACCCCATCCATTTATTGTTCTTTAACCCTGTTATCCTCAAAGACAAAAAGCAATGCAATGTAGATGCACAAAACAGAAATTACTCTGCTGTAGGTGTAAAGCTGATGGGAAATGTTGTATTTCAGCCTCATTAGCTGGTACACAAATAATTCTCAACTCTTGCATCTGTTCATCAATCATGGAAAGGACAGATTGTTTTAAAGATTTTATGAGAGGGACTAATCCTAAAACAATTATATTAATTGTATTTTTAATATTCTTTGAAATATCAGGATGAAGCATTCCTAACACTCAAGAATTCCATGTGAGACAAATGTTGATACCTAAACTCATGTTTTACTTTAGAGTGAATTACTGTTTCAGTCTCTTTTACTTTACTGCAATGATTATGGAACGTAATAAAGATCTACCTCAACAGTTTACATTCTGCCATTAGTAACTAGCTCCAATCTATATTTTGTTAATGCTTTTAAAGTTACGTTTTATACCATATTTTTTGTTTCATGGAATGTAAACAAGGTATAGGAGTTACACTGAAAGAAGACTAGCATTCAAACAAAGTTATGCCTGTATCACTTAGGCCAGTAAATTCATGTTCCAAATATTATGGCTTGTGTTAAAGGGTAGTGATGGAAGAAGACCTCTTCCCCTAGATTTAAACTTAGCCAGACTCAGTTGATTTCTGTTAATACATAAAATGAATATGTTTATGTACTTGCAACTTTGAAATGAAAATGTAATCCCAGTAGTGTAAGTTAACTTGATATTAAGGTTATTAATAATGCAAGTTTATACATCAGTCTGTTCCTAAATGCTACAAAGAAGAGATGAGAGTTTAACTGAGAAGCTATTTTTGGAATACTACTATAACCTCTCAGCATCTTGTGAGGTGTGGTATGGAAAATAGGGCCCATACACTGTTATACTGTTTCCAGACAGTCTTTTTGATTCTTGATTAGATGGGAATGTAGGCATCATTTTTGAAATATCTGACTGTGGATAAGAGGGAAGATATATTGCAGTACAAAAAAAAACTTAAAATCAGAAGAGCAACATCTTATTTTGAAGGTGTGTTACACACTGCCCCACCCATGGAGTACTGAAATCCATAGTACCCCACTGACTGTCATGTGCACCTGTATGCCATTTGAAGAAACTGATAATCTTCCACACGTAATTCTTCATTGTCAAAATATATGCCTTTAAATTGCATCAATGAATGGTAGCCCTGCAGTGATGTAAATTACATGAGAGACACACTGAAGTGGCATGCCTGACATTATAAGCATTCGTATGTGAAGGAATCACCTCATAACTGCAACACAAGCATTGCAAGCAGATTACAGAGCACCAGAACTGCAAATTATCAACTCAATCCATCATGTAAATGGGGAGAAAAGTGTGATATAGGTCAGCTAGAAATGGTACAAGAACAAGCAGAGGAACACCAAGTGTTACATGAAGGAAAATCTGAGATGGATGGATGGATGGATGGATGGATGGATGGATGGATGGATGGATGGATGGATGGGTGGAAGAAGGGCATATTTTTATGTAAGTGACAGGTGCTCATTTTCCATTTTTAAGAAGAAGAGTAGATAGATATATGGGGCTAGTAACAAGGAGGGTACAGAGGGAGGAAGAATGGCATGCTGAAGGCAACAGGGACATCCAAAAAGAAAATAAGATCTAGACAGTGGCATACAGGGGAGGTATGGACACAAAACAGAAGTCAACTGTGGAAAGAAATAGACATACAAAGGGTAGACAGCTAGAGAGGATTTGACCACAAACAGCATATGGGGACTTGACAAGGCATTATGATGGAAGACAGGGTGGGGTATATAGGGCCAGTCTCACTGTCTCAGATGACAGCACATCCTGGTCAGTCACTTATATGGGCGACATCATGAGCAGACTACTATTCCAGTGACCTTGTTATGATGCCAACTGGCCATGCAGCCCTATCAGTTGCACAACAAATGAACTCCAGGATCCCAATGTGTAGGTGTCCAGCTGTTGGCCCACCATGATTGTGAGCAGCTGCTGATCTTTCTACTGGCTGATAGAGGAGAATCCAGCACCCCTTTCAAGAGGTGTCCGCAGAGACCACCAGCAAGCCATCTGGATCACCTTCATCAGACTCAGAGTCATTATCCTGTGGAGATGCAGAGCTGGGGACCACTGGTAGCCCAAAAGCAGGCATGTTGGTGGGTGCAGATTGAGGTGGGCATCACACCTGATCCTGTGCCGCAGTTAACTGTGTAGAGAAAAGAAACAAAAAGAGAAAGAAAAAAATGCAGAACATTAGTGCACATGTACTGAACCTTCAGTGTCAGCTGTAAATGAAACATGTCCATGAAACATGTCCATGCACTCACTTACTTCACTACCTGGAAAGCCTGTCACTTTTCCTTAGGCAAGCCTCACAGTTTAAAGGTATCTCCTCTGGTTCTATAAAACTGAATACTGAAAGCAGTTAGTGCAATGTGCCCCTGCCAAGAGAAGTCAATACCACTCAAGCTGTATTTATTTCACACAGTAAGATACATTTTCAAACAATTCCCAGTCTGAAATTTCTGAATCAGTAACTGAATTATCAGTCTTTATATCAATAAGTTGCAAAATATTTTTCTGCCATTTTCTCTTCAGTTTGCACACTTAAGAGAAATGATTAAGCAATTCATATTTCCTGCATTATTTATTAAGTGCTGGACATGACATCATAAAGATAGTCACATTTTAAAAATGATGGTGATTGCTGAAATGAATGTTCTCCCATTTTAACTGCATCATCTTGACCAAGTATTAGGTTATTTTGTTGCTGCCTAGTCTGACGCACTTTCATATTATATTGTGTCACAACAAATTAATCAGCCTATTTTATAACAGATTGCTGTTTCATTTTACTTTTACATGCATCCAGATAGTTAATTCTCCTACTCTATGCCTAATGATACATTTATCCCAAGTTAATTCAATGGCGGGAGGATTCAATAAAGCCTATAGAGTAATTTTTCACCATGTGTGAATCTTGGTGCGACGCGCATACGACCATGAATATTTTTATATTCGGTAAACTTCTTGTAGTGATGCATACTCATGCACAAACAAGGTAAATACCGTGGCATGCTAATTATAGCATAAATAAATTAACTGTATGCTAATCAAGCATACTAACATGGTGGATTGATTCAAAAAGCTGTAAATCAACTGTATAGACTCAGTGCTGGTGTTTCCTGTGTGTTTGAAAACTGTTCAAATAAAGCAATGGAAAGGACTCTACACAGATGGAAGAGCAAGTAACAGTTGTTAGAATTGTACAAAACCGACTTTAATGTGTGACAGCAGACACATAATTCCAGTTCTATACAGGGTGAATGCAAGAAAAGGAGAGTAACAATAGCAACATATCCTTTGTAAGTACCATGATATAAAGACAGCATCTCTCTCCCCCACCCCCAAATGAAGAATGTACTTGTAACCAATGCAGACTGCTGAAATTGTAAACCCCATGAAACAGACTAGTCATAGTTTCATGTAAGCATATGCAGTATTTAGCTGACGAAATACATGCATTTTTTTCTCAAAAACAGTACTCCTCTGTGCAGATATATGGCAAAGTAATACCCTCCCTTGTGTGTTCAACATTTGGCTCCCCATTTCCCTGGCTACGCTGTTGCCAACCATGTAGATTCAGAGTTGTCAGTATGGTGAATATGCAAATGAGGTCTGAATGCATTAGAATTGCTGAATCTAAATAAATTGTAACCGTGTAGAAATGTTCACAGTGTTTGCTTTCAATGGATGGCAACAATGAATGGTGACATCAGGGGGGGTGTCAGATTAGACTTGCAGAGGTGTACATGTAGGTCTGTGAAGGGAGAAAATGCATGTAAGCAGTGCACAATTCATAAGTTCTGTTTCATAAAGATGCAACCTCCTCTTCATTGTTTGGCAAATTGTGTCATCTCTGTCTGCTTTAATTAGTTTTTTTATTATTTTGGTCATTGTTTGCACTATACAGTGCTTAGCGCAATCACGGCAAATGGATGAATGAATAGCAGGTTTCCCTGTACTTGTCGTGTAATTATTCCTGTGGCAGCATGTGTATGTGTAGTTCTGGAGTATAGATGGTCTTGCATTTTAGTACAAGGTGTACAACTTTTCCTTCACTTTTTGTACTACATGTTTGCATGATATCACGGGAATAGAGGAAAGTAATACCAGTTTTGCATGTGCTTACCTTATTTACGTGAAGGTGCATGAAAGTGCATGGAAGTGCACATAGTGTATTAATAAGCAAGCAGAAGGTGTGTTTAGTAGATGCTAATTACAGCATAAGTGGGTGAATTGCATGTTAATGAACCAATGCAACATGGTGGAGCTATTCAACAAGCTATAAAGCATTCATGCAGACACCATACTCTTTTTTTCCTGTGTACTTCAATACTATTGGAGTACAGACATGGCAAATCTATAGGGACACAATGCTAGGGGCTGTTTCTGCTTTGATACATCTTTATGGGCTACAGGCTGAAGCCCATGGTGCTGCTGCTGGTGCTAATAGGCCTAGGTCAAGAAGGAGAAGAGAGTAACTTTAGATGCTACATGACCTGGAGATGGTAAGCAATACAGAGTGGGGAGGGACACACTATAAGAAAACTCCATGACCTCTGCAACTCTGAACTTAAAGCCAGAGCCAACCGAGGGGAACCCATCCCATTGGAAACTAACGTATGTGTAGCCCTTAGAATCTTAGCTATTGGTACTTTTCAAAGACTAACTGGGGACATGATGGATGTATCACAGGCATCAGCAGCTAGGCTTATACACCAATTTCTGGAGGCTATGCTCATACATGCCAGTGAGTACATATGTTTTCCCCATAATTCTGAGGAGAGAGCCAGCAATATGGAACAGTTCTACCATGTAGCACACTATCCTGAAGTACTGGGTGCCACAGATTGCACTCATGTGCACATTAAGCCACCACTTGGTGAGCAGAGTAAAATCTGTATTAACCGCAAGGGATACCACTCCATCAACTGCCAAGTCATGTGTAATGCCCAGGGAATTATTTTGAATGGGTGTGCTGACAACCCTGGCAATTGTTGTGACTCCCATATCTGGTACACATCACAACTGTAGCAAATGTTGCTCGGGGGGGGGCATACCATAGGACCATTTACTGGGGGATGTTGGCTATGCAGTGGAACCATAGCTGATGACACCCATCTGAAGTGCACACACAGCCATGGAAGAATGACATAATGAGGCACACACTCAAATCAAATCATAGATCATGCGTTTGGGCTGCTGAAGTCATGGTTCCGAGCCTAGATACATATGGTGGAGCCCTGTAGTATAGTACATGCACATGTACACAAATTTTCACAGTATGTGCTATGCTACACAGTCTGATCCTGATGAAACAGCTGCAGCAGGATCAGCAAGGGGGAGGGACATACATCCCCTCTTCAATGCCTAGGTCACCACAGCCATAGACAGAGGAGGACTTGGAGGGGAAAATCACCAGCTACTGTGGTGGGAGACAGACACAGGCATGCTCAGTATGCCCTTGCTTAGGCTAAGAGACAGGGCTGTATATTTGCAAGCATAATCATAATAGGTTGTATGATAACTAAGTGCACTACATCCAAATATAATAAAGATAATTAAATGTGCAAATAACAGTGGATGGTTTGATAGCAGTGTACATTCTGTTGCAGTTGGTTGTGTGAAGAATGACTTCAGTTCTTTGCTGCAAAGATGTTTGTGTGGCAAAGAGAAATAAGGCAGCCATCCTGTCTTCTGAAGCTGCATTGGTGTGAGAGTTCAAATCCCAAACTGCGCAGTGTACTACCATTTTTTACTGTGTATGTCATACATTGATTTTCCTCATTTCACTTATGTCCCCCCTTTTTTTCCATAAATGTGTTGCACAGTGCAAACAGTGGAACTAGAGAACAAATAAGTTTCAAGTTTGGTTGTACTTATCTGGTTTTTGTGAAGCATGGCATTGTGGAAATAGGAAAAAAATGGACCACCTAGGATGCAGACAGCCAGAAATAGAAACTGGATACATTCAATAAATTATCTTGGCCATTGGAAAACCTGGCCTGGAGTACAGATTATACTGGCTTCTAGTACAGAGTGTGCAACCTTTGTTTAACTGCTGTGACATTGCAGTTTACACCAATTGTTTCCTCAACCTTCTTGTGGCAACAGGTGTAAGAGATGGACTACCATGCACATGGTCCTGGGTTTAAATACAGCATATTCCATACACTATTGCTTTTATTGATTTAGTATTCTATGAATTATCACATTTATGATCAAATATATGACTGCAGGTATACTGTGTACTATAGCCCTGTTAATGTATTCCTGCTATCTGGACCGGCATGGCTTTCACTTTTACCAATAATACATACACAGCTGTCTGTACATGCAGTAACTGCATTGCGTGCAAATACAGTGCTGATGACCAGCAGGTATATGTTAGATACTCAATACTGTCAGATGTTAGCAATGTGGCTCACATTTGTGCACAACTTACCTATGCTCAAACAGGTGTATCTTGCATGTGTGTACACTTTGTTAACCATTGCACAAACCCACTGCACACTGCACTGTGGAATTGCATATAGGATGCTTTATTATTGGTGTTTATTGTCCATTTCCTTTGTATGATATAAAACTACATCTGGAACCATTGCAAACAAAGGGACCAATCTAACTGTACATCATATATTTACAATACATTCTTGTGTTGCCCCACCACCACCTGGTACTACAACCCTGGGATCTTGTACTTTTTCCACACATATATCAACCACACTAAAAAGTATAATATATAATGTTATGTGGTCCTTCATGGACAGGGCCAGTTAGTGGTGCTCACAACCTCACTCTGCTAAATTCAAACATCCAACTATGCTCAGTAAGGGTACTTGTGTTTCTGTGCATGTGTGCGTGTGTCTGTGTGTGTGTACATCTGTGAGCAGTTGGTTGACATAATCAAGAGCATTTTACACCAGCATGTGGGACACTTATTCTGACCTCAACAGATTCTGCTGATGTCACCAGCTGTATAACAGATTTGGATATGCAGTAATCCCACCAGGGCAAGGTCAGACAGTGGGCTGGAAGGCCAGGCAGACATGACCTCATCTTATACCAGATGGATTACAGAGACATGACTTTTAATCTATCCACATACATCATGGCATGGTTTGTAGCCTCTGTGTTATGTTGATGAGAAAGGCCTATGGTCTCTCCAGAGATGCCTTCTACATCTAAGCTGACACACCCATTGGAAGTAAGGCAGCCTCCATTGTTGTTGAGATTTCCTCCTCTAAAGCAGTAATAACTCACAAATGCAATCCATCAATAATCTACACTATATAAAAAGGCAACACCTTAACTAGGAAAACTGATGTTGAGGAGAGTTCTATATGTTTGGAACGGTGAAGGAAAGTATTTTCCTCAGGATATCTGTATAGAGGAGTACTGAATCTCAGAAGCTTCTTCTTCTTTCGGCTTTTCCCAGTTAGGGGTCGCCACAGCGGATCACTGTCCGCTTATGATTGGCAGTGGAGTTTTATGGAGTTGGGTTGCCAGCCCGGTGCCCAACCTTCCACAGAAGGCACACACGCACAGACTCATGCCTATGGCCAATTTAGTGTGTCCAATCCACCTACAGCATGTCTTTGGGAGGAAACCGGATCAGCCGGAGGAAACCCAAACGACCACAGGGAGGACATGCAGACTTCGCACAGAAAGCACCCCAGCCGAGGATCGAACCAGAGAACCTCTTGCTGTGAGACAGCAACACTAACCGCTGCACCACCGTGGCCACCCTGCTGAATCTCAGAAGCTATGGTTCCATTTTGTCACCTATATACTGCATATGCTGGAATATATTTAACGGGTCTATATTATAACAGCGAACGAGCAAAAGATTGAATGCTGTTGTATCGACACCAAAACATTGAAAACTTAAAAGAGCAAACTACCAGAACAGAGATTTTTTTTCCCAGGGGGGAAAAAATAGCTGTTCCCAGAAAAAAAAAAATACACTAAACACTATTTTAAGTGGGGCCTCCCACATCCCCCTACTTAAATATACCAACTTTGAGATCGCACTACAGTGCCAAAAATGGCAAAGTGATGGAAGCGGCCAAGCAACTTTATTCCCAAGGAAAGAATTTGCTTATATCCCGCTTCATCATTTTGCATTTTCAACATTTGAAGTTCGACCAAGACGCATTCGACAGAATGCATCTTCCATCTTCTGATAGGAACCCTATTCAACAATAATATGAAGCATAAGATTTTGCACTGCTATCTGTATGCATAACTTAGACGTGTACTGATGGCATGGCCATGTTTGTCAAACCATTTCAGAGGCAGACATGATTGGCAAGACATGAAAATACATGGAAAGGAATGCTGTATGAGAAATATGTACAAATGTTTCAGGGACAGGTCTTTGACAACACATTTAGCATTTTGAAGATTTTTTTTTAGCCAAAAGTGTAATTTGGATGTTCTTCTTTGGTGGTGGAGGCTATGGTAAGTTATTCTTATGGCACTAACAAATATATGTTGTTTTTGTTTTTGTCCTTGTTTTGCATCCTCCCTGTTGTTAGTATTTCACATCTCTAGACTGTTTAATGTTTCTCCAATGGGTAATACTGACTGGCTACCTTTTATGTTCTATCTCTAAACACTTAATTTGTAGTTATGTAGTACTTATGTGTATTACACATCTCTTTTCTTTTATGGCACCTACAATAATGACAGTGAGATGGTTGAATTCACGTCAATGACCTGAGGTATATTCATGGGATTCAGAGGCTGAATCTGACACAAAGGTTGACATACAGCCACCTCCTGCATTTACATTGGACACAGCCTGTGGGCCTGTGCCTACCCAGTGCACTGAGCACACAGATATTGCACAGGTAGAGGGCGAGGACATTGATCGTTGAAGTGTGGCTACTGAGGCTTCAGTGTCTGTTGAGTCTGGCCATAGCCAAAGTGTGGGTGAGGTGCCATGTAGGAGGATTGATAGGGGTTCTCGGAAGGGGTCTGCTGTCCCTCCTCTACATGGTGCAGGTGTCACTACCTGTGCCATTCAATGTATGTTTAGGGTAATCATGGAGGCACATGCATGTTCCCATAGGTACTTCAGACACATGCTCAGGGTTCTGGATGTGGCACAGTGTGACATGCTTGACTGTCTCCACAATTGCTGATGATTCACTGGGTCAGATGAATGAAATGTTGAAATGAGGGGCATCTGTGATGGACTGAGGGGTGTCTGTAATGAAATGAGCAGTGTCTGTAATGGAACTTCTGCTGAGAGAGGAATGGAATCCTCATGGTCGTAGGTCAGCCACATCATCTGCTGTCAGCCAACATGGACATGCCCACCATAGTGGCAGTACTTTCACTGCTCCATTAACGAGTGTGCTGTTCACACACAGATGTGGCAGGCCATGGAGTCATGGTCCTGGGCATTCCCATGAAGGGAGCTCATCCAGCAGACAGCAGTTATGTTCATGTAGCAACACTGGATCTGAGTGTGGTCCTGGATATCAATGCGCCAATGCAACTCCTGGCAGAGCCAGTTCTCATAGTTGGGATGAGAATGATGAACTGTCATCTCTACCATGTATGGCCCACACCTATCCAACACACTAAGACATAGAGCTAGCACTCAGCTTGGCTGTGTTCAAGCTCACATTCACACACCAGTTTCACCTAGAGGACCCCTGCAGACACACACACAAGAATTACTCATTTTGTCTCACTGCCCATTGTTTGTTTTGTCCAAATGTCTGCCTTCTTCTCTTTATTACTCACACACACTCACCAACCTTTTGTGTCAGCCTAAGCTTCCTGCCACCCCACACCAAACTCTGGGTAAGTGATGATAACTGCCATATCCCTGTGCTCCATCTTTCTTATTCAGGGATGCAAAATTTGTGTCTGATGCTCAGAGTACATAGCTAACTTACTGCTTAGTAGATATACATTTGTGGTATTTAACTGGTCCTTCTATGTTCAACTTATATTGGCCTTGGAGAGTTTGACAGTTGATAGCATCAAAATGTCACAACTTTATAACGAATGCTCTTGTGGGGGTTGTGAAGTAAAAACTGCAATATGTCTAATACCATTCTAACATGTCTCTTACAGGATTTTCCAGTCCAAACGTGTGGTGGACATCAGAGGTCACTCCATAATATTCAGATCTTAGGATTGTAGGACAGCACAGCATTTTCCTTTCCATTTCTTTAGTTTTCTTCATTTAAATTCCTGTTTTTTGCCACTGATTGCACGATGCACTGTATAATGCAAACACTGGAACTGGATAACCCAGACTACCCAGGAAGCAGACAGCTAAAAATAGAAAATAAACTCTGTGCTATATTCTTGTTAGTGAATTTCTGCTATATTGACTGGTATGGCCTTCATCTTTGACTAAAACATATACACAAAAACCTGTACATTCAATAACTGTGAAATTGCATTGCTTGCCAATATTGCCCTCTGCTTACCATTAAGCACTACTGAGCACTGTGCTTGTGTGATGGTAAGCATTGTGCAACATTTTCAAACACTGTGTGCACTCCCAGAAAGCATGATCACTGCAATTGATAGGAAATCATTTTTCTACATTGGTCTTGATCTGTGGAGATATGGCAAGCATTCATGGAGAGGCACCGAGATTCTGTGCTTAAAGATGAGGTGTCCAGGAGTCCAAAGAATTTGTTGAACTCCTAGTGAAGGAACATGGGCCCAGGCTATTGCAGAAGGACTAATCTGGTGCAAAGTACAAGTCAGAGAAAGGTTAGTCTTGACCAGGCTATGACCAGTGCTATCTGTGTTAACCTCACAGGTGAGCAATGTAGACATCACTACAACTACCTCTGGAGGAGGAAGAGGGATACCCCTAAACATTGGATAGAGAAATGTAGGACTGGGGCCACCCCACAGATGTGTAAGTATCAAATATGGAGACTACTTGTACTAGTTAAAAGCTAAATATAGTCAGAACTGGTATTCATAATGGTATTCTGTTCTGTTCTGTTCTGTTTTTTTCCACAGCTGTCACAGAGAGAGAACTAAAAGTGATAACCCATGGAGCTAGATTGGCCCAGATGACAGAAATATGTGGTATGTATGCAGCAGAATAGCACTGTTAATGTAAAAATAAAAGTTTAAGATAGTTTTTTGGGGTATCTTATACAGTTGTATCAAAGTGAGCATGCATATCTCAGCCGTAAAAATGAGTATGCATACATTATTGTGTTGCACAAACCACCAGTTCAGTATTCCAATATCAAAGTGAGCAGGCACCTCTCAACTGTAAAAGCAAACTATACACGCATTAGACTGTAGGCCAAACCAACAGTACAGTATTAGAAAGTAGTTAGAGGTCTTGGGTTTACATACCACACTTCCCAGCTATACAATACTGTTAATTTGTCATCAATATTTTAAGGTAAATTCAAACCTCTATACCAGTCGCACAAATAGCCTTCTGTAAACTGTAATCTGTAAAACCTGGACATGCATATGTACAATATATGGACAGATCAAGGATTGCTTGCAGCAATCTGTAATTTGTAGTATAGTATGCGTGTGTTATGAGCTGGGTAGTCTTAAAAGTAAAAACATTATTTGTTAGGAGTTGGTAGTCTTAAAGGTAATGTTAACAGAATAGAGTCAAATAATTGCATCAATGCATTGTATGTCACATATGAAGTTACTAATGTTATCCCTTTTTTCTCTAACCCACAACCCTTATCTTCTCTTTTTTTCCCACAACACAGTGGGGTAGGTCAGGCTCACAGGATGCGTCTGTCCTCACACCACTGGCTACAGCACTGAGGTCCAGCAAATCTGGGATGCAACCTGGCAACACCTCCTCTGCTGCCCCTGCACTACCTGGCCCCTCAGGTCACTCTGCCCCGCAGGATAGGCCAGTGGTTCCCTCTGGGAGCAGTGGTGGAGGTGGTGATTATATCACTCATGAAAAACTGCCAGGGTTGCTGTGCAAGATTGTGTGCCGCACTGTTGGTGCATGCCACTGCTCTCCATCATTGTACTTAATAACAGGAGAAGGAGACACACATGTCAGGCACTGCAGCCATAAGGACAATGAGATGACCGAGATGACAGTCCAGTGGGTGAGGACTGGATTGTTACTGTCACCCAGCTTCATCACCATAGGTTCTCAATATCCCAACCCTCAACCCCAGCTATGGTGCTCACCAACCTCTTATGTCCTTCACCATCCCTGTGTCTTGTCTTGCATGTCCTGTCTTTCTGCAATTGCTTCCTAACCTACCCAACCTACCTGATCCAGCTATACCTATGTCCCTTCCCCAAAATTCTTCTATCAAAAAAAAAAAAAAATGGGCACCTATCCCAAAAAAAAATAAAATAAAATACATAGCTATCCATTTTGAACACGTCTTTTTGATATGCATGATTCAGTCCAATTGGCTATATAAGATGATTGTGTTGTAGACACTCTCTCTCTGGAGGTGACAGTCCAAAGTCAGCTAATACTCTGCAAATATGGTCATTTATTACTGTTGAAGAAACAGATAGCTATGGTTCTTTCTTACCTCCCTCCTGTACATTCCTGCCCAACTTTTCACTTTGTTCTTCCCCCTGCTTGCTTCCTATTTTATCACTGTTCTCTCTTCTCCATTTCTTTTCTTTAAAGCATTATAACCCAAAACCCTAAAAGTGCGAAATTCAAAATCATGACTACCCATATGCACATTCCACACTCAAACAAGCACACATACATCTTTCTCCCTACACTAGTACAAACTAACACAACACACACAAACATAACAAAACAATCACATGTGCAGAACCTACATATAAGCTGCGTCCCCCCACATCCCCACTACTTATATATACTAACTCCGAGGTCGCACTAAAAACAGAAACACACAAAACCAGCACTAAACATTCTACACTCCCCTTGCATAAGCACACATCACATACATATAAATGTCACCATTCTCAACACTTACACACTCACAATCTTACCTACCTACCCTAACCCACACCTCAAAACTCCAAACACACTTACACACACCAAAACTCCAAGTAAACATCACTTATTTGAATCTCCAGCTACATCCACATACCAGACCACACATCATGAACACAAGGAATCTCACGTCATGTACGCACCTCCACAATCATGGATTCGACATTTCCACATTTGGAATTTCTGCATTCAGCATTTTACACTTTTGCACAAGTGCAGTTTCAAAACTTCAGTCTCGAGCTATTGAAGTTCGATATTTCAGTAGTTCGAGATTCTGAAGTGAAACCATATGTATATATATTTCCATAGCATGGTGACCAGTGGATTTGCACACAGGTAAGCAGTGCGCAAACCCAAGCCACATTGTAAAAGTCTATCAACTTTGATTGAGTCTCTAAAATATACCTGCTAATTAACTAACTTAGTGGCAGCAGGTGTCCATGCATTGTTGTTGGAGGCAGATGTTACTGGGTTCGAATACAAGTGCAGGTCATAATTTTAAAAGTGTCTATGATACTTTTAAATACATTACCATATATTGCTGCCATTCACTGTTGCTTCACATTGGTGTGCAATGCACACCATCTTGCAATAAAAGAAAAAAAATATTTATATAAATAAAAAATGGGGAAAATAGGAAAGTGTTGAAATGGGGAGCAAGCAAATGGAAAAAAAACAAAGCAAAAGCAAGGCAGGAATGTGCAGGAGGGAGGGAGGAAAAACATGTTATCCATTTCTTCAAGAGTAAAAATTGATCATATGTGCAGAATATTAGCTGAATGTACACTGTCATATCCTAAAAGAGGGCTGACCAAAACACAATCATGGTGTATAGCCAATTAGACCAAATTAAGTGTGTCAAGATGACACATACACAAAATGGAGAGCTATGTATTGGACAATTTTTTTTTGTGGGACAGGTGACCATTTTTTTCTGAGACAGAGAGAGAGGGAGAGAGGAATATTGGGGAAGGGATGTAGGCATATCTGCATCAGGTAGGTTGGGTAGGTGAGAAAGCAAATGCAGACAGGATATACAAGACAAGATACAGGCATAGTAAAGGACACAAGAGGTTGGTAAACACTATGGTTAGGGTGAGGGTGGGGTTACCAAGAGCCCATGGTTGTCAAGCTGAGTGAGAGTGAGAACTGAGTCCTCACCCACTGGACTGTCATCACTGTCACTTCACTGAACCAGTGGCTGCACTGCCTGACATTGTTGTGTTATCATAGTGTTCTGCACAATGGTGGAGAGGAGGCACTCCATCTGGAGTAGGCATGCACCAACAGTGTGGCGCTAGTCTTAAAACACCAACCCTGGCAGTTTGTCACAGGAGATAAAATCACCACCTCCACCAACTCCCAGAGGGAACACTGGCCAAATCAGGGCAGCAGAAGAGGTGCTGCTAGGTTGCGTCCCAGATGTGCTGGGCCTCAGTGCTATAGCTGGTGGAATGGAGGCAGGAGGATCCTGTATGGCAGGCCTACCCTGATGTGCTGTGTAAAAAAATGAGAGAGAGAAAGAGAAGATAAGGGTCAGGATGAGAGTAAAAAGGAGGATACCATTAGTAACTTCAATGTAACATATAATGCATTGATACAATTATTTGACTCTACTCTCTTACCTTTACTTTTAAGACTACCAACTCCTAGCAAATGACTTTTTTATTTTTAAGACTGCCCACTTCATAACAGATGCACACTATACATACAGATTGCAGGATACCTCTCAACTGTACAGATTTTCACAGAATATCCAGATTTTTGCTTCATATTTTTGGTTCATTTTTCATAAAATTGTGGTTTTCTGGCAAATTAATGGCAAATAATTGAAGACTGAAGTTAGAAAATAATGACAGACATTTGAGTTTCAATCTTCATACCATTCAGAAAATTAATGCTAATGCAACATCTGTTATTCTGTCAACTTTTTAAGTTTGTAAGAGAAATATTTAAAAATTGTCCCTATTTTAGGCCTTTATCCCAATTTTATTGATGGCTTTGTCCACATTTCTTGCTCTAAGATGTTGATAGGTATGGATTGCAACAATAAATCATTTTATGCGTGCATATATTACACATATGTGAGTTCCAGTTATACTGATTACAGTTTACAACAGGCCATTTCTCCCACTGGTCTAGAGGTTTGAAGTTTGATTACAATATTGCTGAAAACTTAACAGTACTGTATAGTTGGGAAGCGTGCTTTTTTAACCCACAACCTCCGACTACTCTCTAATACAGTACTGTTGTTTTGGACTACAGACTAATGCATGCATAGTTTCCTTTTACAGTTGAGAGATGCATGCTCACTTTTATTTTAGAATATGGAATTGTTGCTTTGTGCTACAGACTAGTGCATGCATACTTGTCTTTACAGTTCAGATATGCATGCTCAATTTGATACAACTGTATAAAATAACAAAAAAAAGCTGTCTTTAACTTTTAATGCTACAATAACAGTACTGTTCTGAAGCATACATAACACATGCTTCTCTCATCTGGACCAATCTAGCCCCATGGGTTCAGACATTCAGTTCTCTCTTTGTGGTAGCTGTGGAGAAAACAGAACAGAATACTATTATGAACACGAGTTGTGACTATATTTAGCTTTTACCTCTTACAAGTAGTCTTTGTAATTTATACTTACACATTTGTGGGGTGCCATCAGTCCTACTTTCCTTGATTCAACATACAAGGATAGCCCTCTTCCTCATCCAGAGATCATTGTAATGGTGTCTACATTGCTCACCAGTGTGGAAGATACCAGTAGCACAGTTGAAAACCTGAGCAAGACTATCCCATGCCTCTGACTTATACTGTAAGCAGGAATAGTCTATCTGCAATACCCTGGGTCCATTTTCCTTCACTAGGAGTCCAACAAACTCTTTGGACTACTGGACACCCCCTCTTTGAGCACTGAATCTCAGTCCCTTACCACACATGACTGCCATGCCTACCACAGATCAAAATCAATGAGGAATGACTTTTTCCTACCAATTGCAGTTACCACATTTACTGTGAAAACATGCAATGTTTGAAAGTGTTGCATGATGCTTACCATTGTGCAAATACAGTGCTCAACATTGCGCACCTTCACACACCACATTCGCACAATGTTAAGCGGAGCAAACATAAAAGTATTTGAAAGTGTTACATACACCTGTATTGGAACCCAGTACCATTTGGCCGCAAAAAGGAATGGATTCATGCATTAATAGGTGGTGCCACAAACTCAGTTGAGTAGCAGATGTATTTCAGGGGCTGAATAGCAAGTGTCAGGCTTAACTGCTTTTGTATATACCTGCTACTTAACTGACTCTGTGGCAGCAGGTATTAATACATTTAATGTAGTGATATGTCCCTTTTTGGGGCCAGATGGTACTACATCCTAATACAACTGTATCTAATATGTTTAACTGTTTATGTATCAGCATTGCTGTATGTTGATGAGTGATGCACACCATCATGCAATAATGCTTTAAAGGATATAAATGGGGAAAAGCGGTGGCATGGGGAGCAAGCAGGGAGAAGAATAATAGGAATTCCCTGCTAATCTGTGACATTTAGGACTGACTGTATGAAATATATGTACTGCAGAACAGACTCTGTGGCAGGATGTGTTACTGCACTGATACATTCCTTGCTATTTGGGCCAGATGTGACTGGGTTCTAATACAGGTATATATAGTACTTTAACAGGTGTCTATGATACACTGACATACATTTATATACAGGTGTCATTCACTGTTTCTTAGCAATGGTGTGTGATGCGCATCATTGTGCAATAATGTTTTATAAAAAAGAAATGGGGAAGATAGAACAGTGGTGATATGGGAACCAACCATGGGGGAATAGAAAAGGGAAATCCTTGCTAAACTGTGACAGTTACTACTGATTGTATAAAATACATTTGCTACTTAACTGATTCTGTGGCACCACCTAGTAATGTTTTGATCCATTTATTTTTGGGGTCAGATGGTACTGGGTTCATATCCAGGTGTATGTATATGCTATTCAGACAGTTTATGCTAATGTAAAACCTATTTAGTCTATCAACTTTCAAGGTGTGTAAGTGCAGTGTTACATGTCTGTACATATTTTATGGGCTGTTGTCCACACATTATGTATGCCTTTTGTCTTGCTCAAAGGAGATGACAGGTATGTTTCTGCTTCATTGTAACAGATGTCTGTGCAACATTTTATGTCCCTATTTCTGTTTACATATCCATGCAATATGTTGACCTTTGTGGAGAAATGTTGTGCAGAACCAGTGCTGTGTAGCCCTGGTGGTCATTGTGGCATTTTGTGCAACTTTGTGGACCACTTATGCTTTGACTTTCACAAAAATGCTATCTGTGTTTGATTGCAATTTTTCTTAACCAGCAACACTGCCGCAAGCCATGAAACCTTGTTTACACATGCAAGCATGTCGTTAATATTAATTGTACAATGCCTTGCAATGAACACTGTCAATGTAGCAGGTACACTTCATGTAAGTTCTGCTTGAAACCTACAGTGAGTTTCTTGAATCCTGGGGTATGTCTTTCAATAGTTTATTTTTCATGATTTCAGTGCCCCAGACAATTATGTTTATCAGCATTGAATTATTCAGCTCTGCAAACTCACAGTATCTAGCTCTTTTCCTTGGTACCGTCATTTAGAGATCAGCATGCTCATATGGCACATGATTTGTAGTGAAAAAAGAATAACTGACAAATATTTGTCAAATTGTTTTAATGACTGCAGTTCTGCTTAAACCTGTCTTCAGTAACATCCAGTTGTCTATTGCTATGAAGTAAGATCAAATGTATTAAATGCTGGATCTATAACAATTCTTCAATATAAACAACATTGAGAATTGATGAATCGAAACACAAAATACCACAACTCAAACAGGACAAAAAACAGATACTTCACTTAATGGACTTTGGATACTAATCAATAGATCAATAAACCAGTTTTATATAACAGTTACATTTGTTAGCGTCAGCTGTTTAATGACTTGTGTTTGAAAACCCTAAAACATAAACAAAAGTCCCCAAAGCATCATTTTTGTATGGGGAAGTAAGTGCCCTTTTACCTACACCATTTGGGGCTGCACCCCACACACCTTTGCTACTTTAAAAATAACAATTCAAAGAATACACCACAGTTAGAAAATGAGAAATTCCCTCACCCCATTGTTTGTTGTTCTTCAGTAAAAAGTCAAACTGTATTACACATGACCAGTGTATCCACTAACTTCCACTAATACAACCTACCTGCTTGGGGTCTATACTATAAGATGGAAAGTGCATATGTGCGACTACATAAAAGTCGACACATAATGCATGAAACCAGACAATAATGAATGGCCACATAATCAAATTTTTTCCCTAGGGAAAAACGTTATGTGGCCATTTGCTAAAAAAAAAAATAAGAATTTAACACCATAAATAGGTGGGGGGTTTTGCCACCAACACCCCCCAATGTGGGGGGTTCTGCCCTCCACACCCCCTAACTAACTATACCAACTCTGAGATCACACTATAGGGAAGGAAAGGGCAACTCTGTGAAGTTGGCCCACTATCTCCTTGCTCTATGACATATTCATCGAATCGCTTAAATGCGATTCGATGAATATGTGTCACTGTTTCCATATTCGCTAAGAAGCCTTTTCGTGCTTCTAATATAGACACACCTGCTTGCCCTTAGCCAAATATTTGAAACAATCTAAGAAAAATATCTTTAATGTAAGATTGCAAATTCAAATTTGACTAAAGCAGGATGACTCTAAATAATGTTGCAATAAATGCCTCCATGGTATCATCTCTAGAAATGTGAAGGAAAGTAGATGCCTGTATATCCTTTTGTTTTTTAGCTGCAAAAGATGCAGTCCTGAAGATTTCTGCAAACGTCTCCAGTATTCAACCAAACTTCCCTGTGGAACCAACTTTGCTAGCATTATAAATGGAAAAATCAATGCCATTCCGATTGTTCAAATCCATTGGTGTCTAAGCTCATTTGCTATCAAAAGTTCAGGAAACTATTTGAAAGACAAATGGGTGTTTTGTATGCCACATTTTCATTACTTGCATTGATGACTGAGTCATATGTTTTTATGATGCTGTTACTTTATTATTTTTCTAAAAGTATTACTCATTTATTTGCTACTGGTCTTATGGAAGACCTTTGTTCAGTCTGTCTACAATTGCTTGTACTGGTTTCATCAGTTGAAGGATATACTGTAAAGTCATTTTCTTGGAACACTTGTTATTTCTCAGTAAAAGTTGAATCTTCAGATATTACTGCATCTCGCAATGTTTGGGTATCTCTGTTACAATAAACGATATCAGACAAAACAGAAATGTACACTGAAGACATCTGGATGCATCTACTGCTTTTACTAACATGGCAGTAACTGGGAAAGCAAGAATCATGTGATATCAAACATGCCCAGTAGTATTATGGGGAAAATGTTCTCCTTTCGGCTTTTCCCAGTTAGGGGTCGTCACAGAGGAACTCCGGTCCACTAATGATTGGCAGTAGATTTTTACAATGCCGTGGTGCCAGCTCAACACCCAGCCTTCAACAAAGGCACACCCATTCACGCATGTCTTTCAAATGCCACTCAACTGCAGTGAGGACATGCAGACGCTACACAGAAGGTGCTCCACCGAGAATCGAATGGAAGAACCTCTTGTTGTGAGGCGACAACACTACCGCTGCACCACCATGGCTTATTATGGGGAAAATACAAAGCATAAAAATCCCTTTCTTTATTCTTTCCTAATTCAGACTCTTTCCTTGTTTGTACTGGGCCCACTTAAATATCTATTTCAGGGAGTTTATTTATTTATTTGTTTGTTTGACTGCTTGTTTGTTAAGTAGGTAGGTGGTCTGGTCTGAGGATCCTTTTCAGCTCTGATCTAGGTCAGAGGTTGAAAGCAAAAAACACTTACTTAATGAGTGCAGTAATGCACACTTACAAAAACACTGAGGTGCATACTACATACAGCAGTAATGGAGCATGGAATGGAAAATAAAACAGATAAAGCAGTGAGCATGCATAAAATGTTTTCAGGCATTGATAAATAACGTGTATTCATAGTGCCACTGGAATGCACAGTAATTCAAATAGGACAGAGACGAGACACTTCACTTAATGGACTTTGGATAGTAATCAATAAATGAATAAACCATTTGCTTTTATTGGTGTCAAGTGTTTACCGACTTTTAATTGAAAATTACTATAATTCATAAAGTTTCTGACTTGAAGTTGTACTTCACTCCACTTAATGGGTGCTGTTTAAGAGAAAGTCCCCCCCCCCTTAAATATCATACAAATGTTGAACTTATTAGACTGACAAGACATTACTCACTGACTGCCAGAAAAGGTTGCAACCAGGCACACTCATTGTCTTCAAATGAGTAGTTTTGTTTAGCATCTTTCAAACAATATGGATCAGATCAGAGAGCATCCGACACACACTAAGTTCCTGCAGCAAACATTTGTGTGCTGCCTTCTTGCTATGTTGTACTGGTTAGCACTAGCAGCTTAAAATGAAAAAAAAAAGAGTACTGCATTAAAATGGAAATTCAGGTCAATCTCAGTGGATGGCTATTCATGAGATTAAAAAAATAAAAGAGCCAAATGAGAGGAACTGAAGACAGAAAAGGTGGCGCTGCTGTCTGCATTCGGAAAGATCTGTAAATTGATGTAAGGTTAACGCTATGAGGTTCAAGTTGAAAACAGAAAACTCTGGCTACAACCATCTTGTCAGTCAGCACAGATATAAACATGTAACACTGTTTTAAGAAGCAAGGCAGCAGACAAAAAGGAGGTGTGACAGTAAACTTTTTTTTAATCAGTCAGGCAAGTTAACTCCCTTTTGACCATGGCCCAGACCTGAAAGGCAAAGTAAAACGCAATATATAGGAACAATTTTAGTTCATCTAATCAAATGCCAGGTTTTATGAGGTAGAAAGTAACTGCATTTCCTAGACAAAACTCCCACATGGACGGGAAAACAGAAACTCATACCTTGGAGATGTAAGATGGAACCTTAGCCACTAAATTGCCACATTGCCCATAATTAAGCAATGATTTGGACCAAAACTTTACGTGAAGTACATAGAACCAGTACATAAAATAAAGATGCTTATAGACACAATTACTGCTCGAAAAGCTAATTTCAAATTCTCTTCTTCCCACAACAGCACTCTCACTGCTTGACATACAAATTTGCATAAGATATTATCTCAACTATTAGGGAAATAAAAAAAACATTGAAGATTTTCCAGATGTGTGTGCTTGTGGTATAAGAAGAGAAACATAGCTCAATGAATGGTATGTTCTCTGTGGGTGTAGTACTAGAGTCAGTAAGGAGCACAGGATTAGCCTTTCTTTTGCTCTCTTTTCTTGATGTGCTTGTCTCAGGATATAATCAACATTCCAAACAATCAGTAGTGATTCTGCAGGTAGAACACTTGTCGCCGATGCCAGAAAGACAAAATGTAGGGGGGGGGGGTTCTATTTTCACCTAAGGTGTTTTTCCCACTACTGACATGGTTGCTTGGCTGAGATTTTTTTTTTTTTTTTTGAATGAGACATTAAACTGCTGACATATCTGCCTGAGATGATACCTGCTAAGGTGGATGTAAAAGACCCCATGGCACTTATTGAAAAGAGTATTGGATTTTCTCTTGTGCCCTTGCCAAAGTACCCTAGATGTTATGACTACCACTTATACTTTCCACTAAAAGTAGGCCATGTCTAGATAAACTAATGCAATAAATAATTAAATTCATTATGCATTTCATTATATACTCATCTTTGGATTAACATAACTAATGTGACTGTTTCACAAATAAATAACCTAACTTATGCTTTTGTCTAAGCCTAGCACTGTGGTGCAGGTAACAGTTTCCTGACTGTGTCCTAAGCAATTTGAGCTCAACCAGCAGCCCTTGCACTGGAGAGTGAGGTGAGGGGGGGTGAAGTGGTAAATGGGCATAGACTGCTCCACTTTCCTGAGGAGGGGGAGAAGTTCTGCACACTCTGAAGTATACTGGATGGTGTCAACTTCTTGGTATAGATCAGGAAGTTTCCTGTTCATGCCCCAGGTGGGTGGAGCAGGGATTCATAGAAGGACACCCATTGCAGAAGTGAGGGGAAGTCCTCTGCTGCCATCCCATTGTATGTTCCCCCTTTACACCCTGCAAGAGAGACAGATAAAGAAACAACAACAAAAAAAAAATGAAAAAGAAAATATTGAGCCAGCCCCGATGACTGTTTGAATGATGGTCTCTAGCAGATGGTCATTGCCCTTGTGATGGGGAATGAATGGACAAATTGGCTATTGTGAGGGCTGATGACTGAAATACAGGTACAACAGAGTTTGAAAAAAAAACATGTTTCATCTGCATTAGTTGTTGTATGGGTCCACAAGCTATATGTTTTATCCTGACATAACCACTTAAATACTAATCCATTTGACAGTAAATATGTTTTTAGTATTTCAGATGCACTTTTATATTTAGTAAGTGCTAAATGAGAATGGGAGATAGGAAAATGGGGATGGAGCAGAGGTATGAACTTCCCTGTGAAGGAAAAGGATGCTCATTTCTTAGTAATAGTTGGAAATACACTCTTTGTTCTGCCATACTCTTCTGGCTTTTAGCTGTGCAGTGGAACAAAAGAGGTGTTTTTATTGCAGGCATGCTGGCATCTTTCCCAGCTGACCCTGCTAGCAGACCCAGGAGAATGTACAGCACAATTAGTTTCTCCATGAATGTAGATTGAAACACATTAGATTTATAACTCCCTTCCAAACAATCTTGTGCCTCTGACAGGCCAAGACAGAGTCTGCATCTCGAATGACTGCAGCCTGTTCATTGTGATGCCATTGTGTTATGTTCAACGGCTAGAAAATAAATGAGGAGTGTACCAGTGACAGTCTGCTAATAAGGTGCCTATAATTTCATTTGGTTAGGAATTCTCTGAGCGAAGAGGGAAACATTGACAATTTACAAAATACTTGCAGTGAAATAAGTGTTATGGAAAAGTTAAAACTTTATCAGGATACCTGAAACTACATGCAGACATGAGTTGAATTTAAAATGGTATGTTCTCATCATTACTGCAGCCATACTGTACTATTATGGGATAGATGCATTTATAATCCAGTACAGAGCTCTTTTTGCATACTTTTTTTATAAATATTGTATCTGAAGTGACACTTTGCAGGTGAGATGATGCTGAGCGGATCTTACAATATTGTATTTCATTTCCCTGAAAATCTTCCTTCAGGTTTCTGCCTTCACTGCCGAAAATATAATTTTATTTGGGCAGCACTTTCTCAGTCTGAGAAACATAAGACTCCAGTTTAAGGCCCATCACTGACATTTAGAGCATCCCCACCAAATGCTATCATATGCCTATGTTAAATTTGTCTTATTTTAATATTATTACAACAGCTTAATTCCCATTTTCAAGGAAAGAGTAAAATTATATACTACCTAAATATGAATGTGCATATGTAATCTATTAATTGTAAACACAAGAAAATTCTTAAAATTTCTTGATTATTTAAAAGCATATAATAAAATACCATACAATTTGCTCTGAAAGTTTCCTTTGCAGCATCATTGCTCTTAGTTGACTAGTCTTTGATGATATACCCCCGGATTCACTAATCCTCCATTCAGGACTACTCTAGTCCTGCACGGCAGCACCAGTTTAAGAGGAGGATGGCAGCGTGCCATGCATATAAAGGAAGGCACGCTGAACACCTAATTCTACATGGAGTGTGGATGAGTGCAGGGGGTGTGGAAACACGCCCCTGGAAGGTAGAACAGAAAAATGTGTACATAAAAGAGCGAGACCGCACATAAGTGTCCGCAGATCCCCACCAACAATCCTCATGTGTTCAATAGCAACAGTACACTGAAAAAAAAAACATGGAGAAACCCTTGTAGTAATGTTTTTAAAATGCTGAGTACAGCTAACTGTAGGTGCACGGGTCTGCCCATCGCGTAGCTACGGGTAAAGCAGCATGAAAGGCTGAAGAGGATAACAAGGAAGGTGTTGCAAATGAAGTATCACAGCAATAGCGTAGTGGTCAGAGCATCCGCCTAAGGAGGAGGCATTCCCGGCTCGAGTCCCACTGCAGCACATACAATTTTCCAAGTGTAATCTGTATACAAACAATTATGTACATTTTATTGCTGTAGAACCTACCAAATAACAATTAAATGTGAACTGGAGTACTGCATGAAATGCACATGTGAACAGTCAGTACCAGAATGAATAAGTCAGCAACAAGCAGGCATAAGTACAGGTAAGTAGTAGCAAGCATATGTAAGCAATAGTAAGCGTGTGCAGGTGTGTATGGGAGGGGTGAAGCACCACTGACACAGATCAAGCAAAGGAGATGCTAACTGCATGTAACACACTGCAACCGGAAGTCAGCAGTGCTAACCTCTGCACAACCCCGCTCACAACCACTTGAAAGTGCCTTAAGCACACCGTATCAAACAGCTGGTGTCACACATGGGTCTGTGTAGATTAATGGAGTCATTCGTAGGTATCGCAAAGCATACGTGACACACAAGGTTGGCCCATATGCATATGAAACACAGTACCCTGCAATACCAGTCAGCATTACCAGATATGTAGCTAAAGAATTAGAGGTATATGTGTCCGTATGAATACCCATAACTATATAGATATCTACCTCCCCTCTCTGTAGTACAAATGTAGAGATACATACATAGACATATAAATAAATACCCTCAAATATAGATATACATATGTAGACACCCATCATCTACATGTCGTTAGATATATATATACAGAAATATGTATATATATATATATATATATATATATATATATATATATATATATATATATATATGTGTGTGTGTGTGTGTGTGTGTGTGTGTGTGCATAGATATACACAGATATATACCTATGATAAGATACGCACCTAAGAATGACATATGTTCACAGGCTATCCCAATGGAGGTGAGGGGCCCAAGCAAGAAATGTGTAACATGTAGCATGACCTCCCCCTCCCCCAGCCAGACAGAGGAAACATACAAACAAACCCACAAACAATGTAAACAGTCCACTGCTCCCCAGACCACAGGCAGGATACAACTGGGGGGGGGGGCACAGTGGACCCATGAAATCTAATCCTGGACCAGAGACAGGAGCGTCCATTGCGGGACACCCCAAAATTGTCATAATATGGGAGGAAGCCAGTGCGATGACCTATCAAGGCAGGGTGTGTGCATACCCGGAATACAAGGGTGGGAAAGCCTGATGACCCATGGGTAGAGACAACGTACATGATGGGTCCCGTGAAGTGGAGAGTGGGCAATGTGTAGTGGTGTGTTCAGACCTGACCTGCACCCAGAGTAAGGATTAGTGCTATAGAGGAGGTGCAGGTGGGAGAACTATGGCTAGCTAATTATGGGTCTAGGCATGCAGGTGTTTGCTGGAGTGGGTCTCTCTGGACAGCCCCAGGGATGTAAGCAATAGTGTTCATTGGGCAGAGGCGCCACCCAATGAGCAGCCACACCTGCTACGAATCCCACTGCAGCAAAGTCTATTTTACATGGCAGAGAACGGAATAACCAGATGTAGATGTATATATGTAGAGGCATGTGTGTGTCTCCATAGTACGAATGTATACATACAGAGACAGAATACATATAAATATCCACATATAGATATATACATATGCAGACAACCGTACATCCATATGTCGTTAGATATATATGTACAGCAATATATAAATATATATGTATGTATGCATACATATACAGACATATATGTATATAGTTATGTATATATATATATATATATATATATATATATATATATATATATATATGTGTGTGTGTGTGTGTGTGTGTGTGTGTGTGTGTGTGTAAATGGGTCTAGGACAGTCTACCGAAAGACTGTTTCACTGAAAGTGAAATGGGCTGTCACAGTTTCGTGAAAGCACTTTTTAATGAAAAAAGTGCTTTCGCGAAACTTTCGTAAAAGTACAGGGAAATAGGGGGAAGTGGTAGTGGGCGAGATCGGACTACTGTGAGGATAAGGGAATATTCCCTTTTCCCCCCTGTAGTGAGATCTTGGAGTGAGAATATAAAAGTAGGGGTGTGTGGGGGCCAGAGCCTACCGTGTGGGGGGGGGGTGCAGGGGGGCAACCCCCCCCCCCGTGTAAACATGGTGTGTGTGTTTTTTTTTTGTTTTTGTGTATGTGTGTGTAAGTTTTACTTTCCATTTACCGAAACTGCTTTTTCGGTGAAAGCAGGTTTGATAAACGGTGTTCAGTAGGGCTGGATTCGGACAGTTGGTCTTTCGATCAACTGTCTTAGACCCCGTGTGCATATACGCATGTATATAGCTAGGATATGATACAGCAGTTACGAATTACATATGTTCACAGGCCCTGCAAATGGGGGTGAGGGGTCCAATCAACAAACATGTAACACGTAGCATTACCACCACCCCCCCCAAGCTAGACCGGTGAAACATACAGACACACAATAAAAGTAAACACACCACTGCTTCCCAGACTACAGGCAGGATACTACCAGTGGGAGATACCCACCCAGTCTAATCTTGAAACAAAGACATGTATGTTCCTTGTGGGGCTCCCAAAAACTCAATGATTTTTGGGCTTCCTGCCATTACACAGATGTCCAACAGCAGGCTACGCATGTTCCCGGTTTACAAGGTAGGGGAACCCTGACGATCCATGGGGCAAGACAACATACGTGATGGGTCCTGAGAAGTGGGGAGTGGGTAGAGTGTACTGGTGTGACCAGACCCAACCTGCACCCAGAGTAAGGAAGAGTGCCGAAGAGGATGTGCAGTTTGAGAAGTATGGGTATGAAATTATGGACCTAGCTGTGCAGGTTTTGGCTGGGGTGGGTCTATGTGGACTGTCCCAGGGATGGAGGCAATAGTGTGCATTGGCCAGGGCCACCACCCAATGTGCAGCCATTCCCGTTACGAGTCCCACTGCAGAACAGTCTATTGTACATGGCAAAGAATGGAATAACCAGATGTATATGTAAAAATGTAGAGGGGTGTGTGTGTATATATACCCATACCTACATGGAGTTAAACATCTCCCTCTCCGTAATACAAATGTATACATACAGAGACAGAATATGATTAAATACCCACATATAAATATATACATATGCACACACCCATACATCCATATGTCGTTAGAAATATATATCTATATATCTATATATATATATATATATATATATATATATGCATGCATACATATACATATATATATATATATATATATATATATACATGCATACATATACATATATATATATATATATATATATATATATATATATATATATATATATATATATATATATATATATATATATAGAGATATATATGTAGAAATATATATGTATATATGTGTGTAAAAATACACATATATATAGCTAGGATATTTATTGATTTTTTATTTAATATACATCTGTAAACTGGGTAAGTCTATCTGAGCTTCTGGCTCAATTTCAGCAGAGACTCAGGGAGAAAAGCTCCTTAGGACTAGAAAACTATATATGAAATATTAGTATACAGCAGATATATACATATATATATATATATATATATATATATATATATATATATATATATATGATACAGCAGTTAAGAATTCCATATGTTCACAGGCTGTGCCAATGGGGGTGAGGGGTCCAATCAACATACGTGTAACATGTACCATCACCCCCCCCAAGCGAGACAGGTGAAACATATAAACACACTATACAAGTAAACACATCACTGCTTCCCAGACCACAGGCAGGATAATACCAGTGGGAGAGACCTGCCAAGTCTAATCTTAAAACAAAGACATCAATGTCCCTTGTGGGACACCCCAAAAATTCATGATGATCAGAGTCAGTCCCTGTAATGATTTATCTAACCAGGCCATGTACATACATGGACCAGTATGTTGGGCAAGCCTAATGACCCATGGGTTGCGACAACATACAACATGGGTCCCGAGACATGGGGAGTGAGCAGTGTGTAGTGGTGTTTTAGACCCCACCTGCACCCACAGTAACTATGGGTATGCAATTATGGTCCTAGGCATGCAGTTATTGGCTGGCGCGGTCATATTCGGACCGCCCCAGGGATGTAAGTAATATTGCGAATTGGGCAGAGCTTACTTCCATACCTCCCAACCTCTAAGAGCAAAACCACTGGACTGAACCTTAACCGTTGGGGAGACAAATTGGGACAGAAATTACATATTCCACTTACAACCTTAGAAAGCTGATAGAATAATAGGTTATGCATTAGCATGACTCGTCTGAAGGATGTGGAGTCTTAGACCCAAATACTTGTCTGTATTTAATGACTTCAGTTCCCAGGTATTTGCCAGACAGGTGCAGATTGTAAGAGGAACACACCAATATTATGAAGGAAATTCTGGACAGTCTACAGATTCTGTAGAGTGGACAGCTATACTTTCACCCAATGAGCAGCCATTCCCATTATGGGTCCCACCGCAGCACAGACTAGTTTACATGGCAGAGTACAGTATAACCATATGTGTTGTTGCATAACCCACTACACAACATCTATGAGCACATGGCTGCAACACCCCACTATAGGCATGTAGGCCAATCTAATTGGCATCACAAGGTATTATTGTAATCCTCATCCCCACCCAGGGGTGTGAGTGTCCAACGCAAACACCAAATGTAGTGTATATGCACAGCTGTTGTCGTAAACATGGCCAGCTGTGGACCCTCCCTGCAGCCGTCCTGCACATCCCTGGATATTTCCCCTACTTACTCCCCCCTTTGTGCCCCATGCACACCATGTACCTATCAGCCCCTGTTCCATTTCTAGTAATGTTTATGGTTACATGTAGGTGACACCCTCTTCCCCCACTATATTGCCAGTATCTTGAACACCAACCCACATGTAGCATCACAACTGTCCCACAGGACACATGTAAATAACACATGAAGGAACACTACAAGCACACCTGGAGCAGCACAGGCTCACCACCTTCTGAAACCCTCTCCCCCAAATCACACTCTATACCACTACTTTAACTAGTGATACCGTCACCTCTTGTCCTGGCTCACAAACAAATCTCAACATCCAACAAACCTTCCCTATTGCCCCCTATCCAATTATACCTACAGGCTACTATACAGTTACAATGTCACGCCACTACCTAATTACCTACTCCTTAGCTATCCCCCCTACTGTACCACACAGGTATGGAATAACTACACCTACCCCAAATACCTGCATATAACCTATCCAGATCTGTTAAACAGGAATCCAACTTCACCTTAAACCGACCTTTGTCAACAGTCATACCTGACATGTAAACCTGACCTAAGCATGGATAATACCGACATTTTAACATAAACTAAGCATGAAGAATGGGGGATGTATTTATGTTATGTCTGTTACCCTCCATTAATGTGAACACCCCAGTATTACTTGGAATAAGTAGCTGGGGTCAATGTGGAGCTCTACATCCCGGGCCACTGCTGACAATGGACAAGCATACAGTCGGATTGTCCCGGTTAACAAATGTGAACAAAATACATGAAGTTGCACATGTTATGCGGGCACAAATGGGTGTAAACCTGTTTGGCCACTGGTATGCGATTACCACACTGTTGAAGAAATGTAGAGGCTAACTCAGTGCAAGATGCCGCAACCAGAGGTTGGTAATAATGTGGTTCACGCAAACCAGTGCATACCCACCTACAAATGTTCTTCAGTGCCTTAGTCACTCTGTAGCCAACAGCTGTTGTTGTGGCCATTAACAAAATAATCTGCACTGCCAGGTTGCAAACTCCCAACCCTGCACACTATAGTTGACATGGGTTCCACTAAGCCATGGTGGATACACATTCAGCTGCTGTGATCACAAACACATCATCCAGCAAAGTCATCCAACAGTATAGGAAATGTATATAAGTGGGTAGATTAATACAAGAACACGTGTCCATTGCTCAACCACAGTATTATGAGCAGTTTATGTGCAGCACAGAACAGTGCCTGTCCAATCATAATGTGAGAACAGTAGTCCTGCATAGTATTGAAGGGAATAATGATATACGGTGCACACTGTGGGGGCATGTGAGCATGCTACATGCACAGTATGTCACACCTGGGGTGTTTGCTCTGTGGGACCATGAGCTGAGGCTGGCCAGGAGTGTGAGCAAACTGCTGCTACACAATACCCTGGCAGGATGCTACCAGTGGGAGAAACACTGTAGACCAGCTAGGTCTACTCTTGACACAACAACAGGTCCGTCCCTGGCGGGATGAACCAACAGTTATGGGTCACATAGATGCCACCACCAGTATTGGAGGAGGATCAAGGGAAGGCTGGTACATATGTGGACTAAACTGACGAAGACCCTACAAATGCTTGGGTGGGGACAGTATACTGGAGGTGTACCGAGACATGTAGAGAGGGAAATGTTTGGAGGTGTGGTATGGCAGGGCTAGCACCTGGGGAATGGATGGATGATGTGTACATGGAGCTCGGGGGGACAGGGGAAGGGAACCTGGGTATGTCAGTATGGTAGACATATGCAAATGAAGCAGAACAGCAATAGTGCAGTGGCCAGAGCATCCGCCTAACATGCACACATTCCCGGGTCGAGTCCCACTGCAGCACATCTTGTTTTCCTTGTGAAATCCATATGTTAACATCGTTGTGCTGTATAACCTGCTAAATAACATTTATATTTGCACAGGAGTACTGCCTGAAATGCACATGTGAAGTGTCATAATGACTAAGGCACTAGTAAGCATGTGTAAGTGCATAACAGCAGTAGTACGCATGGATAAGCAGTTGTAAGCGTGTGTATGTGTATTTGCCCTTTGTCTGTGTATATGTGTATATACTCATATATCTTGTCTCTATAGATATAAATATATATATATATATATATATATATACGTATATATATATATATCTATAGAGATAAGATATATGAGTATATACACATATACACAGACAAAGGGCATTAGCAGCCATACATATGTAGAAGTAGTGTGGACGTACTGGGTGCAATGTATATTCCCAGCCACAAGCCCTGTAACTGGTACCTGTGACATGTGTGGTGTGGCAACCAGCCCCACAAAGGGGATACTTACATTACACATATACCCACTCACAATTCAAAGGACATGACACGACATACAGTTATGTATACACAGACAACCTTCCTTTATTTGTGTAGCATACAATAATGTATGCCATTACTGACAGCACATAGATGTTGCTGTATATAACCAGTGATGGATGCAAGGCCCACACAAAACAGTAGATGCAGACAGTGCAGATATATAACATACTATGGTGTCCAGGCCAAGCCCTTCAATTCGTAAAACAGTAGACAAAGGATGTGCCTGCACGATACGTAACACTCAACAATATCACACGTAGTTCACCAGCCTCCAATTACACCCTGTAGTCAAGCCCTAGGGGGACATTCATTACTTGTGGTAATATCAATGTATCTGTCACATGTATGTACACTGACCAACAAATGTTGTGGGAGTCCATGTTATGACTGGAATGATAGTAAGAATGCCAGCAGTAATTAATGATAGGCCATTACCTAACAACCCCTAACCGTATCACACAGGACAAAGCCTGCCATATATGTGGAGGCAGGAACATAGGGCCATACTCACAATATTGCAGTTACACACCCTGGAACATGCTGGTCTTACAGGATGTGTTGCAACATACCCTTATGCAGGAATAGGACATCAGGGACACAGATGCATATAGCCCTGCATGGCTAGCACCCGACACACACACTGCCACTGTAATATCCAACACAGGACCTGTGCAGTGGACAGACAACACATGATAGGCACACCTCTGTCCAGCTAGAGGATAGGCCCACAGTAGTGAGCTATGCAGACAGACTGCAGTCCAAGGTACGCTAGTATGTACACACACACACCCTGTAACACAAGTACTATGCAAAGCAATACACCACTCTACTCACAGTCTGTCTGTATGTCCTGATCCTCCTACATATACGTGGCTGCCCTGAGTGTGCAAGTACTCCTGTAAGAGGTATTGCTACCTGCTATCTGTAACATTGATGCCCACACACAGGAAGCATGTCCATCACACAGGGAATGTACAGGGAATACGCCCACATTATGTAGGGATTCATAGTGTGTGGTTGCCATGACAGTGGTAATTGGAAGTGCTACACATGTATACTCATATATATATATATATATATATATATATATATATATATATATATATATATATATATATGGCTATCTGGATAAGTACATGTCCATATAGTCCCACCATATGTTCTGGACATGGAGTGTAGCCATACCCCAGCCACTACAGTCCAAATATCATAGTGCAAGGTGATGTCAGGTATGTATAGCTGGTATATTAATAGACATTTGCTACTGTCATTGGGATTGTTGTCACAGACATGGTGTATGTGGAGGTGACATCTGCTCATAACATGTATGCCATTGGCTACTGACAGACATCCTAAGGTTATCATCGTACAATACCTGCATATATAGCAGGCTTGACAGCCATGTCACAGCACAGGGTAGGATACACCTGTGTGGCAGTGCATAACCACAACCAATGTGAACACAGCCACAGCCACATATAGTATGCTAGCATAATAGTACAGTATATGGACTATCTGTCCTACACCATCCTCATATGTGCCACTCACAGAATGACCCCACATATACTAGGCTGCTACACAGTCTGGTCAAATGGCTGTCTGTGGTATGGGACATATGTGTGTGTATGGCCTTACAAACATGTAAGGTAAAATGGTACCATACAGTGGGGAAGCATGTAACATCAGATAGAAGGAGAGCTAGAACAATGAAATCCACCACAGTCTGTACACAGGCCATAGTACATATTAACAATACACACACTGCCGACATTCACCATCACTACACAAACCTCAATACTGTACAAACATCCAAAGAATGTCCAGGTTATGACATTAAATGTAACCCCTACTGTACATGACATGTGTAGCACTCTGATATATCACTGGCTTGTTATCAGATATGATGACACTATGTACGGTGTACAGTACATATGCACCACTTCATGCACAACATATGTACATGGTTGAAGGAGGTGTGCCTAACAGCACATACACAGGGTCAGTATAGACATGTTGCTGTGATACTCTCATTAATCTACCATTGTAACGGGGTTTGTTGCAACATATGTCCAATAGGGGATATGTAGTCAGTAACTGTCATGGCCTTTACCATCAACAGACAGCAATCTTCACACTATCTTCTGCATTCCACAGATAGATGCATTGTGGCTAACATATGAAACCAAAGGCACAACACTGCCCATTCCTCAGATGACCCTGCAGATGGGGATTCCTCATATACATGGAACTGACATGGCAGGTATTGTGACATGTACGATAGGCATATCCAGACAAACACTGTTAAACCAACATTACTCCCTATGCAGTATAGCAGCACTTACAGTCTGTAGTCAGGTCAGGCACATCCCCATCCTGTATGTTGCCCTCTTTCCACAGTGTATCTTGTTAGAGGTAAATCCCCAACCCATCTGAAATGATGTTTGCCAAACGACAGTTCTAGCACATGCTCACAGTGACAGACAAGGGCCAACACCACCAGGATGTTCCGAGGTATTGAAGTGCATTTCCATGCAATTGGCTATGGGAATGTTACCACAGCTGTTCCACATGCAATCGGCTAGGGAAGAGCTGCAATTCGTGCAGAGGCCATCAGCTGATCATGAGCATCACTTAAAATAAACATGCTGTTGCCTAAGCAATGGAGGTATGGGCTTCCAAATCCACCAGAGAGGGAGTGGGGGAGGCAGACAGAGGTGAATACATGTCAGGGAGGGTAAAACTGAAGCATGTTTGTGTCACACACCTACCAGCACAGGGTACCGAACCCCCGACAGCTATGTAGTGCTATCACAGTTCAATGCTGTTATTGGATGCACCACATAGATTATCTGGTGGGGAGCACTGAGAACATATATGTGATGGTGATTGACATCTGCAACAGGGATATGGCAGATATACAGTAAGTGATGTACACATGCCTGTCTGCATGAACAGGTGCCGGTGTCAGCACAGGCAAACTCACACAGGGATGCACACACATTACCACACTTGGCAGGGTCAGGAGTGCAACTCATCACTAGTGGGATTGCCACAACACATCAATGTGCAGGGAACACATGCACCACATGGTTCATATGGAGGTGGTATGAGCAGTGAGTATAAGGGGGTGTCAGACATCAGGCAGCATGCTTTACTGTGCCCTGGGGGGAGTAGTGCATGCGGATGCGAACATATGCACCATACAACACACACATCAACACACAGGGTGCCAGTTTGGACATGCATGGGTGCATGTCTGCACGGGTGTGTGGTGGCCAACAGTGCAAGCAGGCTATACAGGGGTAGGCGATGGGTAAACCTTGGCATCAGACTGCATGACAATGGTCAGCATTGTGGAACAGGCCTGTAGCTTTTGCATTTGCCCACACAGGTGGGTATTGCATCCATTATCCAGTCACCTGAGTGACTATTGTGTATGGCCAATGCTGTGCATCACTTACCATGTATGTGTTGCACAGCATTGGCCATGCATGGTAAGTGATGCACAGCATTGGCCATACACAATAGTGTGCATCACTTACCATGTATGTGTTCCCTAGTCCATGACTTGGATGGTGTCTAGGATGTGCACACCTCCGACATGCATGTACAGTAACATGTGAAACTGTACCTGGGGTGTCTGGCCCATGCTGTGAACACAGCATATCATCAGATCTGCTAGTCTTGCCCACCTGTGGCAGGGACTGGTACTGGTCAGCAGGGTTACCCTGCACCTACATTGATAGCATGCTAACAGCATTCCCTAATGTCAGTGTCATCTGTCCATACAGGGCATGTTGTCAGGCATGGTATGTCCTTTGTGAGTCAAATGTGAAGGCACAGTAGGGTTGATAACTGTGACTGGCTGGCCTTGATGTCATATGTATGGGTATGGCTTTGCACCCCAGCCTCTCAGCTATTTACATCTGTTACCCCTGTATGGTTGACACTGTGATATCTAGTAGGGCCACCATAAATTAAATTAGCAAAACTCCTCCATATTGCCCACAGCTTCACACACTCACACCCACCTCTACACAGGGTATGACTTTCTCACACACACATACACACACACACACACACACACACACACCTGTCATGTCTGGGAGTAGAACCCCTACCTAATTAGTTTACTACACTACAGCACTACGCAGTTATAGTACACGCCACGGACATTACTGAAGTACATCTTCCCCAAAGGTGTATTTCACAATGAATGACATCAGCAGGTTTACCAAAGTAATGCATTTGTAATGCACTGTGAGTGAGTAGCCTATAATGCATTGTTCCATACACAGACGCTGAAACACACACAAAACATCTGGAACTGCCATGGATGGAGATAGAACACTACCACCATTCTAAATCACACTACAGCAGTACACAGTTACAGAATGCGCTACGGTGATTACTGGGCTATCACTTTCCCAGAGGTGTATTTCCAGGTGAGTGACATCAGTAGCTTTGCCAAAGTAGAGTATTTGTATTGTACAAAGTGTGAGTAGCATAAAAAGTCAGACACACACACACACACACACACACACACACACACACACACACACACACACACACACACACACACACACACACACAGATTCACACACAAACACACACAGTTGCTATTTCTGGGGTTCAAACACCTACCTATCTAATTTATCACACTACAGCAGTACACAGTTACAGAATGCGCTACGGCGATTACTGGGCTATCATTTTCCCAGAGGTCTACTTCTAGGTGAATGACATCAGCAGCCTTGCCAAAGTAGAGTATTTGTATTGTACGGAGTGTGAGTAGCCTAAAAAGCATTGCTCTCTACTCAGTCAGACACACACAGATTCACATACCGTTGCCATGTCTGGGGGTCAAACACCTACCTAACTAGTTTATCACACTACAGCAGTATGCAGTTACAGGACGCGCTACAGCGATTACTGGGCAATCATTTTCCCAGACGTGTACTTCTAGGTGAGTGACATCAACAGCCTTGCCAAAGTAGGGTATTTGTATTGTATGGAGTGTGAGTAGCCTAAAACGCATTGCTCTCTACTCAATCAGACACACACAGATTCACACACACACGCAGTTGCGAGGTCTGGGGTTCAAACACTTACCTAGTTTACCACACTAAAGCAGTACACAGTTACAGGACACATTGCGGTGATTACTGGGCTATCCCTTTCCCAGAGGTGTACTTCCAGGTGAGTGACATCAGCAGCCTTGCCAAAGGTGAATATATGTATTGTACAGAGTGTGAGTAGCCTAAGAAGCTTTTCCCTCTACACATTCAGAAACAGACAGGCATGCATACAAACACACACTCACACAATTGACAGGTCTGGGGTTGGTACTACTACCTACCTACTCTGTTACTACAGCAGCACTCAGTTATGGGATGTGCCATGCATATTACTGAGCTATAGCTCACCCAAAAGAGTAATTCACATTGGATGACCTCAGCAGGCTTGTCATACTACTGCTATGGGGAGGGCAGTGTGTGCATGGGCCATACTCCATTCATGTAGGAGTTGACATGCCACATTCAGGAACACACAGGGTCATATGTCACAGGTGCGTGTCTACAGCTACTAGATGGCTACTTCCTTGTACAGTCTTGTTGCACAGCTGGCACATGCACCACATATTCTGTCAAGTTGACAGGTATTGGTGGCAAGTATCCGCTGTGGGTTACATCTGCACCTCATGTGTTGGGATGCCCTTTGGCTGTATGCCATTTGGGACAAGCCCGCATGGCTCCTTGTCACAGTCACGCTCTGCCACACATCTATGCTCATGTACCTGTGGCTTATTATAGTGTGTTGTCCTTACATATTTGTCTGTATTCCTATCCACTGTGTGTGCAAGGCAGAAGTGGTGTATACTGATGTGTCCGCACTGAGAACTGCAACTTCCAGATATGTCTGGGCTACTGATGTTTGCAGACATGACCTTCATGTGTTTAAATGTGTGAGCATGCCCAGTATGACCTCTCAGTATGTTGTTGACTGACATTGCCTTCATTCCTCTAAGTATTTGAGCATGCCCAGTATGGCCACCTGTGTTGCATGTGTGGATCACGTCCAGGTAGTTTGTACTGCGGTGCTGACCTTTGTGTTGTACACCGACAGGTAGCATGCTGTGTCTGCAGGGTATCCATCGGTCAATTGCCATTAATGGTTTCTACATTTCTGCATAATGGGGGCAGGCACCTGACTGTTTCTACTGTTCTACACAGGAGTGGGGGGGGCACATCTGACTGTTACTCTAAGTTTGTGTTGGATGGGTGGGCACACCTGATACTTGTACACATTTGCCATGACTGTACTGGTATGTTGGGTACTCCATTTCAGTCTGTAGTCTTACCCATCCTGCTGGCTAGAGGCTAACCAGTGTACTACAGATCCTAGCTTTATTTACCTACATATTAGTTTCTGACTTCCTAGCCTTCATAACTTACATCCGACTGCCTGGCCTGCTGTGGTCTGTCTGTGAAGGCCTGGGGGAGGGGTTACCCATAGGGCACATTCAGAGGCCATAGTACAGCATTTGTTTGTGTTAGTCTTCACCTGTCCTGCTGGCTGAGACTGTTGTTGGGTATGTGAACCTTCCTGACTGACATGTGTAGCTGTTACGGATGCCCATGTCACTCAGGCCATTTCCTGCAGTGGGTTTTGTCATCTTGTGTAGTACTGGCTACTATGGTGACTCCAGTATGTGTTACAGATCTCATGATGCCACTATGGGTATATACAGTCTACTGCCTTGACATCTGGCCACCCAGTTCCCTTGCATGTTCACATCCATACTATAGCTACAGGTAAAAACACATTCTACTCCATTTAGCAATTGGTAGGTTGATTGACTTACCTTGAGGGTGTGCCAGACTTGAGGATGGTGCTGAAGGGCTGTCTATGTCAGATACACATAGTACACTCCCTATACATGGTTGGGCACAGGTAGTGTAATTTTTGGCATCCCTTTTACTGTCTGGGCGAGTCAGAGAGAGGTGTCATTCCCTGGGCCCCTATTGTGTCAGTGCATATGCTATGCATTGCCTCTTTGCCAAGGCCAGGGCATACTGGGCACACCCCCTTCTGCCTACTGGGGCAGGCTCAGGTTGTTCCTCCTCCGAGTCACTCTGTGCCTGTACAGGCCTTGGCATTGTTGGGGGGCTGTGTGGCCCTGCCCCATGCTGTTCCTGCTGCAGCTGTTTCCACAAGATCATATTGTGTAGCATAGCACATACCATAACAATTTGGGTACATGTAGCTGGTGAATACTGCAGGGCTCCACAGGATGTGTCCAGACACTGGAACCGTGACCTGAGCATCCAAAACACATGCTCTATTATATGTCTGGCCTGTGCGTTGTTGTTCAGGGGTGTGTGCATTTCTGATGGATGTCATCAGCCGTGGCTCCAGTGGGTACCCAGCATCCCCCACTAGGTGACCGTAGGGGATGTCGACATCGGCAAATCTAAGATACAGCTGCATCAGTTGCCATATGTGTGAATCGTCATAGTTTCCAGGGCAGCCACCACACACATTCAGTATAATGCCTTGGGCATCACATATGACCTGGCAGTTGATGGAGAGGATGCCCCTGTGGTTGTTGTAGGCCCTACCTTGCTCAACAGGTGGTGCTTTGTTGCATAAGTGCGTGCAGTCTATAGCACCCACTACCCCAGCGTAGTTTGCTATTTGGTGGAAGAGACGCATATTGCTGGTCAACACCTCATGTGTGTTGAGGAAAAATACGTGCTCACTGGCATGTGCTAACATGACATCCAGGAACTGGTGGAATACTCTGGATGCTGATGCCTGTGAGATGCCCATGTTATCCCCAGTTGTGGTTTGGGAGGTACCTGTGGCTAGTATACCTAGGCCTACACATACCTTGGTATGCACTGGGATGGGTTCCCCTCAGCCAGTGTGGTGTGTCGGGTGTGGCCTGCACAGCTCAACGATTTGCTGTAGGAGGTCTCTGTCCACCCTATAGCACTCCACTATCACCAGCTCATGTAGCCCCTGGTAGGTTACCCTGGGTCTGTACACTCTTCTCTGTCTCCTCACTGTGGGTTGTTTGGCAGCATAGACATCCTCACCACCCTCAGCCTCTTGCACATGTTGTTCTATGTTGCCTGCTGCTGCCCTTCTCATTTTGTAGGTTTGCTTTTTAAAATGTCCTTGCTTGTATACACCAGTGGTGTAGAGTGTGGAAAAACCAGGGGGGGGGGTTGCTTGGTTTATAGTGGTGTTCTGGGCTGGGCTGGTCTGCTGCCTGTGTAATTAGTTGATTCTGCTACATTTCACCAGGCAGCTCTGCTAGTTCTCCTTGATTACCTTCCTACTGCTGTTTTCCCATCTCATTGCCTCCCTGTTTAAGCCTGTGTGCGTGCCACACAAACAGAGTGCTCAAATGTGCACAGAGCTGCTATTTCCTGGTTTAACTTCCTATTTCTTCCTGTGAAACCCAGTGTGCAGCATGCACACCAGCTTACACTTTGTAAGGAGTGCTAGGCAGTTTGAACACACTTCTAGCTTAGCTGTGCTATGCTAGGAGCAGTCCCGAGCCACAGGGCTCCAATCCACTTACAGTATGCCTGACACCCCCCCCACATGATGTCCTCTATCTCCTAGTCTTGCACCCAGCTATTTCTACTCTTACACTCTTGGGACCTGCCTCACACCCTGGGGAAATCTGGGATTCACTTTCCTTCCCTTCATTTACAAAGGATTGCCTGCTAATGCATAGTTACATGTCCCACACTGGGCCTCCCCCCTTAGCAACCATTACTCACTGGTCAGATTATCTTATGCCTGCCATTGACTTGCATGGCTGAATACTGCTTTTAGTTAGACTGCTTATTTAGGTTTATTTTATTATTTTCCCCCTGATCCAATTTGCGCGCCTCTGCCCTATGCTTAAACAGGCAAGATCGGCGAAGGGAATTTATTTTTTATGCATTTTGCAATGCCAACAGCCTTCTACTTGGCCATTACCATGCTTCATCAATGATATGCAGCCTTTATTTGGAGCTGTCATAGCTCCGTTTTGTAGTTTGCAGAAACGTACTCGGTTACTAACCGAGTACATTTCTGCAGACTGCACTCGTCCTGCACTGACAGCTGCCTGCTTCCTGGATCACAAATCACCCTCATTTGCATGGTTTTCACCTGCACATGAGGGTAATTTGCATACAGGGGCTCGGTCTGTGCGGGATTAGCCTAAGAGCTCACATGCACGTCCCGGGAACTCGTTCCTGGATCGCACATCGGCCATATTGCCGAAAATAGCTCTTAAACTATTCCTGCACGTTATAACAGGCTTCGTAAATCCAGGGGATAAAATTTTATTTTTTAAGATGCTTGGATTTATATCCAAATGTCAGTCTTATTGTTACCGAGAAAATGCAAGCACTGTTTACATATGTGGGTAATAAATTATAATGCAACCTGTGCAGATTCTGGAGTTACGATAAATTTTAGGACAGTATATTGAATGTAAGGACTGGAGTATGAATCCCTTACTGAAACTGACCATTTGAATGGGGAGGGGTATTTCTAGAGTACATGTTATCAAAGGCATACAAAATAAATGAGCTACTTTTCTAGCATAAAAGTATACATTGCAAGTATTAAATTACATTGTTACAAAGATGTATTATCAACAAAATAATTGTGACATACAAGTGCTTCATAACATGGAACAGAAGATTAAGTCTGTGAGCTTCACTTTGCAGACTTAGATTTGATCCTCTCAGTTTCCACTATACTTGAATTACATGTTTTATGACATTTTTGACGACACCATAGTGGTCACAGTGGTCATGGGTTCTGGTCATCTGAGATTAAAGATCAAGTTTTATCTCTTGCTTAGAAATAAATATTCAGTAAAATATTAGAAACATATATTCTGTAAAATTATGCCCAGTCAATAAGTCTGCTTTTTTGTGAAACCCCATCTTTGCCACTTTGTGACTTTAGTAGTGGTTAGCTTAGAAGTTTAACTTATTAATTTAATTCTGTATTCTACCTGGGACACCTTCACATGCCCACATGCCTCATAACAGAGAGCAGTTATATTTTTAATTAGATTTAGTCAATTAATTCAAATATGAGTTATGGCCCACTTAAAATATTTGCTTACAACTGCAGAACGTTTAAGTGTTGGTTATAAGTATCAGACCTCTGCTGCTCTAGAGGTAGTTAATTTGTAGCATTTATCTTATACACTAAGCTATACTAGTAGGCATTTAGAATGTACAGACAAGTGATTATAATAAAATATATAAGAAAGTCATAATAACTTCTACATATCCTGTTTTGGTCATAAAAATTAGAGTTTCAAAGTTCTGTTAATCATTCTAGTTAAAAGCGACAGACAAATAAATATGTATCTGCACAAGAAAATCCATTTCTTAAATTCATCATGTACAAGGCACTCTGTACCAGTGGCTAGACAGACCCCACACCCCACTTTCATGGCTTGGCCTGACCTTTCCAAAATGTAGTAGTGATGCGATACATAGGTAAGTACTAGGCTAACTGCCCTTGTGGGCTATTTTAAGCCTAGCCAATTTCCTCCAAATGTGAGAATCAAACCCTGCACCTTATGTCTGTAAGGTAAACACTGTAACTATTATGCCAATCTCCAATTCCTGTGCTAACACTAGCTTAGAGTTGTTTTTAGGACCACACATGTGCAGAAAGGTAACGATTATCGCAGTGACGCTCTTTGTACTTTCTTAGGAAAGAAACCTATTAATTTGTTGTTGCACAACAGTTTCTGGAAATTAAATACAAAAGATTAAGGCTGTGGACTACTAATGAGATTTGTCCTGTATTTAATTCTTCTACTATTTATGTGTCACCAAGCAAGTCCCCTAACTTGACAGATAGTACTTGATTTGTTTAAACATATTAAGGTGTGTATAACATAACATGTACAACATATATATTACATGCAGATGTACTATACAGGAACAACATGATATTAATTGTACTATGTATGCACTACATGCACTAGATGAAGACATATGCAATTATACACAAGTTATATTTCTCACCATAGACCATATATATATAAAATATTAGCAAAGGTTGTCACTAATTAAATTTCTCATTGCTTTATACCTGAACTTTGCTTATTCAAATCATTCTTCCCAATAATTATTTTGGGCTACTTCTTTTACACTTAGAGATAAAGCTGAGTCTAAAGATAGCTATAAATAAATTATGGAAAACAGTGTTGCACCTTTTTTGCTCCTAATGCTACAAACCTCCAGAGCCGTAGCTTGTTCATTTGGTGCCTTGTACTGATCTCTGATCTGATGCATCTCAATGGAGAAAGGCCCAAGGAAGACTTTATGTCCAACAGACACTAGGCAGAAGACCTGAACATTCTTTGAAACAGAAGTGCAGGAGTTCAAGGGAATGGTCAGGGATCTAGGACTTCTGGAAGATGAGGAACTAAGGGAAGTTGAAGAAGAATGACAGAATCTCAAAACATCAGGTATGAAGATGATAAAACAGATCTGTGACTTAGCCAGGTATGGTTATAAGATACATAACTAAAGCTTGTGGTAGAATGCAGAAGTCCAGGAAGTCAACAGAAGAAAGAAGGAGTGTGGCAAATAGAAAAGATAGACGAGGCTAAGAAGAAGTACTAGTTGGCAAACAAAGAGGCTAAGATACCAGTCACAATGTGAAATAACAAGGCATCAGAGAAACTCTACTAGCTTCTGGAAAGTAACCCAACAGATGGCATAAAGAAGCTGTATCAGGTTGAAAATCAGTAACAGAAAGATAAAGATGATAGTTGTCAGATGCTATTCATAAGAAATGCCAGCAACAATCTGCTCACCGTTCCTGTGAACATCAAATGGAGATGGAAGGACATATGTCTAGAAGCTTCTGAATGAACAACATTCCATGAAGCTGTACTGCCTATGTTGAAAGAGAAAGAAGAGCCCATCCTAGAAGAATTATGAGCAGCCCTTTGGAAAATAAAGTCAGGGAAAGCAACAGGCTTGGACAGTTTTACAGCTGATATCAGTATGTTGAGTACATTCAAGAAGAAATGACTCTTGAGGGTGGATAATGTGGTATGGAGAGAATGGATCCCACACAACTAGAAAATAGGCACTCTATGCCTACACTTTTTCAAATAGGACATTCATCTCAAACTTGTATAACACTGCATCGAAGTTCTGGAGAGGATGGTTGATAAATGAATACTCAGAGCAGTTAAAAGTAGGATGGGAGATGAGCAGTTCAGATTCAGACCAGGAAGCAGCACAATTAACCTGATGTTTGCAGTGAGACAGATAGTACAGTAAAGCTGTAGATAAGCTGAGTTCAACTGGGCATTTCTTGATTTAAGGAAAGCATTAAACAAAGTACAATGGAAGCTGATTTAGGCAGTACTGTAGGGTTTCAAAATCCCAAAAACATTTGTAGAATTAGTGCTATATACAAGTAGCCAATGACACAAGTACAAACACTATTTAGACCCATGGATGGGGTTCACAGTGAAGGTGGTTGTTTATCAGGCTTTTTCTCTAAGCCCACTGCTGTGTGATGGACTACATTAGTCAACAGGTTGGACTGAATAGATCAACAAAGCTGCTACAACAGATACTGTGACATTGTAAGCAGTCTCTGAACAGGCAATGACTGGAATGCAAAACAGAAGGCACATGGGAAGAAACTGAATACAGACAAGACTGTAATCATTACAAGAAATGAGAGAAATCAGAAGGAGCTGGAAAATGAGACAAAAGAAAAATAGTTGAATGGGTTGACAGCTTCAAGTAACTGGAAGATGTGGTTGAAGAGAAAGAAAGTCTGAATGAGGATGGCAAAGCTAGAAACAGAGGTATTGAAGCCAAATGGCAAAATGTTACAGGGTAGAGTGTAACAGGAGAATGCTGAAGAAGCTGAAAACTAAGGTATACAAAACAGCAGTGCAACCAGTGATTCTGTATGCCATAGAAACCTGGGCAGTGAAGACACAGCAGCTGAAGAAGCTTGAGGTGATTCAAATGAAATGCCTGAGATGGGTGGTAGAATACACACTGTGGGACAGATGGAGAAATGTGAGCATCACAGCAGTCCCAATTTCAGAGAATATTTAGAAAGACCAATTTCTGTGGTTCATTTACTTGTGCAGAATAGTAGAAGACAATTTGTTAAAAAAAGATTTGGGAGAGGCAAGCAAAAAGCAAGAGGATATGAGAAAGTCTGGCCAGTAGGTGAAAGGATTGCATTTCATGAAACAAGACCTGCAATATTCAGGCACGACTGTTGAGGTGACACAACACCTTGATCCCATGGAGAAATCGTAAAAGGGAGGTCAGTGGTGATCTTGACAAAAAGGCATTTGCTGCCAAAAACAAGTTTATTCATTGCTAAGATGATAAAGAAGTGAGATCCATCTCTCAAGAACAGCTTCCACCAGAAATCTTACCTTTGGTATCCCAGTCCAGAACCAAACCAGATGAATTAATGAAATAGGGCAGCATTGCCCAGAAAGGTAAAATTATGTACTATACAGATGACAATAGACAGGTCAAAAGGTACAAACCTAAAATAAGATAGAGTTTGTGTTCCTGAAATTAGTGATCCAGGAAAAAAAAAAACATTGGCATCATTACTATTTGCAACCATATCATGATAAAAGGTCAAGGTGCCATAATCTCAATTACAAATGGTACACAAACATTGAAAAGACATTCCCCGGGATTCATGAAGCTTGCGCCATGTGCCAGAGTAGCATCAGTGATCTAGTGCCAAATATGGTCCCGAATGATTCAGGTAAGAGCTGTTTCCACATGCACTACCAGTGTACGGCAGAGCTGTGCAGCTCCCGGTGCATGTATGCTGATTACCCCATGTGGAGCAGTGTAGCACGCAAATGAAGGTATATAGCGATTCATGAAGTGGTGAAGGCATAGCGTAAGCATGTAGAAATGTAAACCAAAAAAAAAACGGTTTACATTTTGTCAAACATAAAATTGGAGCCATGAAAGTGGACCAAACTTACGTATTATAATGTTAATATATGCCAGTGGCTAAATATATAGCCAATGGCATAAAACAACATGTACAACATATAAAAAATAACATTTAATGTCATGGCCACACCAACGCAAAGTAAAACCACTGTGCATCTGTGCACAAACGGGATCACAAGGAAAATATATTTAGATGTCATAAAACTGCAATGTAACACAATTCATGATATTCCCATAATAGTCAATGGCACACATGCTATACCACAACCATGGTGCAAGGGTTGCTAAGGGTCTGTGACAGTGTTCCGTGCGGTAACTAGGAATTAGCAGTCAATGCCATACAAATGAGTCAAGTAATACTGACTCGAAAACTCCCCCACCAACTTAAACATGTACCACATGGTGTAGCGGTACAACACCGAGGAGTGGCCTGGAGGTAAACATGACATCAAGAGAGGGGCACGCCACCATAGCTGTAAGCACATTGGATCATTGATAATCCGTGTTGCGTGTTGCTAAGCAAAGCCGCAGGATAAGGGTGTGGAAGTAACCATAGCTTTGCTTAGCTGAGAGCACACAAGATAACTGAAAGTTCATGTGAACCTGGATGAAAATGCGCATGAAACCCAGTAAACGGCTGTGCACTGTGCGCACCACAGGAAGGATAAGGGAAGACAAAAAGTAAATGCTCCAGCATGGTAATTGGAGTACAAATGAGTAATTAACACTTAGAAACTCACAGTGGGCCATGGACAACAGCTAACAAGTCTACTAGCAGCTACCAGCAGAACAGGAAAGGGGAGGTGCCGTACAGCAAAGAAAAGAGAACTGTCACAGAAGAACAAAGCAAACTTGCAGTAGATCAGGTACATAACAAATTTCCCAAACCACTCCTGGGTTGTGAAAGTACAAAACAAGAAAGGTGGCAGCTGGATGCATGCCTGACAATGGGAGGGGAATCAGGTTGAAAATTGAAGTAAAGGGCAATAGATGAATCACGGCAGACAAGCGTAAGTCAACACCAAAGGCCCCACAATAGCAGCACCTGCTGTAAAACCAATAATTAAGATACCCTGCAGCTGGAATAGCACAAACACACCCAATTACACCAGCATCATCCATTGCACAATAGTATAAGGTGTGAAAGCCCCACATACACATTTGTGTATTCCCAGACACTCTGCACCATTGGTGTATACAGACGGGGAACTTTTAATATGTACAGGTTAGGGGCCGCCATAGCTTTGATTCACCAGCATGTGTTGGAGACTGATGGTGGTGTGGAGGATGATGCTGACAGCCATCTCAGGCACTGGAGCAGGAGAGAGTGTTCAGACCCAGGGTAACCTACAAGGGGCTACATGATATGGAGATAGTAGAGCATTACAGGGTGGACAGGGACCTCATACAGCAACCTGTTGAGCTGTACCGGCCACACCTCAGAGCCAGAAGTAACAGAGGGAACCCATCCCAGTGGACACAAAGGTATGTGTAAGCTTGAGAATACTAGTCACAGGTACCTCCCAAAGGCCAACTGGGGATATCACAGGGATCTCACAGGCATCAGCATCCAGGGTACTCCACCAGTTCTTGGATGCCATGTTACCACATGCCAATGAGCACATATACTTCCCCCGAATGCAGGACGAGTTGGCCAGCAATATGTGTCTCTTCCACCTTGTGGCAGACTACCCAGAGGTACTGGGTGCAATAGACTGCACACACATACACATCGTCACCACCTGGTGAGGAGGGTAGGTGCTACATAAACTGCAAGGGATTCCCCTCCATCAACTGCCAGGTCATGTGCAATGCCCAGGACATTATCATGGATGTGTGTGCTGGCAGCCCTGGAAGCTATCACAACTCCCACATCTGGCATGCCTCACAGCTGTATCAGGTATTTGCCAGGGAGGACATCCCATATGGCCACCTGGTGGGGGATGCTGGCTATGCACTGGAACCCTGGATGATGACTCCCATCAGAAATGCACACACAGCCATGCAAGAACGCCATAATGAGGCACACACAGAAACCAGAATCATCATAGAGTGCATGTTTGGGATGCTGAAATCATGGTTCCATTGCTTGGACATATCTGGTGGAGCCTTGCAGTACTCTCCAGGAACATGTGCCCACATCTTCATAGTATGTGCCATGCTGCACAATATGATCCTGCGGAAACAGCTGCAGCAGGGACAGAATGGTGAAGGCCCTCAGAGTCCACCACCATTGCCAAGGGACCCACTGGCACAGATGGACTCAGACCACAAACACCCTGTGCTAGCCCCAGTAGGCAGATGGAGGCATGCCCAGTATGCCCATGCCTTGGCAAAGACGGAACGTATAGTACACACACTGACAGTGCAGGCATTCATGGACTGACACCCTTCTCCACCTGCACACACAGCAAACATGGATGGCACACACACGACCACCTGTAAATTATCATGTATAGGTGGTCTACTGTGTGTATCCTACATAGGTAGCCCTCAACTATTGTACACACAACTGCCATTGGCACAAGGTAAGTCAATACCTGAACAGTAAATTAAGCTATCAGCATGTGTCCATACTGTATGTACAGGTTCATAGATACATAGGTAGGTACATGCCCAACTGCCGAGGTCACTCATAAGCATAGGAAAAACGTGTCTGCTGTTGCCACCCTTTGATTAAATAACTGTCCCTTTGTGGAGCAGAGCCAATTAGGGGATCCCTGGGGTGTAGCCACTATTCACCACCCACTCTGCAAGGATTCCCTGGAGTGTTAGTGAGGGGTTTTGTATAATGTAATCAGGGATGTAGTTCCAAATAATGGGGAGTATCCCTGACAGGAATCTTCACAGATGTTTACATGTTACATAGTATACCTTAAACACAGCTTGCATATATAGGTAGTTCTCCACAGAATAATAAACATGTGGAACACACAACTGCTGAAATGTGCGTTAATCACCCTTGGACTACCAGTGACTGCTCTGAGAGGTAAGATATCACTACCAGGATTAGAACACGCAATCATGTACACATTCATCGCAATAACATACCACTAAGCTACCTGAGATGTTCCGATGGCAGTCGTATATACTGACAAGATAAAACACAAAAGGTAGGAATGTGTTGAAATAGGACAAACCGGCATGTACCCAATGAAAGGTGTATGTTTTATATATATACATCATCATATATATATATATATATATATATATATATAGAGAGAGAGAGAGAGAGAGAGATATGTCGATATATGGGGATATACATATATATGTAGATATATAGATAAGTTAACAACATCTACATAACCATGGAGGTACATATAAATGGGATACCTACCACATACCAACTGCTTTACATACCAACGCACGTAATCCTGAGGCTTAAGGTCCGAAAGAATACAGTACCGAAACACCAGATGCGTGAGGTGTAAAATCACAATGTTAAGGGACATTTAGTCAGTGCTTCTGGTGTTGCTGTTCAGGTAGGTTACTGTGTGTAAGTGTGTTTCTTAGGGCTGTAGTGTGTGTAAGTGTGTGTTCTGTGTGTGGTGTGTGTTCTTGGGGGACTGTAATGTGTGGGTGTGAGTTAGCTTTGAGCGTCTGTTTGCACGACCTACGAGGTAGAATATTAAAGTAGGGGGTGGTGTGGGGGGCGCAGACACCTACATGAGCGGTGTAGGTGGGCTTGACCACCTGCTCATACGTAGTGTAGGATGGTTTGTTTGGATGTGTTGGGTAGCAGTGTGTCTGTGCGTGCATGTGTGTGTTCCATGTTCGTGTTACTTTCGCAAGTTACTGTCACAGTCGGTAATGTGGGTATGGGAGTCTGGTCCTGGTACTGTGTGTGTTGGAACTCTGTGGTTTCGGTATACAGTGGTTGAACTGTTCATATATGTATGTCTATAACATGGACCATAGCAATCACACATTCCACCACTAACAACCTTTATGAACAAAGGATATGGAGAGTATATGCCTACACACTATTACAAATATATGCTATGGACATGAGACAATGATAGTGTTACCACCTGTCCCACTTTGCGAGGGACACTCCCTCTTTGGGCGGTTGTGTCCTGACCAAATATATTAAACGTGGCAAATGTCCTGGGATTGTAGGACATAATTATGTCTCATAAGTACTGTAATAGTTGCATGCAATAGTTAAATACCTACATGTTACAGGAAACAGGATAAGTAACTAAACTGCTACAAGAATAAGCTTATATTTAGGCAAGAAAGGAAAGTTCTATCCCTTGTACTGACCGTGGGTTTGTGTCGGCCTGTAAATTCTGATGTGTGTCCTGAAAAGGTCCCACTATGGCCATATGAAAAGGTGGCAACCCTAGCCAAAGAGGGTCAGTCACCAACACAACTACGATGACTGCAAATACCTATGACAGAAATGCACAGCTTTCATGTAGCAACACTTTATTACATTCAGATGTATTACCAAAGGGATTCAAGGACTAACATCACCTGCATGCTATACAGGAACCACATAACAGTGCCTTAATGAATCAGCCTGCAATTACCATTGTATTAGTCCACAAAAGGATAGGTGTTCAAATAGGGAAGGAACCCTCACGCACATAGCGATTATGTATAAAAGCAGTTCCTACACACCTGCATCTGCTATGCACACCCACCAACATCACCCCCACACCCAAACATATTACAATACAAACTGTAATAACATCACAAATCATTCACTCACTGTGCAACATCTGCAGTAGCCTTAACATACCTTGTCAGAGACACACTAACATGACCCTATGTGAAATAGCTGCTGTTATACAATGGAACAGCCGATGATGTTACAGGGTTTGTTTGCAATAATCCCATTTCAGAGGGTTGTGTGTACACCAGGATGTGTTAGCAATTAGTGAGTAACAGCACAGTATGCTACACTTGTACACCAAATCAAGGATGTCTGGTGAGCACACTGTACACCATATAACAGTTCATGCATAGCCATATGGCCTTGAGCTGGCCAAACATCCTTGCCAGACTTAAACATCTGCAGAAGTATCAGGTGCAAACAAACCCTGCATAAGTAGCTATGTTCTGAAATATAACAGCTGTACTCACATGTAGAACTAAATCATCTAGCCATTACACACAGTTGACGGGAATCATGAAGCTAATATATCTCTGTGTGTCTCCATATAGCTGTTGAAATATATCACAAACAACACATCCAGGCTGTCTTCCTTGAAAGTAAGGCAAATGGACAACGCCCAAAAGGAATACTCAGTTATACATCACTGTTGCCATGGTATCAGCTAATGGAGTAGCTGCACAGCTGATGTGCATCTAATTAACTACTTTGGAACAGCAATTGGTGGACAGGATACCACATGTTACCAATATGTAACTAGAAAAGGATGTGCTATCACACATTCAAACCATCCGTATATACCATTGGAACATTACAAATAACATTGAAACACAAACCGAAAAGGATTGAATCAACTGTTAACGATATGTCGGGTTACTAATAAGGTATGTAGAACAGTCAGTATGTCTGTATATGTAGTACTATTCTGTAGTATTTAAAGTGCACGCAATCCCTATAGTGGAAACAGTTATCTTATAGTGATGTATTGTTGAGCATAGTAACGCTTGTAGTTTTTGTGTGTACTGCTGTAGGTCACAAGGCAAACACTGCATACACTACAAGAGATGCTATATAAGGGCTTTGAACAGAAATATCCTCACCAGCCGATGTCAGTGACAGGGCTGGTCCAACAAGTATGTGCTATAACAGGGGATAGTATATGTTGATATATTGTAACTGTAGCCATATGTATGGGTGTATTACTGAGAATAACATGCGGAAGGTTGGGCCACTGTGCAATTATGACTTGCATTGTGGGATATTGTGCCAATAACTGTGTAATGTATAGTATTGTAGGTAGATATGTATTACAAGCTACATAGCATTACTGTAATGTTAGGCAAACATTAGTTATGTCTATTGGCATTTACAATACACAATAACAGGATACCTATGTCTTTTAGTCACCCGACAGTTTATCAGCATGATAGCAAAGTAAAATGGAAGAGCTAGTTAATTATCCATGCACATAAGACATGTAATATGTACAAAGGTAGGTACTAGGCTGTCTTACCAAGGGTATTTGTAAGCCTAGCTAGAGTGTGTTGGCTTTCGCACCCCCCATAGGTTGGTTCCCTGTGCCTCTGAATGGCAGAGCCATTAGTTCCCTGTGCCTCTGTCCAGCAGAGCCACTGCAGTGATCCCCAGGGTACATGTCTGTCTCCCAACCACACGTCAATGTTTCCCTTGAAGAGTGCTAGTGAGGGGCTCTGCTGATGTACATTGGAATCATGTTCCAAAGTATGGGGAGTGTCCAGGTCAGGAATCTATCCGTCCAGCATGTCCTACTCATCATTGTGGTTAGGTGTATATCCCTAGAGCATGTTGCTTTCAGGGACCTCTGTTTAGCTGGAGCATATCCAGCAATACAGGGTTGGACATGGGCCTTGTATGTCAAGCAAAGATCACCTGTGAGTATGCGGTATGCAACGGAGTACAGCTGGAGTTTCTTAGGTTGGGCTGCATAGGACATCTGTTTGAGGTCAGTAATCCTCTTGGTGTGGTACTGGTGTGGTCTTTCAAGCTGTTGCAGTTGTCTTGTAAGGTATATCCCAAATGGGGTGTTGTATCCTTTAATGGGTCTAATATGTCATAAGTAGAGTCACAATGGCCTCCTTTGATCTGAATGCAAACCCATTAGAGATTAGGGGGGCCATGTAGAAGAATATTCTAACCACCTTGTCATTATGGGTATCGAAGGAGAGATTGCTATGTACTGGGTTTCCCGGATCCCTTATTACCTTTTCTGTATGTAGGGGACTAGCACCTATGTGGTAGTCCACAGGTAATTAGTTTTATCCAAAGGGGATGACTATGCACTTTTAGGCATTCAGCTTGATGCCATGATATTAACACCAGGTATCCGTCTCAGTGTGACCCTTCCAAAGGGTGTCTGTAACAGCTGGAGAAACAATTATGTCCCCTAGTTTGAAGTTGTCTGCAAACCTTTTCAGCTAAAGCCCTCCTGTGCTTGTCTGTACATCAGAGAAGTATATACGGAACATGAGGGGTCCTAGGACTGAGAGCTGGGGGACGTCACTTGTAACTGGTATGCAGTTGTGGACCTAGGGTATGCAACTCCCACTGTGTGGGTTCTGTCCGTGAGCCACTTTGCAAACCATCACATGATGTAGGGGTTAATGTTCTGGCGGATGGGTATGTTGATAATACCAGAAGGAGGAATGGTGTTGAAAGCCTATGAGAGATCTAGGTAGGCGATGTGGACCTCCTTACCCTCATCTAATGCCTTGGTAACTGTCTATAAGAAGTTCACCAGGTTTAGGAGGCATGGTCCACCCTTAACAATGCCAAACAGGGAGGGGTCAAAGGTTTGGAGGTACCCGATGTCTCTGTGACATTGATCCATGATGTGCACCATAGCCTTGCAGACCAGGCTAGTCAGGCCTATAGGGAAATAGGTCCCATAGTCTGTTGTGGCGCCACCTTTGTGAAGTGGGATAACTGTTGCTGTGCACCATTCAGGGGGCACTATGCCCAGTGTGAGGCTATTACTGAACATGGTGCGTAGGTGAGGAGACAGTATGTTCTGAAGTTTGTGTAAAACGCAGCCTGGGATGTTGGCCGGTCCCATGGATGCTGTAATATTGCCTTTAGAGTGTGCAGCTTTGAGAGGGAGGGGGGAAAGGTAGCACTGAACCTATCTGCCAGGATGTTGCCAATATCAGTTGTTTCTCTAATGTTCGTGCCTTTGTGCTGTAATTCAGAGCAGATCTGGTTGTTGACATTGAGATATGTGACATAGTTATAGAATGCTTTGTGGTTGTTGTTGGTATTAGTGGTGTTTTTGTTTTCATAGCTAGCTTTGGAGGATCTTATAAGGGATCTCACCTTCTTACTGAGGCCGGCCAGGGAGCTCCTCCATGCATGGGATTGTACTCTCGTTTGCAACAGTGTCTTCCTCCTGTAGTACAATTTGTTTATGGCAGGGGACCACCAGATTGGTTTCCTTAATTAGGATTATAGCGTCCTGGTTCTGTTTGGGATAACACAAGCCATGCACTCGTGTAAGTGCTTATAGAGTGTATTTGTGTAGGATTCAGCAGTTGTAACAGTACTGTCCGTCTGCATGGGTGTCATGACATTCACCATGTCTGTCTTAAGAAGCATGTAGTTGGCTTTGTGGACATATTATACTGTGGTTCCCTTAATGGGGGGTGGAGGCGGGATGTGGATATCAACGGTGTTCAGCTCATGGTCTGATCGGACCAACGAGGAGCTGGCTTCACGTGTGGAGCATCAGTCACTCATGTTGGTAATGCCTAGGTCTAGGATATTGTTGCCCCTGGTGGTAATGTGGATATGTTGAGTCAGGGCATTGTTGTATATGAATTCCAGCAAGCATTGAGCTAATGTGTTGGTACACGAGTAGTTTTTCCAGTTAATGGTGGGGTAGATTCAGTGAGACTATATGATGAGTGTGGTGTGAATGTTTACCTTCTCCACATGATAGTCAGGGTCAGGCTTGGTTGGAGAGACCTTTACCTCCAGTTTGGCTAGATGAGTGTACCACTCACAGGTTGTAGTGTTGAGTGGTAGGTGGAGAGGCTTGTCTGTGCACATGAGGCAATGTGTACATTGCGTCAAGATGTCCAGGTTCATCAGATAGACAGGTGAGAACACTGGCAGTTGACTGTTGCACATACCTGAATATAGAACTACTTTCACCTAGATAAGTGAGGAAAGTGAGTACAAGAGCTAATTTACTCTAAGCAAGTGAGAAAAGTATGTACAAAACCTGTTCACCCTTACCTCTAGGTAATGAGGAAGATTGAGTGCTATAGTAATTACTAGCTTACGTAGTGCTTACAAGTCCTGAACAAGTGCTTGGCATGAATAAGCAATCCAGATAGGGTCTTGGATTACATAAACACATGGCCCCCTCCCTTCAACATGTACACAAGCATTTATCCATGTACACCACAGGACCCCTGTACCCACAACTATGCAGGTACAAGCTGCACTCAGGCTGCATGGGACCTGTCCACATCACAGGTTGTATCATACACATATGGCAAAACAAGATGCTCTCCATGTACACATCATGTAAAATATAGCTCCATGTCAGGTTGTGTACACACCGAATGGTGCACGCCAACAGGTATCACAACCCACACAGGGGGAGACACCACTGATAATGGGAAGTACTTTACTACTACACTGCTGAGTCTGGTCTGGAAGGCCATGAACCTTGATCAATTAATTAATTGATGTCTGCAGTACAGATGTAGATGACAGTATGGTTGATGTCACACTGCATATTATAACCTTGCCAGGTCATAGGACATCATCACCCATACTGTGTACCACCTACACTCGGTATACTAAATGTGCATTCCTATGTCACAGGAGTGTTTTGCAATGGGACTGCTGGCAGAACCAACACTACAGAAGGTGTCTGAATAATACATGCTCATCACACCAGTGGCAGCTACAGTATGTCAGGGTTAATGAATTTTATTCCCCCTCATTGTAGTCCATACCTCACAGACAAACAGAAGGCATCTGCCTATTGAAGTATGCAAATGACTATGACCTAGGAGCAATAGCTGACTCAATAGTGTTGTGGACAACATACAGAAGGGGCTTTGTGGGTGAGGTGTGTGTGTGACATATGGCCACAATCTGACAGCTACATATTGCATTGTCACCCCTATGTTAATAACCTTGTACCCATGAACTACCACGTAGGCAGCAGTCAACATAATGGACACTTGTGTGTGAGGGATGCAGCTGGGCAGTTGTCTTTCCTGTGATAGCTACATCACCACACCTGTCAGGTAGTCATATGTGGCAACCCTAATAATGACAGGGTGCCATCCATGAATTTAGAGATCATTGTCCAGCCATACACAACACTCAAGTGACCCATATCAGGTCACATATTTCCTTTGAGGAGTATTGGCCATGTGCAGATGGCCTACACCAGCTTTTCCATTCCCCATCTCCACTATGTAGCATGATGCATACCCTGAATAAATCCATGTCCAACCCAGTGATGTTGGACATGCTGCAAGTACTCATCCTGATCTCGAACACATACTTCATGGACATCCACCTTCCACATACTAGACATATCCTTGTCCCATACACTTTACATAGTCCTGCCATACTATGCATTCCTGTCCATCAAAGCTGCACATCGCTCCCCTCTCAGACATGGTGTGATGACCGCATAGTAATGCATGGTAAATGTATCATTAACCTTGTGGATCAGTAATGTGGCACTGCTCCACCTGGCCCTACTGCCAGGTAACCTTTTATCCTATATTCATACATGGCCCATGGCATATAGCCCACTAGTTGACTTTGACTGTACATGCTATAGTTGATATCCATCCCTACAAATACCATCTGACTAGCCAGTGTCACATGTGTATCACATGTGCAACACAGGTGATACATGGCAGGATTTTGAATTGCTGTACAGTGCTGTGTAGATGTATATGGCAGAACACATACATGTAAAATCTTATGTGAACAAGTCTGCAGGGTCACAGGTCATGTCTGTTAAGGCAGTGTGAGTCCTTATATGTGACATATACACAGCATCAAGGTCAACTGCATTAATGTGGACACATCCAGCCATGTGCTGATAGGTAGGAACACCAGTACAGGCAAACAGATATGCCCACATCAAGACAGCATCCACATGGAGTATGAGCAATGTAATCAGGTGACACACGCAAATATATGGTGATAATATCCACTCAACATTGAGTGTCACATGTGTGTGACACAAACACATCAGTGTTATGTAGGTTTGTAAATACAACTATTTAAACTTAATAAATGTGATACACATGTATGTTCAACTGTAGCTCTGTATGTCTCTGTGAGTTACTGTAACCTGTCTCCATCGTTATGTCTTCCAGGTATGCCACTTGCAAGGCTACCCCCTTTTACCCATTTGGAGGATGAGGCCCTCATCCCATACCTACTCGACAATCACGATATCCAGTTCAGCCATGTGCAACAGGATGCGCAGCAGCCAGATGCCCTGTGGATGGAACTTCGCAGGAGGGTTAATGATGTTGATGGCCACAACCGCATATACCAGCAGGTGCGCAGACACTGTACAGACCTCATTAGACGGGCGAAACAAAGTGCAAATGCAGTCACTAGGGAACAAGGTGCAACAGGTGGTAGACCACCAACCCAGCCCCTACTCACACGTACTGAGGAGCTACTGGCCAACCTGGGGACACCTGCAGAACCACATCCATAAGCCTTAGCCGATATTGTGGAGGTGGGTGTCCCTCAACCACTGAGCCTGGAGTTGCCTGGTAAGTCAGTACTGCACCTATAACAACTATATTCCATATAGTTGCATGTGTCACTGTACAATATGTAATGTAACATCATATGCAAGGCATGCATACACACATGCCTCATACTATAGTATGCTACTCTGTGTATGCACACATGTGCATACACGATAGTATAGTCTAAGGTACTGGTGTATGTGTTATGCACATTGCACCCTGTAGCCATTATACAGGGATGGATTATGCTCATACTGCTGTGTTACTCCTATTTAGGTACCTCTGGCGGTCTGCTGCGACAGCAGCCTGTTGCAGGTGAGAGTGTTATTATTTATCAGGAATTGTAATGCACAAATCTATCTGCCATGTGGCCATTTACAACATGTATGCATAATGTCTGGTCCTGTCACAATATACAGGTCAGACCTGCAATGCATCACAATGACTACCCATGTGCAACACTTGCAATCTATGTGAATCATCTCACTGACATGAATCCTCACAAACTGTCATTGCCAGATGCATGGACAGCTGTGCATACAATGGTGGAGGTGCTGTTCACTTTAGGGACATACTACAGATCAGATCTACACATGCGGTGAATACAAACAGTACTACACAGTGGGCTGGAGTATGGCCAGCAAACAGGATTTACTGGGTGGATCATAGCCCTGCTATGAATGTCACACAATGTGATGTGCTATCTTGACATGTCCATGACATCTAGTGGCCTGGCTGCAACACTGCCTACCTAACCTGAAAACATATCCCGCATACCACCCTTTATCTGCATAACCCTGTTGTCAGTGGATCATATATGTCTTATGGGACAACACAGACATTTGAAATAGATGCCCGTCATAATAATTTGGACAACACATGTACACACATGGCCATGGAGGATGGCCAGAGACATGGAGCAACACACACAGTAGACATGTTGTGCTTGCGTGTACACCCTGTCGTGCAATGGCTACACATGGTTCAACTATGGCCTTTGTATAATGGTCTTATTGTAGATGTGGAACACTAGACATCCTACAGGCCTGTGCACATCTTGTGTAGGCGTAACATCAATCCACCACATAAGATGTGTTGAACATTTTGAGAGTGTTACGACATGACAGCAGTCACCTGTACAGTATCCACATCAGCCCATAGATACAGTACATTCCCTTGCTGGTGTTGGACATCAATGTCATACTTGCTCCTTGTGTGTGTGTGTGTGTGTGTGTGTGTGTGTGTGTGTGTGTGTGTGTGTGTGTGTGTGTGTGTGTGGTACACAGATGTCATGTGGGACATGGTGTACCGACATGTTTGCCATGTCTGGCCATAGTTGCCAGGCAGCAGCAATATGGTTGCAGATGTGCAGGAGTGTCATCCGTATATGCATCAGTGACCTGTGGCACAACTTCCACATCATGGTTTAGTGTGTATACACCTCAGTGACATGGGTCACATTCCACAGTATATATGTATTGTATCTGAACACAGTCATGGCTATGAACCCTGTCTGTAACTCACACTGTATAGCACTAGAGACACCTCATGATTCCCTGCAATCACCATGCACATCAGCTAAATGTGCAGTATATCTGTAGGGTGGACAGACAACACTGCATTGGTACACCATTGCCCCACTGTATATTTGACAGGACATCATTGTGTTAAACATGTATGCATGTCATTACACACATCAGCAGATCACATGTCATACTACATGTGATTGTTAAGGTCATACGCCACATATCAGGCAGGTGTACTGTTAACCTGTGCTGGTCCACATGGTGTAACACAGGGATGTATGCTAACTACTACTACTATGATTGTGTAATTTGCATGCCGTCTGCTATGACACATGCATGCTGTTGTGTGCAACCCAGGGATGTATGATAACTACCACTATTATTGTCTGCGCTGCATGCCGTCTGCAGTATCACATGCATGTTGCATGCCTTCTGTCATATCACATGTGTGTGTGTCTCTGTGTGTCTATTGTACAGATTGTAATGTACAGTTTTTGTCTGCCCTCACAGGTGATGTATGTGCATTGCCCTCCTGTGATACATCTGATGTTAGTGTCTCGACATACTCTAGCAGTGATGTTGAACATATGATTGAGTCACAGGCAGAGTTGTCAGGGGCTAAAACTGTGCCATTGGTTGCCATTCCATCTATATCCCCCTCATCCCTGCACACAGATCCCATACCTGCACATAACCCATCACTAGTGGCCATAGAAGAAGGACAGTTGGCGTGTGGTAGCTTGGAACAGGAAAGTGTGGGGGCTATGGAAGGTGTGCCTGCACACCATGGTGTCAGCCAAATGACTGGTGGTGCCCCAGACAGGCACATGGCCAGTGCTGCTCATAGGAAGACCTCTGGCCAACATGCTCCTGCACGACAGTGCACAGCAGCTGGTGTCACCAGATGCATGTTTCAGGCTGTAATGGAGGCACAAGCATGTGCTGAATGGTGCAACAGAGGAGATCAGAGGCTACAGAGGGCTGCTGTCCGTTCTTTAAATAACAACATCCAGGCAATAGTAAATGCTCCACAGCAGATTGCTGAAGCTTTGGATAGACGGTTGGGTGACATGGTTGGAGTCCTTGACCGTGGCATGACATCCGCGAGTGTGAGCTGTCTGTGTTGGGACATCTGGTAGGAGTGAGGCATCGAGCATGTGGACGTAGGCCTGCTACATCAACTGTGTCAGGTCTACATGTATGAGCTACCTCACATGTCCGCTCCCATAGTGGCGGTAGCAGCATAAATGCATCTGGTGCTGTGCTGTCCACACCACAACACAGCAGGCCACGTGCACATGGCCTGGGATAGTCCCAACAGGGACACGGTTCCAGTGGAAAAGTGACATCAGACAGTACCCAATCTGTACCTCTGCCTGGTAGTGCCCGTGCAACCCCTGGCAGGCACAGGTCATATGTCCATGGCTGGACACCGTGAACTGTAAAACCTCACCTGAACAGTCTGCAGCTGTCAATAATACCCCTGTGTAGGACAGACACATGGCAGAACTGTGTGCATACATACATGCACACACTGGAAATGTATGTAGGACACCACAACACACACATGCATAACATCCACAAATGCCCAATTAGATCAAAGGCTCAAACCCACATATATGATGTCATCCAATGGTGCAGCCTAGGCCTCTGGCAAACATTAACACCCTGTGCATATGATGATGCCTGTGCCGCATCCCTGACATCCACACCATCAGTGCAGGGACATGCTCATATGGTCTGATGCACAGGGTGAACAGACTAGGAAGATAAGTGTAGTTTACAATTGTTGAAGACTGCTGACAGGCAGCATATATACCATGTAGTACAGGTGTACAATACTGTTAACAGTATGTGTCGTGTGTAACAACAGTGCAGCCTAGGCCTTTGGCAAACATTAACACCCTGTGCATATAATGATGCCTGTGCTGCATCCCTGACATCCACACCATCAGTGTAGGGACATGCTCATATGGTATGATGCACAGGGTGAACAGACTAGGAAGATAAGTGTAGTTTACAATTGTTGAGGAATGTTGGCAGGTAGCTGATATACCATAAAGTACAGGTGTACAATACTGTTAACAGTATGTGTCTTGTGTAACAACAGTAACTGCATGTTGGTCATGATGTTCTGCTGTCCTCCTTCAGGTCTAATTGCACATGCCGGTGGATGTCAGTGTTTGCAGTTAGTGTCCCATATGTCAATGTGGACTACTCACAGGTATGTATGAATATACCAGCATGCACTGTGTAGCTGCCACATACCAGTGAGAATGTCCCACGTTACAAACATGTCTACCATTCCAAGAGCATGATAGCTGTGTATTAAGCTACTGTGGCCATAGACGTGACATCCATAAAGGGTGACATCACAGGTACAGTTACATGGAGTGGTGAGGTAAGAGAGTGGGCTAGCTGATTACAAGGGTAGAGCCCAGTGGGAAGTGTGATGCCTCATTGGGAATCAATAATACACGTTCCCATGACAGGATGCCAACACACAACTGCACCCACACACTCAGGTATTGGCACACATGTATTCAGTGACATTGTAACACACCCACACACTCATGGATTCACCAACACAGTAACACACACTCGCACACAGCTGCTACTGGTGAGGTGAGGACCCCTGCCTATGTGCAAATCATCATTACAGTACTGTGCACCTACATGATGTGCCACAGAGAATACACATGTACAGGTAGTCAGTACAGCCTAAGATCGGGGACATCAACACGGATAGTAGAATGCATCACCTGGATGGTGGGAGGGGTCTTATCAGTACAGTATGGTAACATACATCCTCATCCCAGGGACCAGTCAGCCCTACATACACACACTGTGGCATTCAGTAATTAATACTCCCATGTCATGCACATACAGATACCACACATGTGAGATACACGGCCCTGCCTATGTCCTGCTTTCTACATTGCAGTCTGTACAAATATGTACACTAGTGTACAGGAGAGTGAGTAACAATTGAGATGTATTCCCCACAATACGTGACATATGTGGACACACACGCAACCACACATGCCAGTACTGTGAATTTCAGACCTGCCTAGCTGATATTATGTATGTCAGATGTACAGCAGTATTGCATGTGTTGCAAACTATACTGATGCTTCCTGTGGCAACAGTGCTGATATATGCACTAGGGACTTCATAACTATTAACAGATGTCAAGTGATTTACCTTTGCTGTCACCTTGACCACTGTCTGAGTTGTGCGTTATGTCTTTCAGTTAACAAACCCATTGCTTACTGGGTACACAGGGTATTGTAGGACCACTTGTGACACACCTGTGAGCTGTCCACAGCAAACATCCATCTGCAAAGATTCCCCACCACTTAGTTATTTCCACAGATCTGTCCATACCTGAGGTACATCTTTCTGTACATTCAGCATATCACCATATACAGTTGGCAATGTTGAGGCTGCATTGCAACTGCATGATGTACTAGGATACACGTCACCTGCATACATCAGCAACTGCACATGCATGTTATCTGAACACACAACACTACGTGTACAGGTGTGTAGGTCCTACAATCCTGACATTTGGGCATGTTTGTAGGCATTGCAATTGGTGGATATGTGTAATGACATACATGACACATGTACTGTTGTATGATATGATGGGTAATCAGTACAGAGGGGATGTTACATCTGTCAACACTGATATCACACCTTATGTACTGTTAGCATTCAGCAGCCATGGATCTACATTCCATGTGCATGTGTGTAATGGCTGTAGCCACCTGTCTGCACAAAGGACAACAACAGCTATGCTATTTACAGGTATGTTTTGTGTGTGTGTGTGTGTGTGTGTGTGTGTGTGTGTGTGTGTGTGTGTGTGGCATGTACATACCCAGGGCAGGTACAAGTATGTCATATCCATACATGAGGGTGTGTACTGGTGTACAGCAACAGTCATCTGCTAATGATGGAAAGTACCGAGGGCCCCTGGTATGTGTACAGCTGACCTGGTCACAGCCAGTGGTATCATTGCATTGCATAACACATGATGCAACTATGTCAGTACATGTGTACTCTCTACAGTTGATGTAGAGCTTAGTACAGTACACAGGTCAAGGGTCACCTCGTGGTGTATTCTTCTATGTCATACAACATGTATGGATGTGTGTTGGTGGTCCGAGGGCATGGTGGTGTCTGAGGTTTACATCCTAGAATGCAACATTTGACACTGTGTCCTGCACATGACTCATCTGTGATGCCTTTCATGGGGGACCGGTCAGTACATGTGAGTGGCCTTTATGTATGTGGGTACACCACCTGGAGCTGTGTTATGGCCAACATGTCTGGTTCTGAGGTATATGGTGGTAGTGCTAGGTTCTGAGGTATATTGTGCACTACAGAGCCATCAGCCAGGTGTTTCTCACTTCACAGATGTTAGTACTCCTGTTTGTTGGATCTACAGTGACCAGCTGTGAATATAGATGCTACACATCTAGCACTGGTTAGCATAAGAAAACAATGCAGTTGTTCAGTAGGTGTATGAGAGTTAACCTGTGTTTAGTACATTTGCTTTGGAATGGCACTGTGTGGGCGGATGCGACTTGGGTAATATCCCCGCTCCCTTGAATCATGGATGCATGTGATTTGTGACAGAGGCCTGCCTACTGTCAGCCATGTCATCCCAGAATGACAGCAGATGTTGTGTAAAAGACTGGTGTCAAATATATATAGAGCAGCATTCCTGCTAACAATTACAACTACTAACACCAGAGCCCATTACAATGTGTTATTTACTTCTACCTGTAATAGCATGGCCACTGTGGCCTTCCCTGTTTAGCATCAGAGTGCATCCCAGTCAGCCCTGTGCTACTAGGAGTATGAGCATGCCCAGTATATCCTTGTGTAGATGGACACATAGTGCTACTGTGTATGAGCATGCCCAGTATATCCTTGTGTAAATGGACACATAGTGCATTCCTAACAGCCCTTTGCTACTAAATGTGTGAGCATGCCCAGTGACACCTTGTGTCAGTTATGTGCCTCTGTGTATGGGCACGGCCATTGTAACCCTGTATAGTGGTAGTAGTCCATTCCACAGATGGGCATACTGCAGGTCAGGATGGATTCCTACTTTAAACACACAGGTTAACAGGTATCTACATCTTAACTGCCAGCATCCCTGTTGATGTCTGCATTCCCAGAAGGTCATAATGACAGCCTTGACATATGTAGTCTGTGTGGCACAATTCGTAAGTATGTAGTATTGTAGTAGTAATCTGTAAATAGGCAGGTGTTCCGCTCCTGCCACTGGCGTGTGTGTATGTCTGTCCCCATTTGCCAGTGGACTGTAAATTGCTTTTAGACTGCCCACACTCCATACATTTCTTATACCCACTGTTAGCAAGGTCAATGATGTCACCCATCTACAAATACACCTCTGAGTACTGTGTCCTAGTAATCTCAGTAGTGCGTTCTGTAACTGCGTAATGCTGTAGTGTAATAAAGTAGTTAGGTCAGTGTTCTAGTCCCAAACTTGCTGTGTGTGTATGTGAGTGTCAGTGTTCTAGTCACACACTTTGTGTGTGTTCCCATTTGCCTGAGGACTGAGTAATGCTTTTATACTGCTCACACTCCATACACTTCTTATACCCACCGTTAGTAAGGCCAATGATTTCACCCATCTACAAATACCCCTCTGGAAGTGCTGTGTCCCAGTAATCTCGGAAGCGTGTTCTGTAACTGCATAATGCTGTAGTGTAATAAAGTTGTTAGGTTGGTGTTCTAGTCCCACACTTTCCATGTGTGTGTGTGTGTGTGTGTGTCCCCGTTTGCCTGAGGACTGAGTAATACCTTTATACTGCTCACACTCCATACATTTCTTATACCCACCGGTAGCAAGGCCGATGATGTCACCAATCTACAAATACACCTCTGGGAGTGCTGCATCCCAGTAATCTCGGTAGCGTGTTCTATAACTGCATAATGCTCTAGTGTAATAAAGTAGTTAGGTCAATGTTCTTGTCCCACACTTGCCGTGTGTGTGTCCCCGTTTGAATGAGGACTGAGTAATGCTTTTATACTGCTCACACTCCATACATTTCTTATACCCACCGTTAGCAAGGCCGATGATGTCACCCATCTACAACTACACCTCTGGGAGTGCTGTGTTCTAGTAATCTCGGTAGCATGTTCTGTAACTGCGTAATGCTGTAGTGTAATGAAGTAGTTAGGTCGGCATTCTAGTCCCACACTTGCCATGTGTGTGTGTGTGTATGTGTGTGTGTGTGTGTGTCTGTGTGTCCCCGTTTGCCTGAGAAATGAGTAATGCTTTTAGACTGCTCACACTCCATACATTTCTTATACCCACTGTTAGCACAGCCAGTGATGTCACCCATCTACAAATACACCTCTGGGAGTGCTGTGTCCCAGTGATCTCGGTAGCGCATTCTGTAACTGCGTAATGCTGTAGTGCAATAAAGTAGTTTGGTCGGTGTTCTAGTCCCACACTTGCCATGTGTGTCTGTTTGCTTGAGGACTGAGTAATGCTTTTATACTGCTCACACTTCATACATTTCTTATACCCACTGTTAGCAAGGCCGATGATGTCACCCATCTACAAATACACCTCTGGGTGTGCTGTGTCCCAGTAATCTCGGTAGCGCATTCTGTAACTGCGTAATACTGCAGTGTAGTAAAGTATTTAGGTCGGTGTTCTAATCTCAGATATGCTAAGTGTGTGTGTGTGTGTGTGTGTGTGTGTGTGTGTGTGTATGTGTGTCTGCTTGCATGAGACAACTACAGTGCTTTGTAGTATTCGCCGTAGCACGTGCCCTAAACACGTGTTGCTGCAGTGTGATATATTAGGGGTTTGTATACAGGGCATGGCAAGTGTATGTTTGTCTGTCAGAGTCTGTGTAGAGGTGGCCGTGATTGTCTTACCATTGGACATGTTTGGGAGCAGGTTTTGTAGTTTTCCTATATAGTATCCGTCTTATGACACATTAGCCACCTCACGAGGAGTACAGCTGTCAGTCAGCCATGGCACTGTGTTGGCAAGCCATACCCATACATCTGGCAAAAGTGCTGGTGAACTAAATATGCAGCCCTACTAGTACCCAGTATATGTCCCACACCCATGTGCCATGCACATACAACCTTGCTTAGGATATCCCACTATGTTGATAGTAACATGCACATTGAGGACAGATAGTAGGCATGGTATGACTGCAGTGGCCTGTAGAGGACATGGCACCCTGTACAGCGGTACAATAGGCACATATATGCGGACATTGTGCCTTCACTATGTTCCACACTGAATGCCTGCAACATATGTGGTGCCATCAAATGTGATCCACTAAGGCCAGACAATGCTGTACACATGTGCCCTGTATGGACCCATGCCACTGACACCACGGAATACCTGTATCATACTATCCATGCAGGTGAAGGGCCGACCTGCTCACTATAAGCAGGTTTCGCCACACCAGGCCAGTATTGGCATATCGGGGTATAACAGGCTGTGTACACTACATGTGTCTGCCAAACCAGGTACACATGTACATGTCACTGTACAGTATTGTGGGACATGCACACCCCAGGCAATGTCCATGTGAAGGACTATCAAACACAGACATGGCATGCATTGCAAAGCTATGGCCCTACACATTGGTAACCAGGATGTCAGGCCAGATAATGCAGTACCCATCTGTGTGGGACATTGCAGATACTACACACCTGCACTGCACACCATTGTCGGGTGACGCAATGCCAAGGATTACCCCTCACTCAGCCTTGTACAGCTATCTTGCACAGCCAAACACAACACACCCATGGAGCAATGCATACCTGCATGCCAGTACTGACACCCTGTATCTGCATGTGGGTTGTTATGCTCCCAACCACAGTCACTCCTAGTATAAACCTCGTTGGCATACCAACAGTTGTCAAGCACTTTCACATGCCTTAGCCCATAGAACCCCCAGATATCCTCTGTGGTGCATGTGATCCTGTGCATTACTGCGGTGTGGCAAACTAAGTAGTTACATTGTGTATTTGTGGCCCTGGCAAAGGTGTCAATGTATGTCCATTAGAGTGTGGTTATGGTGACAATGGCATCCGTTCACATGGACTAACATGTGCCACACCTAATGTATGTCTACTGTATCTGTTGCAGATGGCACTCACTCACCTACACACATGTTCTTACAGCACAGCAACATGTCGCCTTTGTGGCACATGTAGTAACGTCATGCACATGTAATAGTAATGAGTAGTCAGGGGTTTGCCCCGTACTATTCGGCGTGTGGCAGATGATGCTTATGGTTAAGTATCCAAGCCCTTCCCTGGTGTACATTGCCTGTCCCGCCCACACACTCACTGGTGGATGTGAAGGTGTACACCTGCACAGCAGCAGCATGTGTATTGTAAGAGATGGAAATGGTCAGGTGATGACCTCTGCACATATTGCTGTCTTCCTTTAGCTGATTGCATGTGGTACAGCTGTGATGGTGTTCCCATAGCCATCCGCATGATAAACACAGTACACTATCTAGGGAAACATGTTATTATCTGGCCATGACAGTCGCTGTGAGTGGTACCTGGATGTGGTGTTCTGACACGGCATCACAGATGATATCTGGATATACCTCAATCATTTTCCATAGTGGGAAATGGCCTAATGACAGGAGGGTGTTGTGCCACACATAACTACAGCATGTAAGTATAGCTATGCTGCACTGAGACTACTGCCTGTTTAACATGTGTGTGGTAATAGCTATTCTGCATGTTATAATACAGATATGAAAGTACTCTGTTTATGATGGACCCCCATCTGTAGGGCCATCTGTGAACTGGTCAGTGTGTACAACCATTTGTTTGCTGTGTTATACACTGAACACACATCTGTGCACAGCAAAAGCATGGTGTGAGGATTGCAGACAGTAGATGATGATAGGGATGTGTTACTGCCATTGCATCCCTGACTGGACATTTGTCAAATAAGACAGTGGTATGACTGACACTCTGTGGGATTCCCAATGACAAGCCAATGATGGGCAACTGTTCATAGCTGCGGTCACATGTCTACTACACATTGTACAGTTGGCATGCGGTATATATGCATGTGTTGTGCTCCCAATGCAAATGTATACAATCTGTTGGGCTGTGTTGCTGGTGATATCTATGCATGCTGTCATAGGTAATTCTGTATGCTGTTGTCCATCACTAAGCCATATGTGGGTTTAAAACGCAACACCATAGGCTGAATGGGTTGGGAGGTCCCGGCAGATCTTCCTGTCCCACTTCAGCTGACCATGGCACATCTGGGGCCCAGCCATAGACATCAACCTCTGTTGGCTCTGCACCACCTTCTGGTGGTACCACCACTGAGGATGGAGCATGTCCCCCTTGGGCGCAGGACCAGACAGGTACATATCTGCTATCATGCGGTCCCGGACATGTTGCATTGGTGGCTCCCTAAGGGGTTACATAGCCAGATACACCAGTTCAATGGCAGAGTGACACATTTACAGGGTGATGCTGCCCCTCCTGGACAGCCCCCAGCACTGCCTCCTTTGCAGCTGTGTAGGTGCAGTAGCAGTTGCCCATGGCTGGGGACCTCCGTCTCACTGTTCCCATGGGCTATGAATGCCAAAGACCCATCCCCATCCAGGGTGTATCCCCCCCACATGTGTCATATACCAACCCTGTATGCTGTCATTTCTGTGCTCCTACCTATCCTCCACAGCCATATCTACACTCCTTCCCCAACATCTGACCCTCATCTACAGACACATAAGGCCATTCAGCTGCTAGGACACCATCTGCCCTATACATAGCTGTCCATTACACACACGTGCCCACTGGACATATGAAACCCTTGTAATATGCATCATAACATACAACTGTTATCACCCCTGTCCCACAGGTGCACAATCCTGGTATGCACATCACTCCTATATGGTCCAGGTACACATGAGGAGGATGACCCCATTGTATACAAAACACTAACAGTTCCTCTATGGTTACCCCATTTACCTTTATCATGATGATGATATTGCACACAGCACATTGCAAGAGTACTGTTCACACATAATGATTGGACAGGTACTGTTGTGTTAATGTACATTACATGCACAGAGTGATGGATATGGCCAATGTACAACTATTTGCGTGTATGACTGACACATGTCTGTCTGAGGGAGTCTTGTGATCACATTGAGCAACACCACTACATAATACAGGCATTGCTGGTGTTTCCCGTTTCATTCGTTTGTAATGCTTTGTTGCCACATGGTATGTTCCTGATACATCTCTATATATGTATGTACCTATTTGCTGGACATAAACACTCACAAGTACATCTACATGATGGGATGCATTCCTATACTGTTGAATGACTGCACTGTATGATATGTTTGTGGTACTATCCATTGTCTGTATATCTGCCATGATGTATTGGTAATACACATTAGCTGTGTGCGCAGGGTCCTGGTTCCGAACCTTGCGAAGGACGTTTAGTTGGTTGCAGAGCAGAACAAGCCCATTGGATATGGAGGGAGTAAGACACATTAAAGCAGTTGGGAGCGGGTGTGCATGGGTTTGCATGGTGTTAGGCACTGGTGACCTCTGGTTACAGCCTCTTACATTCGGTTAGCCTCTACATTGCTTAACCAGTGCAATACTCGCATACTGGCAGCCAAACACGCTTACACCTGCTCGATCCCGCACTTGCTAATGCACCAACATTGGTGCTTGCATCTGTCACTCACACCCCTGGGTGTGAGTGAGGACCACAATATTACCTTGTGATGCCTATTACATTGGACTACATGACTGCAGTATCAGCACTGGCTGCCCATTAGGCGACAGCATCACGTTCGACTGTACGGAATCAGCGGCCTGTCCAGTGACACAATCATATTTGTGTGTACCTCATACAATGTGCTCTCACCTTGTGATGCCTATTACATCAGAATACATGAATACAGTATCGGAAATGGCTGCCTATTAGGCGACGGCATGACGTTCGACTGTACGGAATCAGCGGCCTGTCCGGTGAATCATTCATATTTGTGTGTTCCTCTTACAATCTGCTCCCACCTTGTGATGCTTATCACATCGGACTACATGACTACAGTATCGGGAATGGCTGCCCATTAGGCGACGGCATGGCATTCAACTGTACGGAATCAGTGGCCTGTTCAGTGAATTAATCATATTTGTGTGTTCTGCATAGACTCTGCTCCCATCTGGCTGATACATGGGAACCAAGAATCTGCATTACAGACAAGTAGTTGGGTTGTGGGAGCCACATCCATCGGACGGGTCATCCTACTGCATACCTATTATAGGTTTGCCACCTTTTCAATTGGCCAAGGTGGGACTTTATGGGTTACCACCTGTCCCACTTTGCGAGGGACACTGCAAAAATAATCAAGACATAACACATGTCCCGATTACAGGACATTATTATATTCTACGTTTCATTAATAATTGCATAAAACAGTTATTTTATATATGACACTTCTATATGTTATGTGAAGTAGCATAAGTAATTCAAGTGCAACTAAATTAAGCTTTTATTTGTGCAAATAAGTGTAATCCTGTACTACGCACGGTTGTAGGTATGTTTTGTCCTGGAATTTCTGACATTTCTACAGAACATGTCCCACTCTGGCCATTTGGAAAGGTGGCAACCCTATAGGACCTGTATGTAGAGACGTCAGACTTTGCAGGGCAACACACCCACAGCCAATAGAAAGGGAAGTACTTCACTGTTTTGCCTAAATAAAATGTTACTCTTGTAGCATTATAGTTGATTATACTGTTACCTATAACATTTAGGTGTTTCAGATGAACATAATTCTTTTATGCAACTACAACAGACAATATAGGTAATCTTTGCCCTACATCACAGGACATTTGCCTTAATTACAGTTATTATGCAGGACACAACTGCCCAAAGGGGAGTGTCCCTCGCAAAGGTGGACAGGTGGTAACCCCAACCCTATTATTCTATCAACATTCTAAGGTAGTCGGCGGAACATGCACTTTCTCTCACTATCAGACCTCTCATACGAATGGGGAAGAATGAACACTGAATCAGGGATACTGTATAACGACCTCAGGGATGCATTTAGAAGGTTGGTGCTATTAACCTGACACATTGACGGACGCAGAGCACATATGTATTCACACACATTGTCTGAGGTACATGCTGTTTATGACTCTTACATGTTGTCATTATTCATTACGTGTATTCTGCCACCTTTCCTCCTATTATCACTAGTTCTAGGAGGGTTTAGTTGGGACTGTGTTAGATTCTGATTCGTAATCACGGATGTCCCTGGTAATCGGGGAAAGTTCAATGATATGGTCCCTATGTGTTCCCCCAGTGGTTTACAGACTGTCCAGTAGATGTGCTCTTAAGATTTGGGAGGTATGGGCATCTGCTATACCCACATCGGAATATTACTTGCACCCACAGGGTGGTTCTAATACGTGTCTGCCAGCCAACACCTGCACGCCTAGCCCCATAATCGCATACCCATAGTTTCCCCACCTGCCACTACTCTACAGTACTCATCCTTACTGTGGGCACAGGAGGAAGCAGGTGGGATATCAACACACCCCTACACACTGCCCACTCTCCCCGTGTCGGGACACATGTCGTACATTGTGTCAACCCATGTGTTATCAGGCTTGCACAACCTACTGTTCCCTGTACAGCTACATCCTGGTCATAATAGTGTTACACCCATTGGTTGGAAGTACCAAATTTTTGGTGTCCTGCAAGGGACGTCGCTGTCCATGTTTAAAGTGTAGACCTTGTGGATCTCTCCCACTGGTAGTTTCCTGCCGGTGGTCTGAGAAGCAGTGTTGTATTTACCTTTATTGCATGTCTGTATGTTTCACTGGCCTTGCTGGAGGGGGGTGAGAGGTAGACGTTTGTTGAGTGGACCTCCCACCAACATATGCCCGGTCTAAACATATGTTATCCATAACTGCTGTAACATAACCTAGGTATATACATGTGTATATTTACTGTAACATATATATATATATATATATATATATATATATATATATATATATATATATATATTTACATTAATATATACAAATATATCTGCATATGTATTCATACATGTATATTCATATCTTGCTATTTATATATATATATATATATATATATATATATATCTATATATATATACATATATTTATGCGGTGGTGGGGCTGCAGTAGCGTTGTCACCTCACAGTTAGACGTTGCCTGTTCGATTCTCAGTTAGAGCGTCTTTTGTGTGGTGACATGTGTGAATGGGCGTTCCTTCATTGAAGGTTGTGCGTTAGGTCTGGCAAGCCAGCATGTAAAAATCTACTGCTAATCATTAGCGGACCGAAGTTCCGCTGTGGCGACCCCTAACCGGGAAAAGTTGAAAGACACTACAATATATATATATATATATATATATATATACATATATATATATATATATATATATATATATATATATATATATATATATATATAGATAAATATATATTTATATATATATATATATATATATATATATATATATATATATATATATATATATATATATATATATATATGTCTATACATATATATATATATATATATATATATATATATATATATATATATATATAAATATATGATTATATATATGTACATCAGTGTGTCAATACATTCCCTGCTCATACGCACTTACACATGCATAATGGTGTTTATATGCTTCACCAGCATACTAGTCCCTTATTCATTATAACACCGATACACTCCAGTTATCTTGTAATCGGTATGTAGCACATTATACAGTAGACAGATGTCGCTATATACGCAAAAAAGACTGCTGAGGCAAGGCTCCAGGATTTCAAAAACAATATCACATCAAATGATGGTTACTAGCAGTACTGTCTTTAATACAACACAAGTGCTTTCACACAGAGCTTCATCAGGTGTACATACAAAGAACTAAAACACACCTTTTTAAACACATAATTGCATCACATGACTTGCATTAATCAAATTTAAAGGTATAAACATTTATTGAAATAAATTACTTTATATAACAAAATTTAGGCACATACAAAACTAAAAAACTATGTGTTAAAAACATGAATCTATTATAAAATCAAGAATCTATTATAAAACAGGACTACCTACGTAGGGCTCTTTTGCCAAGAACAGGTTTCATGGGCACACATTCATTAAGCCCATGTCCATGATTTGCTCTAAGCATAACTATCTATTTTGCCTCCATCTCCCCTGTTCTGGCCCTGATATCTCCACCCCTTAAATTCTCATAAGTTCTACATACAACCATGAACTGAAATTTATGCCGTTCCCCCATGCTTAAAACATGTATTGCTAGAGCATTAACACATGACCCTTTCCTAATGTGGTAAATATGTTCCCTAATTCTTTCTTTTAAAGTCTGATCTGTCTTACCTATATAGAATTTATTGCAAAGTGAACAGCTGGACAAATAAACTACATGTGTAGTCTCACATGTGGCGCTGACCCTAATATCAAAAATGTTTCCAGTATCTGGATGTTTAAAAAATACTTCTTTACTAATGTATATACATTGTGCACATTTACCACAAGGTTTAGTTCCAAATACTACCTTATCATGAATTATATCTCTAGCATTGCATAATCTTCTCCTCAAATTCTTTTTATTCCTGAATGTAAATTGAGGTTTCAGTCCTACTAATCCACTAATCTGTGGATCTGTCACTAATATTTTCCAATGTTCATTAATGATATAAGTATATCTCCTAACATCTCTTGAATAAGGCACACAAACTTTAAGCTTATTATCCTTCGTACTTTCTACCCTAAGGGGTCCTTCCAAAAAATATGGCCTTGCTCTTGCCTCCCTTAACTGTCTGACAACCACAGCACTGTTCTGGATCATATTTTGATCATAGCCCCTTTCTAAAAGTTCACAACCAGTTCTAGCTATTTGCTTCTCTTATTCATCATATTTAACACTCAACCTAGAAGCTCTAAAAAGCTGGTTTTGAGCTACATTCTTAAAAACATATTTAGGATGCATGCAATCTCTTGATAATAAGTTATTCATATGACATTCCTTTCTAAATAATCTAGTAGAAATTCTGTCAACACCATCCTTCTCTATAAAAACATCTAAAAAACTAATACCCACATCTGAATAATTCAGGGTAAACTTCAAAAACTGTGTTGACTCATTACTAAACTCAACAAATTCTATTAATTGTGTATGGTCCCCTTACACAAAAGAAAAAGGTCGTCTACAAATCTTCTGTAAAATAAAATCAAATTACTAAAGGGTCCTTTCAATAAATGCTCTGATTCCCATATCAACATAACAGCATTCGCATAACTGTTAGAGCATTAACTCCCCATCGCCACACCATTTTTTTGCCAATATATCTGATCTTTAAATAGAAAGACATTATTCGTAAGCACAATACTCATTAATTTTTGAAACAACACAATTTCATCTGCACTAAATAATCCAAATTTAACCATCAATTTCCTTAAAAAGTCAACACCTACCTCATTGGGAATAACTGTAAATTTAGAAACATCTAAAGTAACAAAAATAAATTTCTCATTCACTACACCCTGATTTGTAAATCCATATAAGTCATGTAAAAAGTGCTCTTTATCTTTTAAAACATATACAGACATATCAATCATAGGCCTCAACTTCTTCTCCAAAAAGATTGAAATAGGGTCAATGCACCATCCACTGCCTGAGACTATCGGTATCATAGGTGGTCTACTAGAATTTTTATGTAGTTTAGGTAGCCCTTGAATTTTAGGTATGATGAACTTACAGACTGTGAAATATTTAACCAATTCACTACTCAATAAATTGATGTGCTCCATATATTTAATCCGTCTACTAACAGATTCAACCATTGTGGTGACTTGCACTGGTGTAATTATTTGATAAAATTTCTTATCATCTAACATTTCATACATTAATATATCATAATCTATACTATCCAATAACACAATCTGGCCACCCTTATTTGCTGGTCTAATGACCAAATTTACATCATTTTCTAACTGCTGCAAAGTTTTAAATTCATCTTTATCCAAGTTATGCCATTTACTTTTATATTTACAATCAATATACACTTTATATATATCTGAAATACATATTTGTTCAAATGCATTGAGTGCACTTTGTTTAGGAACATAGGTACTAGGTTTCCTAAAATTAAAAGCATGGTCTTCTTGTGTTTGCTGAAACATATGCTTCAAAGTTAAATTCCTGGTAAATATTTTTAGATCAAAGATGCCTTGTTTCACTGAATCAGTTACGAGATTACTACGTTCACTCAAAGCTTTGATTCAGTGAAACCCAATGATGTAGACACGCAGTCCTTGAAGCAGCAGATAGAGAAGATAATGGATTCGCAGGCGAAGGAACCACATCATCCAGATGAGTCGATCAATGGTGTTTGTTCGTTAAATGCCTCTTCAAACAGTGCTACTGTGGGATTAGGGCAAAGAAAAAGGTTATATTAACAACGGCAGATGTCCATAGAGCAGCGGACAGCGATACATCTACGGTGGTTGATACTAATGTATCTCTCACCACTAACAAGTTGCTGGAAAATATACAAAGTTATGGGTTAAATTTTCCATTACCCATGAGAGACAGCTCTTTGAGTCGGAGAGAAGGACAACAGCAGAGAAACCGGCACAGAGGCAGAAGTACAACAAGGCAAAAAAGGAAATATGACGAGGAGACGAGCAATACATATACAATAAAGAAAGCATTCCAGCAAGTAAGACACTAGTAGTTAATCTATCTAAACGTATTTTATCTGAGTCAGAGCTTAATGTGTTGAAGAAAGGTTTATCATTTATACCTGCTACTGACATCAGCATAATTGATATTGTATTTGATCTAAAAATGTTTACCAGGAATTTAACTTTGAAGCATATGTTTCAGCAAACGCAAGAAGACCATGCTTTTAATTTTAGTAAACCTAGTACCTATGTTCCTAAACAAAGTGCACTCATTAATGCATTTGAACAAATATGTATTTCAGATATATATAAAGTGTATAACGATTGTAAATATAAAAGTAAATGGCATAACTTGGATAAAGATGAATTTAAAGCTTTGCAGCAGTTAGAAAATGATGTAAATCTGGTCATTAGACCAGCAGATAAGGGTGGCCAGATTGTGTTATTGGATAGGATAGATTATGATATATTAATGTATGAAATGTTGGATGATAAGAAATTTTATCAAATAATTACACCAGCGTAAGTCACCACAATGGTTGAATCTGTTAGTAGACAGATTAAATATATGGAGCACATCAATTTATTGAGTAGTGAATTGGTTAAATATTTCACAGTCTGTAAGTTCATCATACCTAAGATTCAAGGGCTACCTAAACTACATAAAAATTCTAGTAGACCACCTATGAGATCGATAGTCTCAGGCAGTGGATGGTGCACTGAGCCTATTTCAATCTTTTTGGAGAAGAAATTGAGACCTATGCTTGATATGTCTGTATATGTTTTAAAAGATACAGAGCACTTTTTACATGACTTATATGGCTTTACTAATCAGGGTGTAGTGAATGAGAAATCTATTTTTGTTACTTTGGATGTTGTTTCTTTATTTACAGTTATTCCCAATGAGGTAGGTGTTGACTTTTTAAGGAAATTGATGGTTAAATTTGGATTATTTAGTGCAGATGAAATTGTGTTGTTTCAAAAATTAATGAGTATTATGCTTACGAATAATGTCTTTCTATTTAAAGATCAGATATATTGGCAAAAAAATGGTGTGGCGATGGGGAGTTCATGCAGTTATGCGAATGCTGTTATGTTGATATGGGAATCAGTGCATTTATTGAAAGGGCCCTTTAGTAATTTGATTTTATTTTATAGAAGATTTGTAGACGACCTTTTTCTTTTGTGGAAGGGGACCATAGCACAATTAATAGAATTTGTTGAGTATATTAATGAGTCAACACAGTTTCTGAAGTTTACCCTGAATTATTCAGATGTGGGTATTAGTTTTTTAGATGTTTTTATAGAGAAGGATGGTGTTGACAGAATTTCTACTAGATTATTTAGAAAGGAATGTCATGTGAATAACTTATTATCTAGAGATAGCATGCATCCTAAATATGTTTTTAAGAATGTAGCTCAAAACCAGTTTTTTAGAGCTTCTAGGTTGAGTTTTAAATATGATGAATATGAGAAGCAAATAGCTAGAACTGGTTGTGAACTTATAGAAAGGGGCTATGATCAAAATATGATCCAGAACAGTGCTGTGGTTGTCAGACAGTTAAGGGAGACAAGAGCAAGGCCATATTTTTCAGTAGGACCCCTTAGGGTAGGAAGTAGGAAGGATAATAAGCTTAAAGTTTGTGTGCCTTATTCAAGAGATGTTAGGAGATATACAGATATCATTAATGAACATTGGAAAATATTAGTGACAGATCCACAGATTAGTGGATTAGTAGGACTGAAACCTCAATTTACATTCAGGAATAAAAAGAATTTGAGGAGAAGATTATGCAGTGCTAGAGACATAATTCATGATAAGGTAGTATTTGGAACTAAACCTTGTGGTAAATGTGCACAATGTATATACATTAGTAAAGAAGTATTTTTTAAACATCCAGATACTGGATACATTTTTGATATTAGGGTCAGCGCCACATGTGAGACTACACATGTAGTTTATTTGTCCAGCTGTTCACTTTGCAATAAATTCTATATAGGTAAGACAGATCGGACTTTAAAAGAAAGAATTAGGGAACATATTTACCACATTAGGAAAGGGTCATTTGTTAATGCTTTAGCGAAACATGTTTTAAGCATGGGGGAACAGCATAAATTCCAGTTCATGGTTGTATGTAGAACTTATGAGAATTTAAGGGGTGGAGATATCAGGGCCAGAACAGAGGAGATGGAGGCAAAATGGATAGTTATGCTTAGAGCAAATCATGGACATGGGCTTAATGAATGTGTGCCCATAAAACCTGTTCTTGGCAAAAGAGCCCTACGTAGGTAGTCCTGTTTTATAATAGATTCTTGTTTTTATAATAGATTCATGTTTTTAACACATAGTTTTTTAGTTTTGTATGTGTCTAAATTTTGTTATATGAAGTAATTTATTTCAATAAATGTTTATACCTTTAAATTTGATTAATGCAAGTCATGTGATGCAATTATGTGTTTAAAAATGTGTGTTTTAGTTCTTTGTACATACACCTGATGAAGCTCTGTGTGAAAGCGCTTGTGTTCTATTAAAGACAGTACTGCTAGTAACCATCGTTTGATGTGATATTGTTTTTGAAATCCTGGAGCCTTGCCTCAGCAGTCTTTTTTGCATTTGTGGACTTGTATTTTGTATCTGCGGAGGTACCTGGTGTTTGTTGTTCATTTTTTGTTTCATTTAGATGTCGCTATATGTTCATGTACGGATTACCAATGGTAATTGGAATGTGATAGTGTGATTCGACCCGTCCCTCTTCTGCACAGCCTATTATTTCATCTACTGTCGATGTTTGTATGGGCACATTCCTATTATTTATGTCAACAAATGGAATGCATGTGTTACAAAATTTGTACTTCAACATATATTGTTGTCTGCATGTGAGTATGCATATATACCTATTATGACCTAGCTGACCTCCATGGGGCAGTCCATTAGAACCAGCCCATCCAACCCTGGCATGCCTGGATCCATAATTGCATACCCATAGTTCCACCACCCCACCCATGTTAAATTTACAAACGTAACATCCATTATCCACTTGTTATCAAAGCCATGACACACCTTTACGCATTGCCCTCTCCAGAGCTTTTGTGGCCCTACACACATTCTGTCCTGCTTCGTGTATTCATAGGGTCTCTTGTCATGTATATTTGCACATATGTGCCTTTCCTGGGGTTATGGAATACGGCCATTTGCGCTTTCCAATTTTTGGAGGTCCCAGCATGGGACTGCATTCTGTCTGTGTGTAAAGTAGACTTAGCATTTCAATGATGTTACTCCCACTGGTAAAATCCTGCCTGTGGTGTGAGTAGCGGTGCTCTGCTCACTCCTGGGCAGTTTTTTATGACATATGCTGAAAGCACTATATAATACCAACATTGGTCTTGATTCCCTTCACATCCCTTGTGTATGCTTTATTGTTACAATGTCCATTCTTTATAAATATATATATATATATATATATATATATATATATATATATATATATATATATATATATATATATATATATATATATATATATATATATATATATATATATATATTTCATGTATGTAGATATATATCTATACACACATATGTGTGTGTGTGTGTGTGTGTGTGTGTGTGTGTGTGTGTGTGTGTGTGTGTGTGTGTGTGTGTGTGTGTGTGTGTGTGTCTGTGTGTGTGTGTGTGTGTATATATATATATATATATATATATATATATATATATATATATATATATATATATATATATATATATATATATATATATATATATATATATATATGTGTGTGTGTGTGTGTGTGTGTGTGTGTATATTACATCTGTACATACAAACATATATTTCCTATGCTGGGAGCTGCTTACACTTGCGCAGGCGCACTCACCTATGCTTACTGTGCATTATATATGTTTACTGCCACTTATTTGTGCTTAATTGTGCCTTATTCATTATGACAATACCACTTTGATTGAAAGGATATGGTTAATAGTCCCATCCGATACACATGTTCACCTTTACATGTTTAAATGTCGGCTTTACAGCAGAGCAACATTCATTCCACAAGGAAAATGATATGTGCTATTGTCGACCTTGAACCGTGAATGTCTTTTCGTTAGGCGGATGCTCTAACCACTACACTGTTGGTGTTCTGCTTCATTTATATGTATACCCATAGTGCATAGTTACCAGAACACACGCCTCATCACTTCACTTACACAGCAGGCATCCATTTTCCTGTTGGGAAATCCACACTACTACACATGCGTCATTCCCTATTCCCTACTGCTCTGGACCCGTGCCGCATGTTGACTCACTCCAAGGATATTCAGACCTCCAAAGCCTATAGTCCTGGCACATACATGCGTTCGATTGTCAAGGTGTTCATATGGTCATCTGGGTTTAGGCTTGTCCGACTGGGGACTGGGACTGCCCTGTACCTAGCTGAAAGTCAGACTTAGCATGGGTAGATCGTTCATTCCACTTTTAGCATCCTACCTGTGGTTGGGGATGCAGAGGTGTGCTCACCTATGGCCATCCTGATAAATAACAGCACTAACTATTACAGGGATTTCCGCTTCTGTTTCCTTTCACATTCGTTATGACTGATATATTGTGACCATGTTCATTCTTCATATCTACATGTATATATATATATATATATATATATATATATATGTGTGTGTGTGTGTGTGTGTGTGTGTGTGTGTGTGTGTGTGTGTGTGTGTGTGTGTTTATCTGTGTGTGTGTGTGTGTGTGTGTGTGTGTGTGTGTGTGTGTGTGTGTGTGTGTGTGTGTGTGTGTGTGTGTGCGTGTGTGTGTATATATATCGGTCGGTACATTCACATGCAAATACACCTACATGCTCATTTACATTTCCCATAACATTGAATCACCGCCACTTACCATCGCGCATACAGGCTTGCATACCTGCTTATGTCTAGGGTTGCCACCATTTCTTATGGCCAAACTGGGGCATTTTCGGGACACACATCAGATTTTACAGGCCGACACATACCCACAGTCAGTACAAAGGTTAGAACTTTACTTATTTGCCTAAATGAAAGCTTATTCTTGTATCAGTTTAGTTGCTTAATCTGTTTCTTGTAACTTTAAGTATTCAGAAATAACTGTTTTATGCAACTGTTGCATGAAATATGGGACATAAGTATTTCCTACAATCACAGGACATTTGCCATTGTATTATATTTGGTCTGGACACAACTGCCCAATAAGGGACTGTCCCTCGCAAGGTGAGGCAGGTGGTAACCCTACTTACATCTGCTTTAAAGTGCCTTAAGCACCCTATATCCGACTGCCACTATGCGAATGTGTAAGGTATATATTCCCGATAATGCACATGGGTAGATGTGCATCATGGTCAGGTGTTTAATCCCGGGTCGTAGGTTCTGCAGGACTGGCTGGAGGCTGAGCAGTCTTGTAGACAACTACTGCTCATACAACTTGTGTCCAGATGTATACAGGACTGGACATCGTGTTGTGACACCATGTCTAATGTTTAGAACAGATGCATATCTGATGAGGGATATCCAAAAATTGTGGGGACCGATGACCTTCTTTGTTTTACGGCTATAAGGTAGGGTTATACATGCACAGGATACATAGTTTGCAATCCTGAGACTGCCTAGAGTGAGACTACCTACTAGATATGAGTAGGGGTCACTATGTGCAGATATAGCTGCGTCTATCTAACAGCCGGAGTATGGGTGGTTTTGGTGGATGTTCAGGAAGGGGGAAGTGGTGTGCTGTGAAGGGGATGATAGATATTCAATTATGTATCCAGGTGTGTTGGGGTTGGATAGCTCAGTTCAGGTCAGACCATTATGTGGGTATGTGCCGGTAACATTTCTGTACATGTGTATTGCACTTTTTAATGTTGACATGTTTGTGGGATTGCATTCTGGATGTGTATATTTGTTCTTTGGTTATCTTCCTGATTCACCCACTGCTCCCTCATAGACCTCCAGTTCACCTATTATGCATACAAACCAGTTTCCCCTTGGCGAATTATTACATTACCCATCACCCCCACCCCACTCCCATATTCCACAGACACCATTCATCCCTTCTGTAGTTGATGGCCCATGGCACAGTCAGCAGAACACATAGCGTACACTACATATCTCTGGGACCAATATGGTTGTGAGGACTACCCTAGCATTTCTGCTCATCCACATGCTGTACTTCATGCACATGGGTACACGCAAACACTTATCTTTCATGACATGGTAGGTAGACCTGGGTAATACCCATTCATCTATGGGCCATCCTGACAAAGATGACTTTGATCACGAATGGGCAGATATTGGGCGAATGCTCTGACCATTGGTAGGGTTGCCACCTTTTCATATGACCTGGATGGGACATTTTCAGGACAGACATCTGAATTTACAGGCCAACACATACCCATGGTCACTACAAAGGATAGTACTTTAGTTTTATGCCTACATATAAGCTTTTATTGTTGCAGCGGTGTAGTTGCTTATTCTGTTTCATTTACTTGCTTATTCTGTTTCTTGTAACATATAGGTATTTTATATATGGACATACATATTGTATGGGACTATTACATAAAATATGGGACATAATTATGTCCTACTATCGCAGGACATTTCACATTTATAATGCTTTTGGTATGAACACACCTGCCTAGCCCCTCACACTGTAGGACAGTTAGTAACCCAAACCATTGGGCTAGGCTTAGCAATTAGCAGCATGCTAACATGATGCATTTCACTTCCACTTGGTATAACTAGCGACACTACAATGGAATATGGGCACGGGGTTTTAAATATCATTTGTTCGAGGGACGGGGACTCAATATTCAGCTACGTGCCTTTGTGTTTACTTCTTATTGTGGTGTTCGCAAAGATGTCTTGTATGCTTTGCATACATTTCACTATCTATGGACACTGACAGGAGTGATTACTATTAGAGGCAGGCTGTACTAGTCAGCATTTTAGGTTGTACGTATGCAGCCATGTTCACGCCTCCGTGCAGCGCTTGGACACGAACCTGCTCTCGTACACATTTCCTATGCACGTGGCCGTTATGGCAGCACGCCTTCATTAATATGCATGTGGTGCTGCTGTGCCATCTCTATGCCACACGGTCGGCGCAAGGCTAACACCGTCATTGCGCCGAGCTTCATGAATCCCAGGGATTATTTTATCCTTTTGCAGAGATAGCAATGACTTGGACTTCACATATGTTACTGGATATGATCTTGTGTTTCAATGAGATTGTGTGTTTGGCCACTTTCTTATATACAAATAGAGTAAAAGTGAATCCTCCAGGAGACTGAAAAGGAGACCAGTGTATCTCAAAGACTATGTCTGTTATGAGACTACATATTTTTTTCATTTTGTTTTTCATTCTTTCCCGTAAACTGAACAATACTAAAGCCAGGTTGCAGTGTCTTTTGTATATAGCTGTGGTGATATTTTATGGTCTACTGTTTTATTTCTTTATGGTCTCATCAATGTTAAAGTTTAACAATCTTTGAACTGTTGCTGTTACTACACATTATATTATCATCATCATCATCAGTCCCCTTCTTTCCATTTTCTACATGGGGTCAACGTATCGTGTTAACTGTTGCTCTCTCTCTCTGTTCAATGCCACACTCCTGCCTTCTTCAACATGCCTGACTGTCATATGTCTTCTCTCACACAATCCATCCACCTTTTTTCTGGACACCCTCATTTTCACTTGCCTTCTTCTTGTCTGTCCCAAATCTTCTTCACCAGATTGTCTTCTGCTTTTCTGCACATGTGCTTGAACCACCGTAATCTGTTCTCTTTGATCTTTTCTGCAATTGGAGCTACTTTAGCTTCTGCTCTTTTGTCCCCATATCTTCATCTGTCCTGCAGTGTGCACCCTACAACCCTTCACAGGCACTTCATTTCCATCACCTCTAGCTTTCTCATCTGCTCTGCCTTTACTGCTCAGGTTCCTGTGCTATACAGTAGTACTGATTGCACTACTGTTTTGTACACCTTACTTTTTAGCTTCTTTGGCATTCTTCTGTAATACACTAAAACTGACACTCTGTGCCTCTTTGCTGCAGCCCCTCTGATTCTAGCTTTGATCTCTTCATCCAGACTTCCCTTCTCTATCACCCTAACTAGATACTAGGAGCCATTAACCTGTTCCACTATCTTCCCTTCTATCTCAGTTCTCAGCTTCTTCTGATTTCCCCAATTTGCTGCCATTGCCACTGTCTTATTTGTACTTCATTTCATCTCATGTGCCTTCAGTTTTGCATTCCATCCCTCTATCCTTTGCTGAAGTTCATGCTCAGAGTCTGCCTGTAATTTCCCCTCTAACATGTTTGCTAATGTAGTCCATCAGCAATATGAACAGCAGTGGGTCAGAGAGATGTACCCAGGTGTACAACCACTCCTACTGGGAACCCTTCTGTGAAACTGAACACTGCTCATATTTGAGTCATTGAGTCCTTGTACATAGCCTTCACAAATTCTATTAATGTTTCTGGGACTCCGAACCATCACAGTACTGCCCAAATCATCTTTCTTGGGACCTTGTCATGTGCTTTCTTCAAGTCTAGGAATTGTCAGTTGGACTGTTTCCTCATCTCTAGCTTCTTCTCAACTATCTGTCTCACTGCAAACTTCAGGTCAATCATGCTGCATCCTGATCTTAATCCAAACTGCTCAACTGCCATCTTACTTTCTACTATTCTGTGTATCTGTTTATCATTCACCCTCTCCAGAACTTTCATGCAGTGTGACAGGAGTTTCATACCTCTGTACTGCTCACAGTTGTGAATGTCCCCTTTGTTCTTGAACACTGGCACTAGTATGCTTATTCTCCAGTCATCTGGGATAAGTCTTTGACTCCACACTGCTATGAGTACCTTTTAGGAGGCATTTCTGCCCTTTCTCACCCAGCATATTTATCATATATGTTGTGACCTCATCTGAGCCTTCTGCATTCCCTGACTTCTTCTATGTTGGGCTTCTAGGGAAGTACAGCTTCTGCAGGGGTTTTCTTCATTTAGAAGAAACTGGAAGCACTCCTTCCATCTGCCTTTGATCTCTTGTGGGCTGGTAGGCAGTTTGTGGCTGGCATTCCTTTTGAAGGGTGTCCGACTATCTTCTTTATCTTTCTGTCTTTGTCTTGCAACCTGATATAGCATATTTGAGCCACCTACTGAGTCACTTTCCAGAAGTTGGTAAAGTGCCTCTGACACACTGTTTTTTGCTTTTGCAACTCCTTTCTTGTTTTTTTTTTTTGTTAGCCATCCAATATTCCTTCCTAGTCTGGTCTGTGTTTTCCATCTCCCACTTTTTCCTGCACTCCTTCTTTCTTTTGAAGACTTCCTGGACTTCTGCATTCCACCACCAAGTTTTGTTATGTACATTATTTCCATACCTGGCTCTGCTATGTATCAGTTCAGTAGTCTTCTCACATGCTGTTTTGAGGCATTGCAATTCCCCAGCTCCACCTATTTCTTCCTCTTGTTGGTGTGCTAGAGCCCAGAGTAATTCCTTGAACTGCTGTGCTTTCTCTCCAGTCAACTTCCAGGTCTTTAGCTCAGTCTCTGTTGACCTTAGAGCATTCTCTGACCATTGCTTGCAGCTGATTGTTGCAATCAGTGTTTTATGTTGTGGACTGAATGTTTCACTGGGGATGACTTTGCAATCAGTCATTCTACAAAAAGTCTACCTTATTTGCATGTTGGCCAGTCTTGTATATGATGTTGGCTACTATCAATCCATTTGCCAGACAGTCCTCATATCCTGTTCTGTCTGTCCCGATATGATTCATGTTGTCAAACTTTATGTAGTAGGTCCTGCAACTGCTGTCTGAATGCACTCTTTTCTTCACTATCACAACCCTGCTGTGGGGCATAGGCTGAAATTATGCATACTGTCTTATCATTAGGCTAGAGTCTGATTGCCAGGAGTCTTTTCTGAAGCCTCTCTCTCACCACAGTTCCCACACCATTTCTAGCCTGTCCCCCTCCTGAGTACTAGACTCTAGATCCCAAGCCAAGTGTCTTTGCTGCACTGCCTTCCATCTTGTCTCTTGGAAACTTAGGATGTACAGCTTCCTTCATACCATCATGTCATCCACTTACAAGCTGCATCCTGTCAGTGAACCTACATTGAGTGTAACAATTCTTAGTTCATGTTTAGCAGGGTGATTGGTTTTATGTCTAGCTTTCACTCAACAGAGCTATCCCAAGTTGGGCTTTATGGTGGGCACACACTCCCATGTTACAAAAACATGCATCTGGAGCATTTCTCCCCTGGCCTCCATTGGAAATTGATTTATTCCAAATCAGACTTTCCCGGTAAACAAATGTTAAATAAATAAATAAATAAATACTACACAGACATGTACTAAAGGTGGATGTGTCTTGACTTTACATCAAAAATAAATATACCTCAAGGTTGGTCAAACTGGATAATGCACTTGAGATTCTCCACTTTCAAATCACCATAGGAAAAATCCATTAACACTTACTTGCAAGCTATAGGTCCCACTCTATGACCCAGGAAACCCATACTATATATTCAAACTTATTGGAAACATCATCCATCGCAATACAATATTCATGGGTGACTTTAATTGCAAAGAGATTCCTGGATAATCACAACCTCCCTGGACCAGATTATCAATACACCAACAAAGGGTGCAACTGTACTGGATCTGGTCCTCACTAATATGGGAGAGTGCTGCACAACGCCTAGTGTAATGCTTTTTCTGGTAAGGTTAGACCCCAAAATGGTCTCCTTTGAAATAAAAATAAAACCTGGAACCCCAGCTAATCCTGGAATATTCAGGAACTACACTAAGGCTAACTTCCTATTATTAAGTGATAACTTGTCAAAATTGCAACCCCCCCCCCCCACAAACCCTGATAGAACTGCTGTCTATGCAGAACTGTTCACATAAACCCTGTATAATTATGTTAAGTTATGTTATGTTAATAGCTGCATAGAGGCAGCTGTACCCATGAGGAGGAAGTACAGAAGTAACTCAAAAAACAAGCCACCCTGGTGGAATCACAACATCAGCAGGCTGTATAAAAAAAGGAAGAAAATTGTGGAAAAATTAAAAGATGCCGTACCCAGCAGGATAAAAGCACTCTCATCAAACAGAACAAACAATTCAGAGAGCAAGTAAAGTCTACCAAAATCAAATATGAGGCAAATTTGACGTCCCATGCCATGTACATCCACAAGACATTCTTTAGCTATGTCCGCAACCTCAAAGGAAATACACAATTATGTGCAGAGCTCATTTTAAATGGAGCCACCTATACTGAGCAAAAAGATATAGAAAACCTATTGGCAGACAAATTCAGCTCCAACATTAGCCCTGTCTCCCCATCAACCTTACCCTCAGGAAATACCATGAAATAACCCCCCTGCTATCACTAGGGAACAGCTCTTTAATGCTCTCTCTAAGGCCAAGAACACTGTATCAATGGGCCTAGACAATATCCCAGGATGCCTTCTAAATAGCATGAAACATGAACTATCAGGCTGTTTGGAATTGCTATTTAACCATAATCTCCAAACAGGTAAAAAATGGAGAACAGCAATAGTCATCCCTCTGCACAAAAGTTGGGCTGTCTACAGACCCTGTAAACTACAGACCCATAAGTTTCAGTAGTCTTATATATAAAGCCATGGGTGGAAATTATCAGTAATGACATAGGAAACCTCCAGACACTGTACCCAACCCAGTCTGGTTTCATCAAGGTCAGGTCATGCCTACTTACTGTAAATGGCTGGACTTCTTTCAGAAGATCACTAAAGCAATGGATGAGAAGGGCAAACTGGTTCACACTGCCTACCCTGACCTGGCCAAGGCATTTGACACAATCCCCCACTTGGGCATTGTTGATAAACTTAAGTGGTCAGGTAAAAACCCTTATGTAACCTAGTGAATAGCCAACTGACTTACTGACAGGACTCAGGAAGTTAGAATTGGGGAGTCCACCTCTATGAAGAGGCTAGTCACAAGCAGAGTCCTTCAGGGATTGGTCCTGGACTGCTCCTTTTTGGCATTTACTTCTCTGAAGTCTAGGCCAATGCAAATGGCCTCTGGCTGAATACATTTGCAGATGACTGCAAATTATGAGCTGTCATTAAATCACCTGTCAACAAAAATGTTCTCCAAGAAGGGCTGACACTGTCAAACAACTGGTTTCAGAGCCATGGATTAAAACTTTGTTAAACTAAAAATTAGTACGCAAAATGTATTTAAAAGATTATTTTTACAATTATGGATGTAAAAACGATAAAGTGCCAGAAATGGAAACAGATTCAAGTAATGATGATAGCTTTTATTCCTGTGACTCTGGAACTGAGAGTAATGCATATAGTTTATTTGACACAACTAATATATCAGTGAAAAGTACTTTCATGCCTCCATTTAAAAATGTTCGTATACAGCGCTTCTTTAATGCTTTCAATTTAATATTGGAAAAAGAAATGAATGATTTTGAAAGCATGGGGAAAAATATAATTTGACTAAAATGGAATGGATGAAATTAAAACAAATGAGCATAAATGATAGAATAATATTTAAACCATCAGATAAGGGGGGCAAATTGGTGGTGATGAATTCTTTGGATTATTATGAAATGTGCATGCAACATTTAAATGATGAAAAAATATATAGTAAAGTGGATGAGATCACCTTTATTCAAGCACAACATGATTTTCAAATATTATTGAAGAAGGGGGTTAGACTACATTATTTCACAGCTAATGATGTGACAAACAAATTCACAACTAAGGGAAATGTAGCAGCAAAGTTTTTTTGCGTTCCCAAAATTCACAAAAGTTTAACACAACCTCCAGGATGTCCAATAGTGTCAGCGACAGGCTATTTTACACACAATTTAAGTTGTTTCTTACATGAATTTTTGTTAAAGGAAGTACTAAAATTGCCATCGTATATAAAAGATTCCTTTGATTTTTTTGAAAAAATAGAAGGAACTATATGGACAGAGTATATGTATTTTATAACAGCAGATGTAGTAAGTCGGTATACTAATATACAACATTGTTATGGTTTAGAAGCAATACAGTATTTTCTAGGGGACAATCCCAGAATTCATTATATTAAAGAACTACTACATTTTTGTCTAACGAACAATATCTTTGAATTTGACGGTAGTTTATATAGACAAAATAAAGGTACAGCAATGGGGGCAGCTTTTGCCCCAGTATATGCTAATTTGTTTATGGGGTTGGTGGAGAAGGTACATATATATAGGAGTACATTTTTCAGAAAACATGTTATTAAGTACTTCAGATTTATAGATGATTTAGTATTTGTATGTCAAGGGGGAAATAATAAAATAGTGGAATTTGTACAATACCTTAACGAAAATAAATATGACATTCAATTTGATGGAGTACAGGTAGGTTTAGAAGTAAACTTCTTAGATATAACCTTAAAAGGAAGAACAAGGACAGAGATTCAAACTAGAATACACAGGAAATTTGATCAGGTTAATTGGATGTTGCACGCTAGTAGTTGTCGTCCTAACCACACACTAGCTTCCATTCCTTATGGAGAATTGTTAAGAATAAAAAGATTGTGCAGTGATGGAAATGAAGCACGAAATGAAGCCAGAAAAGTCGCAGCCTTGTTTGTAAATAGGGCCTACAGCCCAGATGAAGTGTTAAAAAGTTATGCTAAAATTTATGATAATGCAGAAGCAAGGACTTTAAAATTGAGTGGAAAGAACATAAGAAATTATAGAAATGTAAAAGAAACATCAACGAATAATTCCTTGTTTTTTGTTTCTAAATATACCAATTTTTTCAGATAGGTTTAATGAATTAGTAAGAGGGTATTGGAAACAAGTGAAAAAAGAGGTTCCATCACTTTCTCAAATAGAATTGAGATTTTCATTCCAAAGGGGACGGAACCTGAACGATTTTTTGGTTCACAGTAAATATTTTAAACCAGAGGAAAGAGTTATAAAAAGTTTGACAAAATTAGGAACTTTCCCATGTGGGAAGTGTTCCATTTGTCAGTATATTACAACAAGTTTTGATAAAATAAAAGGAAAAAAAATTGAGACTCAAGGAACTTATACTTGCACAAGTAAAGGAATTATTTATGCTATAGGTTGTTCGTGTGAAAAATATTATATAGGTGAAACCAAAAGAAGCTTAGGTGAAAGGATAAAGGAACATATTAGAGATATTAAGAAAAATAAAATTATAAGTCCCATAGCAGAACATTTTAATAGGGTACATCTGGGGGATGGTAAGAGTTTGAAAGTAACAGTTCTGGAACAGGTTTTACAGCAGTTTGGAAATGTAGAAATGCTGAAACATTTATTAAGGAAAAAAGAATCTATTTTTATTATCAAGTATAATACTTTACAGCCTAATGGTTTGAATAGGGAATGTAATTGGCAAAGTTTTGTTTAATGACGTTTTAACTTTAAGATGAATTAAGCTTAATTTTAATGAATCGTATGTAATTAATTAATTGAAGGAGGTGGTGTGATGTTAATATATAAAAAGGGAGTTTTTAGCAGAAAAGAATTTTACTCTGTAAAGGCTGATTGTGGCCAAGGCGCTAAGAAAATTTTACTTTGGAATTAAATAACGTTTGATGAACGGAAGAACAAGATTTCACTGGTCTTTTTTCTTTGTTGTGTGGTTGTGAACTATGAGGCTGTTTGGAATTGCTATTTAACCATAACCTCCAAACAGGTCAAAAATGGAGAACAGCAATAGTCATCCCTCTGCACAAAAGTTGGGCTGTCTACAGACCCTGTAAACTATAAGTTTCACTAGTCTTATATATAAAGCCATGGGTGGAAATTATCAATAATGACAAAGGAAACCTCCAGACATTGTACCCAACCCAATCTGGTTTCATCAAGGGCAGGTCATGCCTACTTACTGTAAATGGGTGGACTTCTTTCAGAAGGTCACTAAAGCAATGGAAGAGAAAAGCAAACTGGTTCACACTGCCTACCTTGACCTGGCCAAGGCATTTGACACAACCCTCCCACTTAGGCATTGTTGATAAACTTAAGTGGTTAGGGACAAACCCTTATGTAACCTAGTGAATAGCCAACTGACTTACTGACAGGACTCAGGAAGTTAGAATCGGGGAGTCCACCTCTATGAAGAGGCTAGTCACAAGCAGAGTCCTTCAGGGATTGGTCCTGGGACTGCTCCTTTTTGGCATTTACTTCTCTGAAGTCTAGGCCAATGTAAATGGCCTCTGGCTGAATACATTTTCAGAGGACTGCAAATTATGAGCTGTCATTGAATCACATGTCAATAAAAATGTTCTCCAAGAAGGGCTGACACAGTCAAACAACTGGTTTCAGAGCCATGGACTAAAACTAAATAGGTTCACTAGGATATCTGCCCGAAGGAAATTATAAGCCTAGCCGGAATGTGTTGGCTTTCACCACCCTCTTAGATTAGTTCTCTGTGCCTCTGTCCAGCAGAGCCATTGAAGTGATCCCTGGGGTAAACTTTCTGTTTCCCATCCACTCGTCAAGATTTCTCTTGAAGAGGGTTAGCGAGGAGCTCTGCCTAATGTAGATTGGAATCTTGTTCCAGAGCATGGGAAGTCTCTGGGACAGGAATCTATCCCTCCAGCATGTCCTATTTATTGTTGTGGTGAGGTTTAGATCCCTGGAGCGTGTGGCTCGAGGGGATATGGTTTTCTTTAGGTGGAGCATGTCCATCAATTCTGGGTTGGACATGGCATTGTATGTCAGGCAGAGATCACCTCTGAATAGGCAGTATGCAACCGAGTACAGCTGGAGTTTCTTCCGTTGAGCTGCATAGGGCATCTGCTTGAGGCCAGTGATCATCTTGGTGAGGTACTTCTGTGGTCTTTCCAGTTGTTGCAGGTGTCTTGTAAGGTACATCCCAAATGGGGCATTGTACTCTATGATGGGTCTGATGAATGATGCATAGAGGAGCCCAATGACATCTTTCGATCTGGATGCAAACCCTTTTGTGATTAGGTGGGACACATAGAAGGATTTTCTAACCACTTTGGCAATGTTATTATCAAAGGAGAGGTTACTATCTACTTGGGTCCCCAGATCTCTTATTATGCCTTCCGTATTTAGGGAGCTACCACCTATGTGGTAGTTTGTGGGTACTTTGTTTTTTCCAAAAGGGATGACTATGCACTTTTTGGCATTTAGCTTGAGGCCATGGTTTTGACAGCCTTTTGGAGGATGTCTGTGTCAGCCAGAGAGCCAATTATAGCCCCTAGTTTGCAGTTGTCTGCGAACTTGGCCAGCCATAGTACTCCTGTGCTTACCTGTACCTCTGAGAAGTATATGTCGAACAGGAGAGGTCCTAGGACTGAGCCCTGGGGAATGCCACTTGTAACCAGTTTATAGTCAGACCAAGCTCCCACAACTCTTACCATGTGGGTTCTGTCCGTGAGCCATCTGGCAACCCATCTCATGATGTAGGGGTTTATGTTCAGGCTGGTGAGCTTGTCTATAATGCCTGAGTGGGGAATGGAGTCGAAGGCCTTTGCAAGGTCTAGGTAGGCTGTGTGGACCACCTTTTCCTCATCTATAGCCTTGGTAACTGACTCAAAGATTTCCACCAGGTTTAGGAGGCATGATCTGCCCTTAACAAAGCCGAACTGGGTAGGGTCCAGTGTTTGCAAGTTTTCAATGTCTCTGTTAATGAGATCCATGATGATGCACTCCATAGCTTTGCAGACCAAGCTAGTCAGGCTTATAGGGCGATAGTTCCCAGAGTCCGTTGTGGATCCACCTTTATGGAGTGGAATAACCATTGCTGTGCACCCCTCTGTGGGCATGTAGCCTGTGGAGAGGCTGAGTTGCAACAGTGTATTTAGGTGAGGGGTTAGTTCATCTTTGAGCTCATGTAGGACGCAGCCTGGGAAACCATCTATTCCCATTGATGCTATGTTTTTGGCTTTGGAGAGGGCTGTTTTAACCTGAGTGTCTGTGATTTCAGGGGCACTACATTCTTCTGGTATAGTTATGGGCCCTTTTGGGGGTGAGAGGGGAGGTGAAGTTTGCACTGAACCTGTCTGCCAGGATGTTGGCTATATCGGTCAGTTCAGTGTATTTTGTGCCATTCTGCACTAACTCGGAGCAGATCTGAGAATTGCCACTTAGATTCTTGACATAGCTAAAGGATGCCTTGTGGTTATCTTGGAGTCCATGACAATTTTTCTTTCGAAGGTAGCCTCGAATGATTTTATGAGGGATCGTAGTTTCTTGCTGATATTGATCAGGGATGTCTTCCCTTCATGGGATTTTACTCTTTTCTGTACTAGTTTCCTCCTTCTATTGTACAGCTTGTTTATGGCAGGGGTCCACTGGACTGGTTTCCTTTTCTTGGAGGAGTAAGTCTTGGTTTTGTTTGGGATAGCATGATCTATGCATTCTTGTAGGTGCCCATAGAGTGCATTAGTAAAGGATTTTGCAGCTCAGACAGCATTATCCTTTAGCAAGCGGGCTTTGAAACTTCCCACCACGGTCTTAAGTAACGTGAAGTTTGCTTTTGAAAAGTTTTTCACAGTTGTTTCTTTGACTAGGGGTGGTGGTGGATTGTGGATATCCAGAGTGATTAGTTTATGGTCAGATCTAACCAGATAGGGGTTGACCTCTGGTGTGGAACACCGGTCGCCCATGTTGGTGATGACCAGGTCCAATATGTTGTCACCTTTGGTGGGGGTGTTGACCAGTTGATCCAGGGTGTGGTGTTTGAGTTTATAAATTCTAGGAAATTTTGGGCAAGGGAGTTTGTACTTGAGTAGTTCTCCCAGTTAATGTTTGGGTAATTGAAATCACCCAATATCAGGGTGTTTAGTAGGACCTTTATGTTTCCCAGAGTTTCCAGGAATGCGGAGTGGGGGTCCTGGGACATGGTGAGTGATCTGTAGCAAGCTATAATTTGAATAGCAGTTTTGCCCATTGTTAGTTGCACATGAATGATCTCTGAAGCATTGTGCTGTGCCACTAACCTGGAGGTGTGGGTATCCCTGAGGAATATGGATACACCCCCACCTTTTGTATTTCGGTCCGGGTATTGTGGCCAAAATGTATGGTATGAGTTGTAGCCTGGTAGTGCTGGGGTGCTCTCTGGAGCCTTAAACCAGGTTTCTGTTACTGCACATATATCGATTTTCTCCACACTGAGGAGTGCCTCGAGTGCATGCATTTTGAGGTTTAGACTTCTGGCATTGAGTAGCATTACCCTCAGTTTTTTGTTACTTGTGCTATTTATGGTGATGGGTTTGTCTTTTGAGCCTTGCCTAAAAAAGGCACTATGGAGGTGGCAAGATCCTTGGCCAATATTCGAAAGCCTAAGGGTAACAGGTGCAAGCCATCTCTAGCAAAGCAGCATGGCTTGTCGAGCATGTCATCCCAGGCTGACAGACACTGGATCCCCTTTGAATGACACCAGAAGCTTAGCCAATTGTTGAAATTGATAATTTTTTCTTTATACCATGGTATCATTCTTGGTGAGGGCAGGATGCTACTCAGGGTCAGGGTCATACCGGCCTGGGCTACGTGATCAGAGAGTTCCTCCATGTCTCTTTTCATGCAGTCCAGGGAGGTACGGCTCAGGTCATTCACACCAACATGGACAATGACAGAGTCATATTTGTACTTGTTCTGGAGTGACCTGAGTGCTTGTGTTATGTGGCGGATCCTGGTACCTGACAGGCAGCTAACAGTAACCTTCTCCTTGTTCAGCCTAGTGAGTGGGACGTCAGTGTGCCTGACTATAGTCACCTATTACTAGTGTGTTGGGTATGTTATATTGCCTTAAGGGCTGTGATTGTGTGGCACACTGGTTTTGTGAAGTATGTGTTTCATGGTTTGTGTTGGGGGGTGGAGGTTGCTTGGATGTCTGCTTTGTAGGTCTCTGTTGCTTCTGCAGATTTATATTTAGAGCCTCCGAGTATGTTTTTGTGTATTTACGTGTGTTTTTTGCCGGTTCTGGTTTCATAGGTCTATGTGAGACTCTTGACTGCCTGGTCCAGTCTTGGATTGAGAGAGCTTAGCCTCCAGTTTGGCTGTATAATTGCATCACTCACATGTATTAGTGTTTAGTGGAAGGAGGAGAGGGTTGTCTGTGTACATGAGGCAATTATAGCATTGCCTCAAAATGCCCAGATTCACCAGTTGGACCTGAGAGTACACCTGAAACTGCCCTTTGGACATGCCTGGATAGGTACAGTGAACTGTTTTACTAATTTGCTGGTAAGGTCGAATAGAGAGCCTTGTCCTTCTCTACAGTATAGGGGGGTCTAGTGCTAAGATTTATTAGTGCTTGCTATGCGTTTTGAGCAAGTGCCGGGATGAGAAGAGAATGATTTGAGTGCTTAAGTTGAAATTTTGTCTACTTCCAAGTGAAAATTTGAAGAGTAGACTTTGTGGAGCCGGGAATAGTTATACCCTAGCTAACCCAGTTAGCTGCCCAGTGCACAAAACCTTGCAAATGCGGGTTTAATAGCAGGAAAATGAAAGAGATAGAAATTAGCCCAAAATGGCCAATAAACTACTAATTTATGGGCTGAAACCACTCCTCCAGGGACAGATAGGTTGCTCAAAGCTCCCTCTCTCACAGTGAACAGAGAAACTTCCTCCTATCCAAGTAAGGTATGGGCAAAAACAGAAACTTGTAACACAGCCCTGAATTCAGCACTAACCTGAAAACTGGACTATACTAGGGAAAACAAGTATTTTTTTTGTTTTTTTCAGAAAATAAAGCAGATACAATAAAAAAATAAAAACACTTTAAATGCACAGAAATGGCTATCAAACTTGAGTGTGTAGCCTACAATAGTTAAACAGGTAAGTTAAACACAAAATGACTTTGTTAAAGTGCAGGCAGCAAAATAAATACAATATGCAGCTGAAACAAGCTTTTTAAATCACAGAAACTCTAGAAAATCGGTGTTTTAGGCAGAATTAGCTAAAGGCAGCAAGAAAATGCAGAAAAATTATACTTAATCTCTCCAAAGTCTCTCTTTTGTCTGTCTGCTGCTGTAGAACTCTGCAGGGCACCAAATCCCAAGAAATGCATAATACTATCCTTTGGGAAGTCATCCACCCCAGTAACTATCATATTGACAACACACCCCTATGAGATGACCCAGTAGTCAGGGATGTGGGGGGACACATAGACAGTAATCTAGTCTTTGACCATCACTTGTCTACAGTAGTGAGGAAATCATTCTCTGTTGTGCAACTTATAAACAAAGGTATGGCATCTATAGCCAAGGAAGTCATTGTTACACTGTATTCAGAATTCATCAGACCTGTCATTGAGCACAATGCTCCCTAGTATGTACCTAACCATGCATATCCAACAACTGGAGTGTCCACAGAGGTTCCTCACTAAAAGAATACAAAGTGTAGTAATATGTCTTATGCAGACTGCCTCAGGGCTCTATCCCTGTATTGTGTCTGCTACAGGCTGTTGAGTGGAGATTTATGCCTGGCATACAAGGCATTGCCAGACCCCACTCTGATGGTGCTCCTGCATATCTACAAAACAAACAGTACCAGAATTACCCATTTTAAAGACTTAAACCTTGCTTGTGATATAAATAGGACCTGCTGGAAAGACATATATGTATTCCAGAAGCTACCCCTTCTCTGAAACAGGCTTCCCATTCATGTGAAGCAGAGTTCCTCTGTAACTCAATTCAACTGTAACCTGGACAATTGGATGGGGAACAGAACATTCATCACTGGTTTGTCAGCTGTGTTTCTAATGGACGCAGGCAGATTGTAAATGTTTAATCTCCCAGGCTCTTGCTTGTAAATGTTTCACTTCCCACCCCTGCTTACACTTATCAAGGGTACCAGAACTTATCATAGATTTGGGATGCATGGGTGGGCTTAAAAAGGCCCTTGTGGTCATTAACCTAGTAAACACATATTAAACTATGAACATATGAGCCTATTTGTCTATGTCTGAAAGTAAAACATTTTATCTTTCACAACTTATAAGCAAGGGTATGGCATCTAGTTCCAAGGATATCATTGTTCAACTGTACTCAGCACTAATCAGACCTTTCATTGAGTACAATGCTCCTTTTGTATGTACCTGACCAGGCATATGCAAGAACTGGAGCCTTCACAGAGGTTTTACACAAAAGAATACAGGGTGTAAAACAGCATGTCCTACGTGGACCACCACAAAACCCTATCCTTATACCCAGTCTCCTACAGACTGCTGAGAGATGATCTATGCCTGGCCGACAAAGCATTCTCCTATCCCTTTTTGATTGACCTGTTGTACATCTACAAAACAAATAGCATCAGAATTACCCAGTCTAGGGAATTAAACCTCATATGCAGCATAACTAGGACACATTGGAGGGACAGGTATTTATCCCAAAGACTACCCCTTTTTTTGGTACAGGCTTCCCATCTATGTGAAGCAAAGTTCTTCCCTAACTCAATTCAATTGAAACTTGGATCAGTGGATATGGAATCAGAAATGTACCCTTGGTCTGGCACCTATGTCTCTGTTAGACAGAGGCAGTAAGTAAATGCTTGACCACCCATGCCCATGTCTACATATACTCCTTAAAATAACCCCAGGCTATCAAAACTAGTCTAATAAATTTGGGAAGCATTGCTAGGCTTAGAAAAGACCCCCTGATGTTGTTAACCTAATAATAACTTATGACCCTATAATTGTCAGCTATACTTACAATTAACACATTACTTACATATCATAACACTGACAACATAAAAGATAGAAATAACATGTACTGTAAGTGACAGTGATTACAAAACCAGTCTCATTTTGTGATTAGTTTCACACACACACAAACACACAGTCACATACACAAAAAAGACCTCTAACTAGTAAACTGTATTACGGTACTGTTAGGGACAGGGTGTTTAGTATCCTAATGCGTAAGGCTAGGGTTAGGGATAGGTGTAGAGTTAGAGTTAAAGTTAAGTTTAGTACACTTGACTAATGGTTAAGGAGGATGACTTTGCTTGCATGCATTCATGTAAAACATTATCTAATCAGAGGGCTTGCTCTTAATGAACTCTTAATAAACAGAGATGAACCTATCATTTCATCTTCGTCTGTATGTAGCTGCCAGCAAAATCTGCCAACACAATTCACTTATTTCTACTTTATTGGATAATAAATCAATAACTTGTAAAAATGCATGCTGTAGTAGATTCTTCAGCTCTGATGATTTCTGATATGATAAAACTTGTCTATATGAGTCTTGTTTTGGTTTATGTTAACAGATTTGTGTGGATTTTATTTTTGACCATCAGTGGTGTTTTGCATTTTGGGTCATTGTTTAAAATTCTTTAAATGATGTTTGCTGCATTATGTGTTACATGTTTTTGCCAACTTATCAAAGGATGTTGTTCTTTATTCTGACAGGTCTGTCCTCAAAGTCCAATAAGACTGAGACTGAAGTACTGAACTGAGTTTGAAGAAACATTTTTTGGGGTGGCTGTGTACCTCTGAGGTCAGCAGACAGTGGAGGCAAATTATAAACTTCTGCCCCAAGCCAGTTGAGTGTATCCTTTGTGACTGAAGCTGTCCTCAAGGGACCAGGCAGATACCATTATCCAGCTATGATGTTTTCATTAATCTGGTACTCCCTGTGTTCCTGTTTCTTATGTACTTTGAGAGTAAGCTGAACCATACACTGTCTCCCTGCATGTATACTGATTTGTTTCACATTTCTACCATTTATGTATACTAAATCCCTCAGTGCTAACATTTGATTTCATCATGGTGCAGGTTTAGCCTTGCTGTGATAGCACAATAACAGTTTGAGTAATATAACCGCCTTTGTCGCAATGCCTTACCGCCTGCCAATAAAATAGAAATCCAGCGAACACCATAGCTGTGTTGTTAATTCCAAGTATAGTCAGCCATGCAGTAGGAAAGTTCTGAAGTCACGGCACCTCCCATGAGCAACTCCGTGCAACAATCTGACTTTCACAGCAGGAGCCATGCCTCCCCAGTGAGACAAACATCTCTCCGCAGATGTTAACCTTTTTCCTGAATGCATGTTCCCACATCAATCACACGCAATAAAAAGAAGGGTTACGAACATGGAAACACCTCCGAAAACAGTTATTTTTGTACATACTAATGGCTTATGACCTAATGATTTGTAACCAGTCAAGTTCAAAAACATCAGCATTACAACTCCCCAATCCCAGCTGTCATTTCTATTGTCTAAATGGGAGAGTAAGATCGTTACTTGAATCATAATGGTTTCATTTTTGTTTGGTGTTTCTGTTTTCCCCATGGTTACTCAATCATAAAACTGTTTTATACAAGTAAGAGTCATATAAATAACTCTGACCTCCACAAAGGGGGTGTGCAGAAGGGGTTGTCTTCTTGCAAGAAAATTGATTTACTGCTCTTTGAGTGTATATCAGGGAGTTTTTGTAGTGACCTAGTTGTGCAAAACAAATTAGTCATTTTGGGAGACTGGGAACTAACGATTTAAAAACAAAACTTCAAAAACAGATTAAATCAGAAAGTGAAAACTCAAATTCAGCAAGTTTAGCATTCAGAAACTGAGTGCATACTACAGCAGATACAGATAATTTGCCAGTTACTAATGAGCAATACACAACGAAAAGAAGTTAACAATGTTAAAAGACAGAAACGCCATTACTAAAGCTGGAGTCTCATTAGCTGACATTACTTTTGTAGCTTCTGCAGCCATTTTGGCATGAGCAGTCTTTGTTTTTCTTT
>NC_056743.1:1830135213-1830195213 GCF_019279795.1 Protopterus annectens | reverse complement strand
TATAACAGAGTATGTTCTTAAAGGTAGAAATGAAAATAGATATGTTCAACTTCTAGCTATAAAAAAGAGGGGCTCATCGGATATATTGGAAGAAAATATTATTTCTGAAACTAATTATATTCAAATAAATGGACAGGGGATTAGTAAGAATACCAACATAAATGATGGTGTACCCTTTCTTACATTAACTTATCATAAAGCAAAGGGGTGGTTGAGAAAATGTAGAGATGAGACCTGGGGGATGTTTGGTGAAATGCATGGTAAAACAAATACTTTTCAGAAGAATACAAAATATAGTTATAGGAGGAATAGGAATGTTAAGAACATTCTGGAATATTATAAGACCAATAAAATTAATACAACTGTAGGTGCAAATAGAAAACGTGGAACTTTTAAATGTGGACGGTGTGCCCAGTGTTCCTTCATTGCAGAACAAAAGGATTTGGCATTACCCAGCTTAGGAGGTACTTTGAAAGCTAAAAACTATAGTAGCTGCTACACTCAGGGTGTGGTTTATTTGGCCTTTTGTAAGGCATGTTCGAAATACTATGTGGGAAAAACTGAGAGACACTTAAGATCTAGGATATATGAACATGTAAGGGACATCAATAAGCAAAATGTAAATAATGCATTATGTAGGCATTTGATAAACTGTAAAGAAGCTAATTTTAAATTCTGGGTATTAGAAGAAGTAGGACACCTGGACAGAGGTGGTGATTGGGAAACAAAATTGGAGTATAAGGATGTGATGTGGCAATTGCGTTTGGACGCAAGTGGAGGGAAAGGTCTTAATGACCATATATCCATTTCTCCCGTTTTAAAAATTTTTGCTGCTAACCCTAAGAGGGCTGTTAAAAGCAGAAAATATTTATTACTTTTAGATAAAGATACATACATATATATATATTTATATATATATATATATATATATATATATATATATATATATATATATATTTTTTTTTTTTTAACAAAAGTGGATATATTACATTTTATTAAATTATTGTACCAATATAGTTCTGTAGTCCTTGACATATGTTGTTTTCTTTCTTTTTTGTATAATATAACATGTCTTATTAAATGTATTTTACATTTTATTTATTTATCCACCCCTAGATATATTGGTAATGGGTTTTTAATATATTTTTATATTTTTAATATTTTTATTTTAACATCCATACAGCCGTTTTACAGGTTTTTGATTCTAATGGCTGTATTCACTGTTTCCTGAATAGAAAACTGTTAACTTACACACAATAGAAAACAGTGTGCATATTACTTTTAGAAGGCAAAAAAGGAAATGTGTGTATTAATTAATTCATTGGCCAGCCCATTATTGGATTGATATGAATTGATGTGCTTTGTAGCTCTTATATTATCTCTGAAGAAGTCTCCGAAGGGAGATGAAAGCGCTTAGATTTTATTTGTGTGGTGTGAAATAAACAAACTCATTAATAATATCGCTGGTGGATTCCATCTATTTTCCTGGTTTTGTGTGGGAGGACGACCTTTATTGCTCTTGGAACAGGTTTTTGGAATTTGTTGTGACATTTTTACTTAGCCGTGTTTTTTGGTTACCTATATATATATATATATATATATATATATATATATATATATATATATATATATATATATATATATATAAATATATATATATATATATATATATATATATATATATATATATATGGATCTACTTTACATGGTCGACTTTCCATAAAGTCGACTTTCATATAGCCGAGATCATATGATAGACTTTTGGAAAGCCGACCATGTAAAATAAACAAAAAAAATCCCACAACTAACACTTACGTTAAAACTGTTAGCAGGGGGGCAAGCTCAACTGCACCCCCACCACACCCCTCATAACTTAAATACACCAACTCCGAGATCGCACTACAGTGCAGAAGAGGGAAATTTTCCCATTACGCACTGTACAGAGATAGCGGTTCCCCATGGTCAGCTTTGCAAAAGTTGATCATATGGTCTCGGCTATATAAAAGTCGACTTTGTGAAAAGTCGACCATGTGAAGGGGACCCATATAAATATATATTTATATATATATATATATATATATATATATCTACAGGAGTATGACTAGGTCACCAATCATAGCCAACTTATGTATTTGAGGTGTTTGAGACATGGATGCTAAAAATTCAACTCAAGAGCAAAGCTCAAGAAGTGAAGTTTGCCATTCTTTTCAAGAATATATAAAAAAGGTTATGATTGCTGAGACGTGATCATTTTTATTTATAGTGCATGGAGCTTTATTTGCTCCATGTACTAACTGTAACATGAAAACACTGTAGGAATGCAAAGCATTTTACCAGTATGCAAATTTTTGAAAGCGAGTAAAACACCTAGCACTTGCAAACAGACAGCAGGCAGAAATTAAATGGCCATCTGGAGAATGAAGAGCTTTAAAAGCTGTTAAGACACTTTGTTCTGTCACACATTTTGTTTCTAAATATGGGAGAGTGAAGGTCTAGTAGCTTTCAAGCTGTTTTACCTCTTTACTGCTGTTGTTTGCAGGCCAGCTCTTTCAGCTTTTCCTTCCTAGTGTGAGATGTGATATTAACAGTTCTTAGGAATACTTAACAAAAACTTGCTGAGCACCTTTCTGACATCATAATGGTGCTTTACAGGTTTGTCTTTTTCTTGTGTACAAAGCATGATCACAGCACTCGGGGCATTACAAAATGTATTTAATTGGCACTACATCTTTAAATCACTTGCCTCTAGTCCTACTTTAAATTCATGCTGTATTTCTATACATTAATTCTGTTTTCTTTATAAAGATGAGTTCATTTGTTTAAGTTTTTATACATATGTGCCTGTTTCCTGAATCACAGAAGAAAAGGGTTTTTCAAAATTAATTTACACTGTTAAAAATACAATTTAATAAGTAAATAAAGTGTGGTCTACAGGAACACAATATTCCAAGAAGCTCTGGAATAGGTAGTGGGCTAAAAAAGGAACATGAATGAGGCAACTTAATAATATTAATTGCACAGATAGTAGAAATTGGATAGTTAATGTCACTTTCTGACATCAAAATTGTACAATAAAAAATTTTGCCCAAAAGTTACAGCCTTGTCAAATGTTATGACAGTATGAGCAGTGTATAATACAAATACCTTTATGTTACAGAAAAAAACATATTATCTTAGTGCTTATAAATGTTGTTGTGTCTTTCGGCTTTTCCCAGTTAGGGGTCGCCACAGCTGAACTCCGGTCTGCTAATGATTGGCAGTAGATTTTTACGTGCCGAGTTGCCAGCTCTGAAGCACAACCTTCAATGAAGGTACACCCATTCACGCATGTCTCCGCACAGAAGATGCTCTAGCTGAGAATCGAACAGAATGTCTTACTGTGAGGCGACAACACTACCGCAGCACCACCACTGCAGTTATCTTAGTGCTTATAAATGGTTGAGCTATATTTCAAACTTTATTTTTGTTTTATTTCAAATTCAGATTCAGCTTTATGTGAGTACTATAACCAAGCATTGTTCATAGGATAAACATTAATACAAACTATACACGTTAAACCATAACAAGAAGCAATAAAATAAATATAACATAAAATTAAGAAAATAACTAAGCTTCAAAAGAAAACAGAAAAATACATAGAATGTTGTTGTATCTTTTGGCTTTTCCCAGTTAGGGGTCGCCACAGCAGAACTCCAGTCTGCTAATGATTGGCAGTAGATTTTTACGTACCGAGTTGCCAGCCCTGATGCACAACCTTCAACGAAGGTACACCCATTCACGCATGTCTCCACGCAGAAGATGCTTTAGCTGAGAATTGAACAGGACAATGTCTTACTGTGAGGCGACAACGCTACTGCAGCACCACCACCGCAGTGAACAAAAAAATAAGCATGTTAAAATTGTAGCCACAAAATAAGTAAACTGTAATATAAAATTGCAGAGTAAGCATATGTGGGGCATATCAGTAGTTACATTTCCTCATTTTTTGACTTGGTAGATGTTTTGAATCAGAAGATCCCAAGCAAAGAAAGGATAACAGAAACAAATCACAAATGCAGAGTAAATAAATACATGCCAGTTGGCAACGTAACATGCAATCGTTGCCTACAATAAAGAGACCAAAAATCATAGCTGCAACATTGTTACCTTTCTGCAGATCTCAGGATGGATTTTAAATGATGAAATCTTGACTTCTGTGTTAGTCAGCATTCACTTTAGGAATCTGGAGTAGTAGACCAAACTGTAGCATTTCTAAAGCAGTGAACTACAAGAAAAAGTGAGCTCTGATGGCTTACCCATTTTTCACTCTGCAAACTGAATGATACCTTGTCAATTAATCATGAGTTTAAACTCTCACTGATGACTAAGAGGTAGTCCCTTCCCTCCTCCCACTTAGTGCCATAAGGAAACAAAGATGCCCAGAGAATTTCTGTCCCCACCCTTCACCACAACCCAGCTATTAATTGAATGGCCTGTATCAGGTAGATATATGATGTAGAAAGCTCTACAGCATGGAATTCATCACCCATCTCTGCCTCTGGACACTCTTCAATACCTTTTCTGTTGTAGAGTTTGCAGAATTACTGAAAAAAATTGTTTCTGGGTATGTCAGAACAACTTTTATTTAATGTTTCTGCTGAAGCAGTTATGTAGACACCAATTCTGTAGTTGATACGCCAGTAACATTAAAGTACAACATTATATTTTCTGTTATCTGTTACCTTAAAAATGAATGTATTGCATTTAGTAGTACAACACTAATACAATTAACTGAAGTGACAGAAAATGGAGTTTTGGGAAGAAAGATTCCATATAGTCATAAAAATTGAGATGGCTTAAGCTTTTCAGTATCTGCCTCAGATAAAAATCTGGGAATCGAAAGAAAAATTAGCTGTGAATTCTGAGCAGTACTATGAAAAAATTATGAAATCTCCTACAGACGGTAAAGAAAGGTAACCTGAAACACTATCTTACTGTGATCATTTGAAAAATAAGTAAGCTGTGAACACATAAACAGGAAAGCCTCTGCCATTTCAATGGTTTATAATATTTGGAGTCTTTGCAAATGTAATTATAAATGCATTTAAAATGGAGTACATATATTATCTTTCATATGCAGTACAGAACAGCATGCTTAAAACCTTGCAAAATTATTTTATTTTATCTTCCATATGAGGCACAGAAACGGCATGCTTAAAACTTTGCAAAATTATTTTCCCTTCTGTTTGCAAAATGACATTAATTGATATGAAAAAAGTAGGCCTTGGAAATGGAGAGCTATTTTTCTCAGTGTAGCTGACAGTGAAGGCATTTATGTAAGCCCAGCTCTTAACATTTATATTGATTTATAGCTGGCATTTAAAATAAGAAAAAATATATATATCGTATTGAAATTTATGACAGTTTGCCAAACTGTATATCTCTATTGATCTATCTACCTGTCAATATATCTATCTATATACATTTATGTATGTATGTGTGTCTGCGTGTGTGTGTGTGTGTGTGTGTGTGTGTGTGTGTGTGTGTTTCTCTCAGATATTGAGAGAGAGAGAGAGAGAGAGAGAGGCTGACATAAAGTAGACTTGTTTAATGAGCAGAAGTATTTATTTACTGAAGTTTTTATCAATAGCTTATAGTATGATGATTCACATGAAACAAAACATTAATGTTGGGTCTGAAATTGCATCACAGTAAAGAACCATTCCTCTCAATATCCTATCTTAAAAATATGTACAAAGCCAAACATAATTGGGTGGATAGAGACCTAAAATCAAGCACAGATTTTTAATACAGCTCTTACAAACTCAGCAAGTTGCTAGAATGGAAGTTTGCTTTGACTCTCTAACGGTAACTTATGAAAAAAAAAACAAATAGAAATGTGAATCAGAGTTATGAAGCCAAGAGATCCTGGGAGTGAAGAGTAAACTTCGAGTTTAACTTTGTCCAGAATATTTAATGACATAGAAAACATGCTAAAACCAAACGTCAGCCAAAAATAAGGACATTACAGACAAATTTAGGAATTAAAATGTATTTTAAACCAAAAATATTTATCATGATTATTACTTAAGCTTCATGGAGCTTAATAAAGGAACAAGTGGCTTAGTGTCAACCATACCTCTTAACTACTTGGCACAAAAAATCTGGACAGAGCCAAAAATAAAAGGGGGGCAAAGTCCCAAAAATAGTGACACATTTTAAATATTGCTCTTGCAAACTTAGAAAATTGCTAGAATAAAAGGTAATGTATTATCATGCATTTTCTGAAGGATATAAAGTCTGAAACTCAAATGCCTGTTCCTATATAGTGAATTAAATCCTCACAGATTTGCCACAAAAATCCAGAATATCCCAAAGTTTATGCAGTGCAGACCAAAAACATGAGGCAAAAATCTGGACATTCTACGAAAATCTGGACAGCTGAGAGGTATGGTGTTAACACCTGCCTCATGGTAGCTTTCAACAAAGTTTTAGTTTATATTATTTTGTAGGCTTATATTGGCACTTGGCAGCCCTAGGCAGTGTTTTTGCTACAGCATTTTTTTTTTTCATTTTCACCTATACTAATAGATTTGCCTGGGAATTTACATAATTATATATGTTTCACTCAATGTTGGGGGGATGGGCTATTATAGTCATAGGCTGGGATTCACTAATCCTCCATGTAAGACTAACTAAATCTTACATGGAAACTGTAGTCTAAGAGTATGATGTCAGTGTGTCATGCATATTCATGAGGGTGCGCTGGCTCAACTCTAAGGCTAACACAGAGCATGCACAAGTGCAGGGGGCATGTCAGACTGCCGAGCAGTCCGAATATCCACGCCCCTGCAAGTTCCTAAACTGCAAATGTCAACTGAAATGAGCGAGTCCACTCAAATGTCTACATTCCCAACACTACACTCCCCCACATTCTAAATCCCTGTACAAGTTTAAAATGTAAAGCTTTCCTTTTTTTATTATTATTATTCCCGATATAGCTACCCGTATTTGCGCGTGTATGCGTGGGTTTGCCCATTGCTTAGCTACAGTTAGCAGTGTAGACATCGAAGAGGATAATAAACTACTTATATGCAAATTAAGCCAAATAGCAATAATGTAGTGGTAGAGCCCTCGCACAAAGAGGTGGCATTCCCGGTTCGAGTCCCGCCACTCCCTTCCTATTTTCTGTAGGAAATGTGTGCATAAAAAGAATTCCTGACATTTAAATTTCAGTAAAATGCATTGAAATTGCCTATGTGGTAGTGAACGATATTTTATATATATATATATATCTATATATATATATATATATATATATATATATATATATATATATATATATATATATATATATATATATATATATATATATATATATATATATATATGAAGGTGGAATGGTCATGCATACTGATAAATGCATAAGTAACATATCTTAAGCAATGTGAAGCACTGCTAAGCAAAGTTTACTAGTATTAAGCTCAGTGAAGTATAATTGCTCACAGCTTAGCACTGCTTTAGCACAATAGTTTTCTGCGGAGCTGCGCATCGCACCAACTAGTGCAAACATAACATGTTCCCGCGGAGCTGCGCACCGCGCTAACTAGTGCAAACATAACATGTTCGTGTGGAGCTGCGCACTGCGCTAACTAGCGCAACGTTGGGCAACGACGGACAATGTGGAGCAATGTAGAGCAAAGTTGAGCAAAGTCGCCTAAACACAGCCACACCCCCTAGCCTGTCTGGACAGTAGTAAAATATAAAGCAATGACAAGGCTCGAACCCAGGACACTGTGCACCATAATCAAAGTACTGAACCACTAAGCCATGACAGCATAGCATAAATATGCACAGTCAACATACATATACTTATAAATGGAAGTTTAATCATGGAAAGTAGGTTTGCTGTTAGCTGAGAATGTTCAAAAACGGCCAATCACAAAGAAGTGCGGGAAATGAGGCATATTTAAGCTTGATAGGCGGGAATACTCTCCATAACTGGTTGTAGCTCCCATCTGCAGTCAGAATGGCCAGTGATGGAGAGGGTACTCACTTTCGAGTGCAATGGTGGGGCATCGAGGAGTCAAAATACATGGTTTGGCTCCTTGTCCACCATCATGAGTCAAGACTCCTGCAGGGCCAGTTCCAAGGGATAGAGTACAAAGCGGAGGCTTGGAACCAGTTAGCTCATGATCTCACCAGTGCCACAGGCATCCCTCGGACTGGTGAGCAGGTCCGTCACCACCATGCAGAACTGAAGAGATGGAAGCAGGACCAACTGAACCTATGGATACAGGAGGCCCGTGACATGCAAGATGCCCCACTACTGAGTAGGTAGCCATGTAATGAAGTATGTAAGAAATGCTATTGTAGTCAATATAATGGATAGGTATGTCTCAATATCCCTTCATTTACTTCACAGCTGCAGGTGTCCGTGCTGCGAATCGGCAAGCCTATGCAGATAGGCTGCTAAGGCTGCGCCACTAGGCAGGTTAGTAATTATTCTGCATGTATTACCATATAAAATAAGTGAGAGAGCCTGAAAAAGAGTGCTGTAACCCATTAATAAAGGTATAATATGTCTTGAATAAAGTCTTTGCATGTATTGTAATATAAAATAAGTGAGAGAGAGAGTGAAAAAGTGTTGTAACCCATTAATAAAGGTATAATAAGTCTGGAATAAAAGTATTCTGCATGCACCAAAATATGAAATGAATGAGAGAGCCACTACAAAAGTGTCTAATGTAATTAATAAAGGTATAATTCCTGGATTGTGTCAGTGTCACTTTCTTTGATATGTTGTTGTACCCTTGCATTATGGAAATAGTACAGTTATATTAAGTGCTGTCAATCCACACTTGTGTAGGTCCATATAAAGTGGATGAAGGGAATGCCAGTAGCTCCTAATCATACATACAGTCCTCAACTGTTGGTTCATGGCTAGCATGTACAGGTTGATCTGGCACATGAGTAGCTTGTGAATGTGTTCACCAAAAATGTCAGTGTGCTGCTAGAAGTGTAGGGATGTGTTTAAATGTAGCTGATAATGTCACCTGAAGACAGCCCAATATGTAGATATATGAATATAAATGAAATATATAAATACGTAGCAGTAACATCTGCATCTTGAGCAGTTAGTATGTCAGATACAGGTCAGGTATATAAACAACTATCAAAACCCATTTCACAATTTAATGGACACTGCCTAGTGTAATAATACATGTAGGGGATATATACCTGCAGTCAGTAGGAATGTAGAGTAAAGTTAAAGTATATATAAGTTGTTAATGGAGTGATCTTTTTACACCCTACTTTATGGTCATAAATAATGCCATTCCACACCTAAATGGGTATGTGTAATCTGAAAAACTTTGTTGGGACATATGTCCTGTTGGTTTATAAATATCTGCATGTACTTTGATGCATGTGCCCTGTTCACATACCACAAACTTGGTGGCCTGTTGCCACCAATCAACCCTGCATGCTGTTAGAATGTCCACTGTTGTTCTAAATATGCATGTGTTATGCTTGCTGTTCAACTGTTGGAATTCTTCTGTGTTTGGTTAATGGGAATACTACTGCATGCTGTTACAACTAATTTGGAATGCTGTTGTCTGTTACTAACCCATATTGTCATTAAATCCTGCTAAACATAGAACGTATGGGAAGGCTGGCCCCAGTGGACCCTCCTCTCCCACCTCAGCTGGCAATGGCACCTGGCACCAGCAGGTCCGGTGCCCAGCCTGGGACCTCCTCCTCCAGTGGCCCTGTGCCACCTTTGGGTGGAAGCACTGCAGAGGATGGGGCTCATCCCCCCCATGCAAGCGTGGCCGGAGGAGGGCCACCTATCACCCTCTGAACAGTCCGGGCTGTGGTGCATAGGGAGATTGAGTGTACAGTTGCTGATCCCCTATGCCAGCTCGAGGCAAGAGTGGCGCGTCTCATGGGTGAGCCTGCCCCTCCTATGCAGCCCCCAGCACAGCCACCCTCTGGGCTGTGAAGGTGCAGTGGTGACTGCCCATGGGTGGGGATCTCAGTTCCACTGTTACCATTTGTGGGCTCATGGGCTTGCGATTTCCAAACATCCTTCCCCATCAGTTGTGTTCACCCATCCCATGTGTCATATTCCTCCCCTGTATGCGTCTTGTATGTCTTGTTTGTTTACCTCCCCAACCTACCTTCCACAACATACCTACTTCCCCTTCCTCACATTCCACTCTCACCTGAAAAAAAAAAGAGCAATCTGCTCCCGCAAAAAAATTACGCCCCATACATAGCTGCCCATTTTACACAAATGTCTGCAGGACACAGACACTGAAATTCAATTGGCAATACAACATACTTCGTTGTCCTCAACCCTCTCTCAGGGGTGTAAGGTTTCAGAATTCCCTTCAAATTACAAGTATATGCCCAGCTGTTGCTGTTAAAGAAATGGGCAGCTATGGACCTTCCCTACACCTGTCCTGCACATCCCGAGCTGTTTTCCTACTGTCTTTCCCTCTTTGTGCCCCTTTTTCACCACTTTCCTATCTCCCCATTTTCTTTTCTTTCAAAGAAATGAGCGCAGGGGTTAGCGGGAGTAAGCACTTTTAAGCAGTATTAAGTGGGTTTGAGCGAGTGTGCGCATGTGTGCGCTTAGCTTAGTATTGCTAAGCGCCATGCAAACCCACGCAAACCCTCTTACAACTGCTTAAAAGTGCCTTAGTCACCCTGCATATGAGGGGCCTTGTTCTGCTCAGCAGCAAAATAAAACACCACTGCCAGTCTCGAACCCCGGAAACACTAGACTGCATGAAGTACCACTAGGCCACAGTAGATATACAGTAAGATGTTGCTGAAATATATATATCATGCATCAGAATGTGTGAATATAAAGGAAAGGTAGGAATGCCATAACACAAAACCTGTTCTGTGGAACTATACCAGCAGTTGTTGTGGAATTGCATTACATGACTGTGATAACAGAACCAGACATTCTAACAGTAAATACTGTTGCAGCAGCACTTAACAACCCCCACACAGTTGAGTGTGTGAATAAATATTCACAGTATAGCAGTTCACAAACAGTTCATGTGCCAAATGAATACATCCCAATAACTACTTTTGTATGGCAGTAAAGTGTAGAAGTAGAAAAGAAACTACATACACCCATGTATCTTGTGTTAGCATATGTAGGGGTGAGTACAATTCTACACTGACAACTGTGTAGTGGAAGTGGCAACATTCAGGTCAGAGTACAACAATAATATCACTGGCTACACCCCTAGCTTCAGGTATAAGAACCATACCAACCTTCTGACTTACACAACGGTCTCCACAGCAAACAAGCATAGGCCCCACTCTGGAAAGCTGAAAGGGCTACGCCTACCTGACATAGCAATTTATAGCATTGGGTTGCTATGACAGTGAGTACTGCAATTACCATACAACAGGCTGCATGCAATTACCAAACAGTGGCCACCAATTGGTGCAGAGGCCATCACATGCACATGTGCAGATACCTATAAAAGCATGCTGTACCTGCTGGCCACACATGCAATCATCCCATTGCAGATGGTGAGACAGAGAGAGAGAGACACAGAGACAGAGAGAGTGAGAGAGACATCCACACCCCCACCCACACCAGTGAAAAAAAAATACACTCATAAAAAAATAAATAAATAAAACATAAAAAAAATTATTACATTCAGCCAAAGAGACAGCTGAGTGAAAAATACGAACACATACAAAGGAAAGGTATGTAACAGATATGTATTTACTAGCATGTAGTAGATGTATTTGAAGACCACTCTACATACTTTGAAACATCATTATGTGGCAGCAGTACATATCTATGCACAGATGCCCTGCATAACTACTGCCATGGACATATCAGTGTGTAGCTGTGTGCAGTGGGACATAACTATGATATATGTAGCTCAGCATTAAATGTCAAACATCTGAACCATGTTATCTGTGTTCTGTACAGTAGTGTGGACAATGTCTGTTTGGGGGAGTAGTGCATACAGCTATATAACCATGGATGTGACAGACTAACAAATGCATGATAGTCATATCAACGTGTAGCTTAGCAGTGGCAACAGCTGTACCAGGCTAGTATGGTAATTAAGCATTTGCAGCTATATATATATATATATATATATATATATATATATATATATATATATATATATATATATACACCATCTAATATTACTGTGTGCTCACATGTGACACCTGTTCATGTGGCAGCAAGGCCCAGCAGGTCAGCTGTGAGGTCCATGGACTCACAACAGTGTGGACCTTGTGTGTGTATGGCACACACATATGGAGAGATCTGTCTGTGTCAGATATATTAGCATCAGTACATGTGCATAGAGCAAGGGACATACTGCAACTGTTTGTGAAGGGTGGACATATATATATGTTGTTGAAGGTTGTTATGTGCATACTCCAATGTAGGTTGTAGTGTGTGGCAAACAAGACAGCATACAGTGCTGGTATATGACATGTGGTGGTTAAACGCTGTGGGTATGAACTGTCAGGTTTGCAGTGTTGCAGCCAGTGAGGCCTGCTAAAGCTACATGTGCTATGAACACCTTCAATGCATTCCGCACAACACTGTGCAATATAAGTACATAACAGTATACCTCGCAACCTTTGCATAATTGATATTCCCACCATGAAAGGTGGACCGTATATGTGCCTATACGGATATCAATATGTACACCAATGTATGTTTATATTTATGTGTGTGTGTGTGTGTGTGTGTATATATATATATATATATATATATATATATATATATATATATATATATATATATATATATATACATATATATATATATATATATATATATATATATATATATATATATATATATATATATATATATATATATATATATATATATATATATATATATATATATATATATATATATATATTTATAGAGAGAGAGAGAGAGAGACAGGCTCATATTTACTGTGACAGATGGCTGGTGACAAAGCCATGGACTCAAGTTCAATGTTGAAACTGCATTGGCATCCCTTCTGGAAAAAAGTCCATACCCATGAACTACCACATAGGTGGTAGTCTACCTAACACCGAAAGTGTGGTAAGAGACCATGGGACACAGGTGGACTGTAGTCTCCCCTTCGATAATCACAGTAACACACTAGTCATGTAATCTGTCTACCTACCACACCTTATCAGAAAAGGTGTATCATCCAGGAAAATATAGGTCAGTGTTCCCCTCTACTCATCACACATACAGCCCATTATAGAGTATAATGCCCCATGTGGTATGTACCTCACAAGACATCCAGAGCAACTGGAAATGACAAAGACATACCTCACAAAGAGTAATACCAGCCTCAAACAGATGCCCTATGCAGACCATCTCACAAACTCACAACTACACTGTGTCACATACCGCCTACCCAGAGGTGACCTCTGCCTAACATACTAAGCTATGTAAAAACCAGAGCTGTTGGACATGCTGCATGTAAACAGATCACAATCTCTATGTGCTACACGCTCTAGGGACCAAAACATTCTGACCACAATAAACAGCACATGCTGGAGGGATAGATTCCCATCTCAGAGACATCCCATACCCTGGAACAAACCAACTATCCATAGCAAACAAAGCTCCTAATTAGCAGTTGTCATAAATAATCATGAAGATTGTATGGGAGATAGTGAATACACCCAGGCATTCACCTCTGTGTCTCTGCTTGACAGGGCCACGTGAAATGCAATGACCTGGGTGTCAAAGGCCAGAGTAGCATATGGCTAGGCTTCTATAGGCCCTTGGGCCAATAGCCTCATACCTACCTATGAAGTGATACACACCCACATGTACCTTTTTCAAGGACTGCTATGTGAGTTTGATTGAGTGTGATAGTGAATGTGTTGGTGAATGTGTCAGTGTTTGGTTTATGTGTGATAGCTTAGTGGGAAACTGTTTTGGTCATGGTAGTATGTGTCCCAGCTGTGATCCCAGCAAAAGATGTGTATACAATTGCTAGGCTGAAAAAGCAGTATGCCATACATTCTGACATAGTCCCTTGTTGTCGACTGGGGTGCCTATTGTAGGCCAGATCAGTACATGCATGCTTATTGAGTGTTACTGCTGGTGAATTCAACTCCTGTATGAACTGTATTACTACCTGAGGCTGTATGCCTAAACAGCACAGTATGGTGTACGTCCACATTGATTGGAACCACTGTTCAGTGTGTTCCCTGTAGTCCTCACAGATTACATACCTCAGGCATATGGTCTCGTAACAACTGACACACAGTACTGTAAGGTACACAGGTAAAGGTCACCTGTATTGCCATACCTATGTGTCTGGTATGTATGTGTGATGTGTGTGTGTGTGTGTATGCCTGTACCATGGCCTCGGTCATATGTGTGTTACAGGATATAGGTGCGTATCTAGCAACATGTATAGTGTAGTACAGCAGTATACCACCTATATTCACGAATGTGCACATATGTTAGGCAGGGTCTGCCATCAATGACTAGTGTGTTATACCGTTGATACTGTCACTGGACTTTACAATCATTGCAATGGATTACAGTTGTCATGATGCATTAGCATGCTATATACCTCCTGTGTCCATGTTGTGCATTGTGTCGCATACAGTGTGCCACGTACTGGTGTATAGTATGACATACTGTTGTAAGTTTGTTGCTGTGCAAAACGTGGTTTGATATATAGAGTGTGCCAGGCACTGTCAGGCAGTTGTGTGTTGAGTACTGACATGTGGTGTTGAAAGTGCGTATCTTCTGACAGCCAATAGGTTGCTATATATGGCAGTTAATTGATATCTGTACATTAGAAATATACGTGTGCCTCATGACTTGCTCACACATATTGTTTCATTGTCTTCCAGGGCTATGTCCCATCATCGTAATCCCGCCTATAGCATGGCGGAGGAAGAGGTTATAACATCATGCCTAGTGCAGCCATATGCCCTGCTGTTCTCTTGAACCAGCCAGGACTGTGCTTTGGCACGAGCTTGAGCGTCGTGTAAATGACATAGGCATGCATAACTGGACATATGAGCAGGTACACCATCACTGCAGTGATTTAATTAGACATGTCCGGCAGCATGCATCTGATATCCGCCATCAGCAGCTTGCCATAGGTGGGGGTAGCCATCCATCCCCCTCTCACCAGAGTGGAGGAGCTGCTCCTGAGCCAGGTGGCTCCTGGCCAACAACAACCCCAACAACTAACGTGTGTCATCATGGAGGCTGGAGTCACCCAGCAAGTTGACATGGAGCGTGCAGGTAACATGGCATAGCAATAGACTACTGTTACCCCAATTGTTAGATCATGCTTATGTGACATGTGTACTGTGTAGTTAGACGATGCGGTGCCTAGTGTTGTGAAATGGTAACAATTAGGAATACAATCTGTGGGCCTGTGACTGTCAACCATTGTACCACTGTACGATTGCAAACACACAGTAGCAATGCCACAGTTGTTGCCACTCACAAAGTGTCTCGCATCCTTGTAGGTCCCTCTGATGTGACAGCAATGAATCCGACCCATACTGGTGAGTGTGTTCTACCTTTAATACTGCTAATTAAATGTGCATGTCATAGGTGAGGTGTAGGCCATGTACACGTAACACACATATGCATAATGCATGCTGTGCATGTTTGCTGTGAGACTATGCACATCCCAGAAACGTGGGTAGCTGCCTAAAACACATACAATACACAGAGCATTCCACAGAATTGTGGCAACACTGATATGGACATTGAATAGGCAGAGTCGATACACATGCACACAACATACACAACACTGTCATACACAGCACACATTAACATGCTACACATGGCGTATTCAGACACCCGCTGTAAGGTCACACTACAGTATCCCACACTTCATCCACACAGCACACATTACATACCTGAGGGGTAAATGCCTCACATGTGGCTGTGCGACACTCTTCGACACATTACACATTCATGGTAGGCAATACCCCCTATTGTACACCTTACAAACCCATGTAACAACTGGCTGTGAAATGGTGAATGTAGCCATGGTACTGCAGTTCTGGTACAGCATGGTATGTGCCTGTCTGGCAAACATTAGTAGCCCTGAGTGACCACATGATGCTGCATGATGATGGATCATGGTAGTACACCCCATCCAGTTACAGTGACCAAAGTACTACACATAGCATTACCTGCTGTGCACCTCAGTGTTGTGTGTGTGCAAACATAGTCACCTATACACAATATGCATAGCAATCACCATTTGTACAAAGTGACACATATATGTCTTGTAATGCTATTGAGTGTATAGGTCACATGACATACACTGTGTCTGTGTGATGCTTAATGTTGCAGTTGTGTTGTAGCATGCCATGTCATGTGTGGAACTGGCATGACCACAATATGTCCTACAGTCACCATAACCACTGTACAATGGCCATGTTGAGGAATGGTATTCCAACAGGTAAACATGCACCACTCATCCTGTATGTATACATAGCAGGCATATGCTAATCCTGTGTCCACTATTATCTGCTGAAGACACAGACACTCTAATCACATATGGATACCTATGTGACACACAGATACACATCCAGCCATGGTATGTATACCTGTGAGAGATGGTGCACAGAACATTGCAGAGCTTATAATACTTGCACAGCACTGTCATGTCCATGTACACAGTGCATTCCAGGGTGAGGCCAATCACTGAACAACATCACACATGCATCAAAGACATGTATAGTGTTATTGGCAAGGGCTGACAACACCTGCACTGCATGCTGTTGAGAAACACATGTCCTGCATGCTGACACATGTGATATAACTGTTTGCCTTCTGATACTGTACCCCACCATCACCCACTATTGAGTATGTTCTGGATTGCTGGTGTGTGTGTGTGTGTGTGTGTGTGTGTGTGTGTGTGTGTGTGTGTGTGTGTGTGTGTGTGTGTTTAGTGATGAGTGTATTTGTGTGCATGTGTCCATGTGTTCATGTGTGCATGTGTGCATGTGTGCATGTGTGCATGTGTGCATGTGTTCATGTGTGCATGTGTGCATGTGTTCATGTGTTCATGTGTTCATGTGTGCATGTGTGCATGTGTGCATGTATGCATGTGTGCAGGTGTTCATGTGTTCATGTGTGCATGTGTGCATGTGTGCTGACATCATGTACAGGTCGTAAAGTGTGTTTCCTGTCTTCCTCTCACAGGTGCTGACCTTGGGCTGGTTCACTGCAGCAGGGAAACTGATGTCACTGAGCAAAACAGTGATACTGATGATAGGTGTGTTGAGGCACAGGCATGTTTGCCAGGGTCTGCCATTGGCCCACCAATCGACAGTACTCAGCTGTCGACCCCATCCATGCATACAGTCATACTGCCAAAATATCCATCACCATTGCCCATAGCTGAGGGACAGAGTACAGTTGGCATTGGCCAGGACAGTGTGGTATCCATGGCACATGCATTCCAACACAGCAGCCATATCCAGATATCTGGAAGGGTACCACACAGGCAGATATCCAGGGGATCTCATAGGAGCAGTGCTGCTCATCATGCCACTGGCAGACGTGCCACAGGTCTGACAACGTCACGCATGTTCCAGGCTGTCATGGAGGCACAGGCACGTATGGAACAGTACACTAGACATGGACTAAGGGCACAGAGTGCACATAACACCGCAGTCATTGACAGTATCCGTGACCTAGCAGGTGCCATCCGTCATTACACCGAGGTCACTGATAGACGTTGGGGAGAGACATTAGATATCCTCTGCAATGTCATGTCCATGTGTCAGGACAGTGCGGGATGGTTGAGTTGTCGACATGGATGTATGCCAGCAACAGCAGGAGCTGGCAGTCGCCGCAGACATCCCTCAAGCCACAGCCGCTCCCGTAGTGCCAGTACCAGCCCCAGCATTGTTGGGGGTAGGCTGTCCATTGAATGCCCTAGAAGACCATGTGCATGTGGCTCTGGACAGTCCCAACAGGGACCTGTGTCCAGTGTACAGCCATCGACCTCTGGGGATAGTACCCAGTCTGGCTTAGTACCTGATAGTGTCAGTAGCACTCCTGCCAGGGACAGGTACCACATTCATGGCCAGAGATGGTGATCCATGAAGCCTCGCAGGTACAGTCTGTGGCTGTCCCACAAATACCCGTATATGGCAGCCACATGGTGGAATTGTGTGCATGCAGACACACACACATACTCCAGACACCTCGGGCTAACACATACTCAAACACATTACATCAACATTGGCCCATTCCAGTATTCTTGCCCCTGACACACACACATACACACACACACACACACACACACACACACACACACACACACACACACACACACACATGTCGATTGTATGGCTCACTGTAGGCCTCTGGCAAACCAACAACACACCCTGTGCATATGATGAAACCTGTGCTGCCTCCTGTCATCTGTAACATTGATGCAGGAACAGGCTACCATGGTGCTGATACACAGGGTGTCTTTATATCAGTATAGCAATGTTAGCATGTTGTCAGCAGTACAGTGTAATGATATGCTGAAGGTGTAGCTGAGCAGGCATGATGCATTCATGCGATGATTGTCATTGTAGTGTTGTTTACACTAGCGTTGGTTCCAATTGTGTATTGTCCGGCCACGTGACACTTGGCTGATGTGTGCAGTATTGGCAGCATGTGTTAGAGAGTGGACAGTATGTGTGGGATGTGTGCAGCACAGATTTGCAGGTGTACAGTTGTGAACATGGTGGAGGTGCACTGTCTGCATGTACGTGCATAGTGGACACATGGCCAGGGTGACATGCTTTGTATTACACACTAACACTCCATAGTTACTATTGGTGGCCAGTATGCATTGTACTACACACATTCCGGAACCTGACTACACATGTGTGTATGACATGGTTTGACACTATGCTGTGGGTGATACTGTTACTATCTGTCATTGTTTTGCATTCTGGTAGTATACATCACTTCCACAGCCTGACCATAACCAATCATTAGATAATGTCTTGACAACCAACAAACAGATGTAGGACACACAGCAACATTTGGATCCTTCAGATACTATACTATGCCAGCAACCACTGGTATTCACCTACACCCATTACTGACACCACTCATGTTTGGCATATAGCTCTGTTAGATACAAGCAGTCACAGTAGGGATATGTCTGTCCACGTCTGGTAATGCATACTGCAGCCTATAATGCATTCTCCAGATGACACACACATCCTGCACAAGAGTATCATACAGACAGATGTCTGTTGTCAAACCCATGCTGGAAAGCTATAAGCCAAACTAAGATAGTCATCCACCATTACGGAACACATTATCCCCACAGTACCACATAGGTAGTAGCCAACAACATGATGAACAGGTACCAATGTGTACATGCAACCAAGTGTTATGTCATCTGTCCTTTGTTAGTCACATTTTCAAAGGTATTTTGAGATCCCTTGGTGGATCACGTAAGCAATAAGGGGTCTGCATGCATATCCACAAAGGTTGTTCAACACCTGTTATAAATAGTCATCATTGACAGACTTTGCTGCATTTGAACAGGTCTGGCATATACCCTGGCCATAGACCCTCACACACACATTCCAATAGGAACTGTAATGACTTTCTGTGACACAGATGACCTAGGCCAGGGATCACTGCAGTGGCTGGCCTTGTCACAAGCATACAGATGTGACCTAAGGTCTGGGAAGCAGCAGCACAGTCTGGCAAGGATGACAGCTGTGTTCTTGGAGAAAGCAGGGTTCCCACACATGCAATCATTGAGGTAACATGTACATATATGTATTTGCCACACAGCCAGCTGACATGTGCAATGCATACTGATATGTCATACAGTAGTAAAAGCAAAACCCACAACACATTGACCAACAGTATCACACACATACAGCACACACACTCACCAAGTGCAGGATTCAAACCCCTACCTATCTACTTCATGATACTAGAGGAAAACGCATTAACACGATGTGCTATACACATTACTGGGAGGTCTCTTTTCCACAGGTATATTTGTAGGATGGTGACATCATCAGACTTGACAAAGGTTAGTTTACCACTTTTAAGGTGTTTCACTAGTCTCCTAAAAGGTTGCTCTTTTCCAAGGAGGCCACACACAAACAGTTGTCCAGTGCAAGAATCAAACCCCTACCTAACTACTTCATGATACACTAGAGGAATACACATTAACACAACACGCTATACACATTATTGGGAGTTATTTTTTCCACAGGTATATTTGTAGGATGGTGACATCATCACACTTGACAAAGGTTAGTTTACCACTTTTGAGGTGTTTCACTAGTCTCCTAAAAGGTTGCACCTTTCCAAAGAAACCACACACACAGTTGTCCAGTGCAGGATTCAAACCCCTACCTAACTACTTCATGATACTAGATGAGTATGCATTAACATGACAAGCTATATGACATGTATTTAGATGGGGTTGAACATGGGATTTAAAAGTTTATATATGACAAAATGAGTTTTTAATGTTTAGGATTCAGCATTTTAATTAATTGTTAAATTGTTTGCAAATAATTATATAATTGATTAATTGTTGACCAGCTGATGATAAAACAAAGTATTTAAATGATGAATTAAGGAGTGTAATAGTATTCAGTCCTTGAGAAAGCCTGGAAGAAGCTGGGTGAAAGCGCTTGGTTTGATTCGTTTGTCTTGCAAAGAATATTAAAGTTAATTTTGATTTTAAGTTGGCTCCGGGTCCTGTGGCTTGTGGATATTTCTGAGTTATTTGGTTTGTGCAGTTGTTTGGTTCGTGGTTGGCACTTATAATCCATGGCGGAAGGAACAGAGCAAGGAAGCTGTTTAAACACACCTCAAGTGCTTAAGGATAGCACTGACGAAGGGCCGGTAACTAATCACTTGTTGTCTCTTTTAACTCAGCTATCTAACTCTATCAAGCACAAAAATGATGAAGTTGATTCAGGGTTACCGTGTAACCAACTGCAGTTATTGGAAGCACAAAAGAAATGCACTACTCCTTCCTGGACTGTGATGGGGAGTAGTGGTAATGACGAACCTTGACGGAAGTATGAACCAAAGCAACGCTTCGGCAACAGGGACAGGGAAGCAAAGAGGTGGTCAAGGAGGTGTCCATAATGGGGCACCGAAGGATTTTAATTTTGACAACTGGGCTGGTCAGCGTTTTTATTTCCAGCAAGGTACTGTGAATAATAATTTTTTAAATGAAGGTGTTGAAGGTAACCTTGGCATCTTCAAAGACAAACTTTATACCTTAAAAAGTAAACAATTGGAGATAGACTACTTAAGAGAATGTGTGCGAGTTAAATGCATACTGAAAGGTTTGCGTTTTTATAAATTCCCAAATAATGTACAGTCGGGAACTGTTTTTTTATGAAAAATGATGTACAATTTTTGATAATGCTGGTCTGGAAATGATGAATTTAATGATTGTAGAATATGAGAGTAAAACGGAAGTATTACTAAAGGAACTAAATGAGTTGAATGAAAAAATAACCAACGATAGAGATTTTACTAGTATAAAGAGAGATTATGATAAAATGTTTGTTGAAGTAGATCAATTTTGTAATAAAATTTTAAGTCGAAAAATAAGGAAACTAGACAGGGACTTGCAAGAATACAGGGAGGGGAAGGCCTACCCAAACCCTATCAGGGGAAGGAAGGGACAAGTTAACCTGGATGCAGGCCCTAGGAGGGTGGAAGAAGAGGGTAATCTAAACGCTGATGATTTGAGCAATACAGCAGACCCACCCAGGAGAAGTGAAAGGTTAGCTGAAAGAAATAGGAAGTATTCGGTGCAGGATTTTCAGGAGCAGAGGGGGGAAGGGGATAAGGCAACAGCAGCAGACATGGAACAATTTTTACAATCGAACATAGAAACTGGAGCGATTCCCCTAAATTTAGAAATGTATTCCAAAAAACAGATTGTTTATAGGAAGGGCAACTTTTCCATTTTTAATTATACTGATTTGATACCCACACAAGAATATTTTAGCCTGTTTTCTAAAGGGCTTCATTTTGTTCCCCTTAAAACAATTAATGTTACTGAGACGATAGTGGATTTAAAAATGTTTCTAAGACAATTAAATTTAAAAATATTTTTTAAAGGTAAACCTAAACCAGACCAAAGGTTAACTAGGACAAGTACTTTTAACCCACCCACCCACCCTATTTTAAATATTTTTGGAGAACTGGTGGAAAAAGATTTGAGACAAATGAGAACAGATTCACATCAGGTCCAGTTTAGTAATCTAGAATTAAAAGAATGGGACTTAATGGAATTACTGAAAAAAGAACACTGTAGAATTATGAAAGCAGACAAGGGAGGGGGGGTGGTGTTGATGCATGAGGTGGATTATGAGGCTCATATTTAGGAAATGTTACAGGATGAAGAACAATATGAAGTTACATCTAAAAATGAAATTAACATAGCCCACTCAAAAATCAAGTATTTGTTGTATGACCATTTATTACAAGGTGTTATTAACGAGAGTTCATATAATTTTCTATATGTAGGCAAGCTGAAGATTCCAGTTATTTTCGGGATACCGAAAACGCATAAAGGGTTGGAAAAACTGAGGTTTAGACCAATAGTGGCGGGTGCAGGAAGTATCACAGAGCCACTAGCTAAGTTTATTGATGAAAGACTTAAAGAATTTATGTCCACAATTGAACACATTTGTAAGGACTCTTGGGAATTTTTAAAAGAGGTCAATGATACATGGTTTAATACCCAACTCTGGATGGTGACCATAGATGTGGTAGAATTATTCCCTAGTATTCCGCATCAAATAGGATTAGAGTGGTTTGGAGAATTATTGAATAAAGAAACAGGATTAGATGGCAGAAACATTAACTTGATAGTGGAATTTATGGAAATAATATTAGATAATAATTTCATGTTGTTTAATGGTGAATTTTACAGACAAAGGAAAGGGGTGGCGATGGGAACACCTTGTGCTACAGTTTATGTGAATTTAGTACTACACTACTGGGAACAAAACTATGTGTTTAATAGCTCATGGAAGGGGAAAATAAGATTTTATAGACGATATTTGGATGATATTTGTTTACTATGGGCTGGGACGGAAAATGAACTAAAATGTTCATACAGTTTATTAATTCCAGCACAAACTTTTTGAGATTTACTTATGAAATTGATTTAAATGAATTGCACTATTTAGACATCAGATTAATGAAGGATTACACTAACTCGAAGTTTCAATCTCAAATATTTAGGAAACCGACTTTCTCTAATGCTTTTTTACATTTTAATAGTGGACACCCTTTTTACCAAAAAAAGGGCAGTATTAAAGGACAGTTAATTAGGGCCTCAAGGATGTCTAGTTTGATGGAAAGTTTTAACAAGGAGATAGATACCCTCAAAAGATTATTTTTGGAAAAAGGATACCCAGAATATTTAATAGACAACATGATTCAAGAAGTAAGGGATAGTAGAGAAGTAAAATACCCACCTCTATTAGGTTCAGGTAATACAGCATTTCAGAAAGGACAACAAAAAGAGAATTTTGATGTTGAAAACAAGAATAATTTTGTGTATACATTTTGTAACAAGACACAAGGAATAGAGGCTATTATTTTAAAATATTGGCCGATTTTGGGGATGAACGAGGAATGGAATGAATTATTTTCGGAGAATCCTCATTTTATAAGAAGGAGAGGATACAATTTAAAAGAATGGTTTGAAAGAAAGGATAATGTTAAGACTAACAAGAACAAAATGGGGTCATTTAAGTGCAATCATTGTAATCAATGTGCTGCTATGTTAAACCAGGGCACAATTTATTTACCCCAGAGAAAATTTTTGGTTAGATAGCATAATTACTATAACTGTGCATCAAAAGGGGTGGTGTACCTGGGGGTCTGCACATTTTGCTTAGGTTTCTACATTGGCAAAACAGAAAGACCCCTAAGAAGAAGGGTGGATGAGCATTTTTACGACATTTCCAGGGGTAAAGAAACAAATGCTTTCTGTAAACATTCCCAAAAGTGTAGGGAGATGAAATTAAATTCATGGTACTGGAACAGATCACCCCAGAAGTAAGAGGAGGGAGCTGGGAGACACGGTTAGAATACCGTGAACTGTATTGGCAGCTTAAACTAGATGCCACGAGGTTCCCAGGATTAAATGACAATATAAACATTGCACCAGTTTTAAAACTAGGGAAAGCTAGGCTTTAATGTATTTAGATGGGGTTGAACATGGGATTTAAAAGTTTATATATGACAAAATGAGTTTTTAATGTTTAGGATTCAGCATTTTAATTAATTGTTAAATTGTTTGCAAATAATTATATAATTGATTAATTGTTGACCAGCTGATGATAAAACAAAGTATTTAAATGATGAATTAAGGAGTGTAATAGCATTCAGTCCTTGAGAAAGCCTGGCAGAAGCTGGGTGAAAGTGCTTGGTTTGATTCGTTTGTCTTGCAAAGAATATTAATGTTCGTTTTGAATTTAAGTTGGCTCCGGGTCCTATGGCTTGTGGATATTTCTGAGTTATTTGGTTTGCCGTTGTTTGGTTCATGGATGACACGCTATATGTTTTACTGGAGTTTTGTTTTCCACAGGTATATTTGTAGGATGGTGACATCATCAGACTATACGAAGTGGGTTACATTAGGTGACATTAGATGGGCTACATCATCAAAGGTGAGTTTACTATCTACCTGTGTCCCCGGGGCCATAATGACTTTCTCCATACATGCTGGATTACCACCTATGTGGTAATTTGTATGCACTTTGTTTCACCCAAAGGGGATGACTATGCATTCTTTGCCATTCAGCTTGAGGGCATTGTTTTGACACCAGGTATCTGTCTCTGTAAGATACAGCTGGAGGATATCTGTGTCAGCTGTACAGTTGATTATGGACCTCAGTTACCATTCATCTGCAAACCTGTTCAGTCATGCACCTGCCATGCTTCCCTGTACCTCTGAGCAGTATCTACCGAACAAGTGGGGTCCCAGGACCAAGGCCTGTGTGATGCCATTTGTGACTGGCTTGGAGTTGGACATGGCACCCGCAACTATGAACATGTATGTTTGATCTGTGAGCCACTTGGCCACCCACCCTGTGACATAGCTGTTAATGTTCAAGCTGGTACACTTGTCCATGATGACAGAGTGGGGAATGGTGTAGTAAGCCCTAAGTGAGGTCCTGGTGGGCTGTGTGGACTACTTTCACCTCCATCTATGTTCATGGTAACTGTTTTAAATAACTCAACTAGGTTGGGGAGCCAGGCTGTGCCTTCGACAAGGCAAAGTTGTGTAGAGTCCAGTGTCTGCAGATCTCCAATGTCTCAGTGTCTGGGTTCCATGACAATTGGCTCAATAGCTCTGTATACCCGGCTGAGTAGACATACTGGGCAATGGTTTCCAGGTTCTGGCACACCCTTTGTGGAGCTGGATGACTGTTAGTGCATGCCATTCTTTGGGTACATAGCCTGTGGTATGGTTGAGTCTGGACAGTGAATGTAGGTGAGTGTGTAGTTCCTTATGGGCCTAGTGTAAGACACAGCCTGGGACAACATACAGTCACATTGATGCTATGTTCTTAGCTTTGGTGAGGGCTGTCTTTACCTGCATGTCCATGACGTCTAGGTCTCTGCATCCTTCTGTGATGAACACAGGCCCTTCTGGGAGTGATGTGGGGGAGTTTACACTGAACTTGTCCCCCTGAATGTGGGCAATGAATGTTGGTTTGGTGTATTTCATTCCTTTTTTCAGTAGCTGACAGCATATTTGAAGTTGACACCTACATGTCTGGTATAGCTACTGAAGGCTTTGTGGTTGTTATTCTTACATTCCTTGGCTATTTGTCTTTAGAAACCATCCTTGGATTATTTTATGAGTGATCATTGTTTCTTCCTGATAATGATCAGTGATGCCTTTCCTTTAGTGAAGTTGGATTTATCATGTGTTCGTTTCCTCCTTCTCTTGTCTAGCTTATTTATGGACAACAAACACCTGCTTGTTGTCCTATTTTTGGAGGAGTGCATCTTGGTTTTATTTGTGATGTCTCATTCCATGCATCCCTGTAGATGCTCATAGGATGCACTTGTGAATGTTTCTGCAGATTGCATACCATTATCCTATAGCAAGAGGTGTTCAGAACTTTCCACTTTGGTCTTGGGAAGTGTGCAGTTTGCTTTTGCAAATGTCTTCACAGTGGTTTCATTCACGGGGTGGGGGTGCGGGATGTGGATGTCCAGTGTGATTACTTCCTGATCTGATATTCCCAGAGAGGGGTTTATCTCTGTTGTGGAACACTGGTACCCCATGTTGGTGATGATCAAGTCCAGTATGTTGTCACCTGTAGTGGGCGTGCTGACCAGCTGTATCAGGGTGTTAGAGTTTCTTAACTGTAGGACACATTGGGCAAAGGATGTTGTATACGAGTAATTCACACACTCAAAGTTTGGGTAGTTGTAATCTCCTCATATAATGGTGTTTGATAGGACCTTTATATTTGCCATTGTTCTCCAGAATACTGAGTGAGGTTCCTGAGACAAGGTACGTGATCTGTAGCAGGCTACAATCTGATGGGCAGCTTTGCCCAATCTTAGTTGCTCTTGCATGGTCTCCAAGGCCTCATGCTGTGCCAGTAACCTGAAGGTGTGGATATCCATTAGGTAAATGGCTACATCCCTTCCTTTTGTATTTAACTCGTGGTTTTGGGTACAAAGGTCAATGTGATTGTGAGTGTTTTATGTGGATCATATCCAGCAGCTCTATTTTTGACATAGCTTTGTATGTTAGACAGTGAACACCTCTGAGATGGCGATATGCAAGGGAGTACGGATGGAGCATTTTGTGATGGTCTGTGTATGGCATGTATTTCAGGACACTAATGCTCTTTGTGAGGTATTGCTGCTGGCTTTCCAGTTGTTGTAGTTGTCTTGTGAGGTACATAGCAACAGTGGTGTTGTACTCTTTTATAGTTCTAGTAAGTGGTGAGTAGAAGGGAACACTGTCCTCTTTTATTCTGCATGAGACACATTTTGTGATGAGGTGTGCCACATAAGAGTGTTTCCTGACTACTGTGGGAATGTGCTTATCACAGTTGTATCCACTGTCCACCTGTGACCCAGGGTCTCTTGTCACACTTACAGTGTGAGGTATACTACCACCTATGTTGTAGTTCTTGGCTACAGGGATTTTAACAAAGGTGATGATACTGCACCTTTTGGCATTGAGATACAGCCCATGGCTTGGACAATAGCCATCTGTCTCAGTGAGGCCCTTTTGTAGGATGTCCACATCTTTAGTGTTTACAATGATGGCTCCTAGTTTGCAGCCCTCTGGAAACTTCACTAGCCACAGACCTTCCATGTTAATGTTTACTTCAGGGAAGTAGATACTACACAGCCTGGGAAGTTATCTAGTCCCATGGCTGCTGTGATACTGGCTTCAGAGAGTGTTTTTTACCTGTGCAGCTGTGATGACAGCAACTTTGCAGTCTTCCATTATAGACATGTGCTCTTTCATGGGTGAGAGGGTGGTAAAGTTAACACTGATCCTATCTGCCAGGATGTTGCCAATATCAGTTGGCTCTGTACATTTAGTGCCATTGAGCTGTAACTCAGAACAGATCTGAGTGTAACCATGACTTGGACCTGTCTGTTGGGCAGACATCTCCTGCGTAGACAGTATGCAACAGAGTACAGCTTGGGTTACATTCATTCTTGTTGCATGGGGCAACTACTTGAGGCCAGTAATCCTTTTGTTAAGGTACTTCATTGGTCTTTCTAGCTGCTGAACGTGCCTAGTCAGATTCATCGCAAGTGTGTTGTGGTATTCTCTGACAGGTCTGAAGACTGCTGAGTAGTGGCAACGTCCTTTGACCTACATGCACAGAGCTTGGCAGTTTGTGTGAACACAGCAGGATTTTCAGACCACTTTGTGAATGTGTTTCTGGAAGTAGAGATGACTAAACACATTTGTCCATAGATCCCTTATTATCACATCTGTATTTAGCCTAAGTGTGTGAGCATGCCCAGTATGACCTTTCAGTATCTTTCTGCCTGACATTTGCTTCATTTTTTTAAGTGTGTGAGCATGCCCAGTATGACCTTTCAGTGTGATGCTGAATGAAATCCACTACATTTGTTTCAGTGTGTGAGCACGCACAGTATACACATTTATACTATATGTGTATGGTAAATCAAGGTGTATTTTTACAGCAGGGCTCACCTTTGTGTCATAGATCAGCAGGGATCATGCTGTGCCTACAGGGCTTCCATGAGACACTTTGCATAGACTTCTCAACATTTCTACATACAGAGGGGACAGCTATTCTTTGTACATTTCTACCCGTGGGCACACCGGATTGTTACTGTGGGTGTACATAGGATGTGGGTTTCACCTGACACTTAAAGACATTTGCTGTGCCTGCACTGCTATGTACAGGACACCATTACATTCTGTACTGTTGCCTATCGTACTGGCTTGAGGCATACTACTGTACTACAGATCTTAGTGCCCATTGTCACATATATTAGCTTGCGACTTCATAGCCTACTCAACCCACATCACAACGCCTGGCCTGATGTTCTCTGTCTGCATAGGTGTGTGGGTGAGGTTACCCATTTGCCTCATTAGGGGCATGATACAGCATTGCTTTGTGTTTGCATTAGTGTACAATTGTCCTGCTGTGTCTGTGCCACTGTAATGCTATCATGGCTTAATGGTTCTGTACTGTGACTATAGTGCACTGTATCCTGGGTTCAAGCACTGTCACTGTTTTTTATTTTCATTCTGGCCAGACCAGACTAGTTAAGGAACAGTAAAGCAGTTATGAGCATGTTTAACTGACTTTGCTCAACTTTGCCCGAGCTTGGCCAACAGTGCATGAGCAATTTTGTTTACATATACTAGATATTGGTAAAAGCTGCTTAGCACCGCTTTATATTGCTTCAAACATGGCAATCATGCCTCAGGTGGTGCTGCAGGGCTGCCTATGTTGGATGCACATGCTACACTCCCTATACATGTTTGGAAACAGGTAGTGTCAAGTTAGGCATCCCTTTTATTTTATGTGCGAGTCAGAGAGTGGTATCATTTCCAGGGTTCCTACTGAGCCAGTGTATGTGCTATGCATTGCCTCTTTGCCAAGGCCAATTCATACTGGGCACGCCTCCTTCTGCCTACTGGGGCAGGCTCAGGTTGTTCCTCCTCCGAGTCACACTGTGCCTGTGCAGGCCTTGGCAATGGTGGGGTGCTGTTTGGCCCTGCCCCATGCTGTTCCTGCTGCAGCTGTTTTTGCAGGATCATATTGTGTAGCATGCCACATACCATGACAATTTGGGTACATGTATTTGTTGAGTACTGCAAGGCTCCACCAGATGTGTCCAGGCACCGGAACCGTGACTTGAGCATCCCAAACACATGCTCAATTACATTTTGTGTTTGTGCATGTGCCTCATTATGGAGTTCTTGTTCAGGTGTGTGTGCATTTCTGATGGGTGTCATCAGCCACAGCTCCAGTGCATATCCAGCATCCCCCACTAGGTGACCGTCAGGGATGTCCCCATTGGCAAATGTCTGGTACAGCTACATCAGATGCCAGATATGGGAATCGTGGTAGCTTCCAGGGAAGCCAGCACACACATTCAGTATTATACCCTGGGCATCGCACACGACCTGACAGTTGATGGAGTGGAAGCCCTTGCGGTTGATGTAGGCCATACCCCGCTCACCGGCTGGTGCTTTGATGTGTATGTGCATGCAGTCAATTGCACCCACTACCTTAGGGTATTCCGCTATTTACTGGAAGAGACGCATATTGCTTTCCAATACCTCACAGTAATTGGGGAAATATACATGATCACCGACATGTGCTGACATGGCATTCAGGAACTGGTGCAGTACCCTGGATGCTGATGCCTGTGAAATCCCCATCATATCACCAGTTGGTCTCTGGAAGGTACCTGTTGCTAGTATTCTTAGGCCAACACATACCTTGGTCTCCACTGGGATGGGTTCCACTCTGTTGGCTCTGTGTGTGAGGCGTGGCCTGCACAGCTCAACAATTTGCTGCAGGAGCTCTCTGTCCACTCTATAGTGCTCCACTATCTCCAGCTCATGTAGCCCCTGGTAGGTTACCCTCGGTCTGTACCCGTCGTCTCCTCACTGTGAGTTGCTCAGCATCATTTGCAATGGCACCACCCTCAGCATCTTGCACATGTTGCCTTATAACAGCAATGGCAGCCCCTAACATTTTTATGTCTCAGTTTAAGCTTTTTCAGTTTTCACTTCTCTTTGTTGACTGCAGTGTTGCAGTGTTTCTGAGAAAAACATGGGGAAATGTTGTTTACAGAGTTTTAAGTGCTGGTCTGGGCTGGGCTAGTGTACTGCCTGTGTAACTGGCTGTTTCTGATTGATTTCACCTGGCAGCTCTGCTAGTTCTCCTTGGTTAACTTCCTGCTACTTCTTTTCCTTCCTTTTCCCTTTCTATTTCCACAGGGGGCAGCGCCGCACAAACAAGCACAAACATGCACACACGAGTGGAAACGCGCGCACACAGGCTTACACAAGCATACACAGGCTTAGGCAGGTGCACATTCGTGTATACAAGCTTAGACGGTCTAACACAGGTTTTACACGGGCACACACCCATGCACACAGGCTTAGATGAGTTTACACATGCGCACACGTGCGCACACAGTGTAAGCAGCTTTGCGAGAAACTTTGGCGATAGCCACAGCGTACACCTTTGGTTTATGGGTTTCAGTTTAGACAACTGTAGACACACCTCTCCCAGTCCTGAGTAACTCACAGCAAACACATGCCACTCTGCTCCAATAAGCTTACAGTCTTTTGGATACACACCCCCTACTGATGTCACCCATCTTCTACTCTGTTCCTCCCCTTATCCTACTCCTACACTCTAGGGACATGGTTCACATAGCAGGAAATATTGGGATTCACTATACTTATCCTCATTTACATAGGATTGCCTACTAATGCTTGATTACATCTCTCACACTGAGCTTCCCCCCTTAGCAACCACTACTCAGTAGCCATGTTGTCTTCAGCCTGCCAATCACTTGCATGGCAGATTAATATTTTGAATTAAATAATTTTTGTGGCTTTTAAATTCTTGATTTTTCTGGTTCTTAGTGCACCATACGTTTGCGTGGTGCTGCGCTACGCTTAAACATCAGAGATCGAGGAAAAAAATAGATTTTTATTATTTTGCAACACATAAAAATGCCAATGATCATATATTTGGCCATTGGCATGCTTCTTCAACTGGATGCATCCTTTATTTGGGGCTGTCATGGCTCAGTTTTGCTATTTGCAGAACGGTACTCAGGTGCCAACTGAGTACATTTCTACAAATAACACTACTCTTACTCGGACAGGTTAGTGTTTCCTGGATCGCAAATTTACCTCATTTGCATAGCTTTTAGCAGCAAATAAGGTAATTTGCATAAACTAACCCTGTCTGTGCAAGAGTCGTTTTAGGAGCTCTCTTGCACGCCCCTGCCAGCTGTTCCTGGATCATTCGGCAGACATGTTGGCTGCATGGAGTCTTACACTACTCTTAGACTCCGTGCAAGCCTTCGTGAATCCGGCCCAAAATTTCTTGAGATGCAGTACCTGAGTGCTGCTCTTGCTACAAATGGCACTGACCGTGTCAGACATATTACTAGAATAGATGCCAGGATCCAATCTGGAAAGCTATATCTGTCAGATGCTTTGTTAGTACTGCTAGTAGTGAAACAAATGACATGGGCAGGTCAAGTAACTGAAGAGAGTGCTGTGAGATACTCTACATAGCTTCCAGGCCACAGTGAGATTGCTATTTATTTATTTATTTAAGTTTGATGACTGCAGAAGTCTACTGAGCCAAGAAGAGCCCGTTTTCAGTGGAGGCCCAGGGAGAAAAGCTCCACAATAATTTTAAGTTACATTTCACATGTTACAAAAGGACATAGTTCATACAGCTAATTAAACATTTACAGATAAGCTCCATGGTGTTTGCAATTGGCTTGTCACAATGTTACAAAATTGAAAAGACATAATTCAATACAGAAACTTCAACATTTACATAAAGTGAATATTGTTGTTATAAACTCAGTTGTAGGTTTAACATTTCAAAATATATAGCTACTAGCCATTTGTAGGTTAGGAAAATATTATGCATGGAGAGGGTAATAGTATATTTGAGATTGGAGAGTATAGTACAATAGATATTAGAGAGGAAATTAGTTTTTAGTAGGGGTGGGATTGTTTTGGGTGGGTTGAAGTAATATTAGAGGTAGTTGGATGAGTCAGTGCAAGGTGGAATGGGGGTGGTTAAGTTGGAGCATGGCAAGGGCAATCCCATTTGGAAGAAAGATGAGAGAGTAGCTGAGATTTGAAATTTGTATGGGTAGGTAGGATGCATAGGTGTGTGGTGAGAGAGTTATATTGTTTGGCTAAGGAGTGGGACAGCAGTAGATGGCCAAGAGGTCATGCAGGTTTGTGGAGCTGAAGGAGGTATTGGTTTTTGGATCTGAGTGAGCGGTTGTGAATGTACGGTTTTATGGAAGTAACGAGAGCTGGGCAGTTGGCAGGTTTAAAAATTAGTTTGTGGGCAATGGTGAGTTGTAGGTAACTGAGATAGTTGGGTAGCTCAAGCAAGTTAAGGGAGAGGAGGGAGTGGCAGTGGTGGGATGAGTTTTTTGAATTGGTTGCAAATTTGGCGATATTGTGGTAGCAGGATTCAAGTTTGGACTGAAGGCCAAGATGGAGATTGGTGTAAAGAGGGGCACCATACATAAGTGAGGGGAGTAGGAAGGTGGATGCAAGAGTTTGATAGGTAGAGGGGCTTAGGAAGTGGTTGTGCCTGTAGAGGAGACCTAACTTTTGGTGGATTTTCTTGATAGTGGAGTGGATGTGGGTGTCATATTTTAGTTCTTCATCAATAATGATGCCAGGAAGCTTGGTGTTGGGAACAATTTCAAGGAGGGTGTTGTTTTGGCTCTGTATGGTGAATGTGGATTTGTCAATGGAGTTTTTGGTAGGGGAAAAAACATTATATTTTTTTTATTTGCATTTAGTGCCAGATGGTTAGATTGCATCCAGGTTTCTGTTTTGGAGAAGGCTAGTTGGGTTTTTGCTAGGAGCTTGAAGGGGAAGATGGCTGAGCAAATGATTGTTGAGTCATCTGCATATTGGATGATAGATGAGTCTGGGATGGATTGGTGAAAGTTGTTAATCTGGTTAATAGATTGAAGAGAAGAGGGCCAAGAACAGAACCTTGTGGGATACCTGTGAGTGTGAGAAGGAAGGGGGAGGTTAAAGTTTTCCATTGGACAGCTTGATGGTGGTTGGACAAGTAGCTGGAGAAACAGGTGATGGTGGTGGGAGAGAGATGTAGGGTGGAGAGATGGGCTATAAGTATGGTGTGTGAGAATGTGTCAAAGGCCTTTGACAGATCTAGGAATAGTGTGGATACCAACTTGCCTGAGTCGCTTTTAAGGTTTATGGTGTCAAGAAAGGAAAGAAAGGCAGTCATGATGCTTTGTCCAGGGCAGAAGCCATGTTGGGTAGGGGAGAGGAGATTGTTTAGTGTTAGGTGTGCCATGAGTTGTGCTTGTATTGTTTTCTCTAGTATTTTAGAAAGAGGAGAAATTATGGGAATAGGCCTGAAGTTGGTGGTATCAGTAATTTTCCACCTTTGTGGAGGGGAATGATGTAAATATGGTGCTGGATAGAAGGGATGTATGATTCTTGTATGGATCTATTTATAAGAATAGAGATGGGAGAGGCAATGCTGTCTGCAGAGTGTTTGAAGAAGGTGGGTGGAAGGAATGTTGCATTGTGACAGGATTTGAGTTTGAGGAGAAGTCTTTTTATAGTGCTTGTGAGGATGGGCTTGAGGCAGAAGGATATGGAGGAAGGTTGATGACTGGCATGGTGGTTGGGGCAAGTGGGGTGGTGTTGGAGGAGGGGGGTGAGAAGGAGGCTGATAGTTTAGCTGTGCAGTCTATGAAGAATGAGTTGAACTGGCTGACTGTTTCAAGGTTGGAGAGGTTGGGGTCTGGGTAGGGGTTTTCTTTGTTGCCCAGATGCAGCATGGATGAGATGGAGTCCCATATTTTTGGGGATTTGTTGAGTGCAAGGCCTGGAGTTTGGAGTAGAGGGCTTTGCGGTCTTTAATTATTAGTTTTCTTTGCAGAGTTTCATAGCTGTTTATACTCTAGGAGGGTGTTAGGGTTTTTATGTTTTTGATATTGTTTCCATTTTTTTGTCCCTTTGGTGCAAGGCTAGTTTAGTATCGTTTGATAACCATGGGTAGGGACTGGTTTTGATGCATTTGGTTCATGGGGGGGCTTGCTGATTGAGAAGAGATAGGAATGAGTGATTAAAGTAGGAAACGGCATCATCTACAGGAAGGGTTTTTAGAGGGGACCAGCCAGTATGCTTTAAGCATTCAGAAAAAGTTACATGATTGAAAGAGGAGAGGTTACGGCTTTGGATGTAGTGTTGTTGTTTATGTAGTGGAGATGGAAGATGGACCGAGAAGGCTGGTAGGAGATCACTGAGAGGATCAGGTAATGTTCTGGCTTTGGTGATAAGGTTTGGGTGAGTTGTTAGTATCCAGTCAATGATGGTACCAGAGGTACCATCTTTATTTGGCCTGGTTCGAGATTGTGTTAGTTGGGAGAAATTGTACAGGTTGATTGTGTGGGATGGGGCTTCAGAGTTAATAGTATTCCAGTTGATGTTGGTATCACCGAGTATATAGGTTTCATTTTTTATATTGGAAGAGAAGCAGGACAGGATGTTTTCAAGAGTTTTAATATTATCACCAGGGAGAATATAGAGGGCAACGATACATACCGACTTGTGGTTGTTTATTTTTAGTAAAACTATTATAATTTTAGCATCGGCAAAGGTTAGTATTTTATTGGAATAGGGAGTTATTGTATGGGAGGCGGGGTAGATTATTGCTACTCCACCTCCTTTTTTGTGGGCTCTGTCATTGCAAACGATTTGGAAACCTGGTAGTAGGATTTCACTATCTGTTATATAGGTTTTCAGCCAGGTTTCAGAAACGGCGGTAATGTCAGGGTGGTTATGGGAGAGCCAGGCATGGAGGTTAGGGATTTTAGTTTTTAGGCTTTGTGCACTAAGTTTTGTAAGGTGAACGGACTTTGAGTTTGTGGGTTGAGTGGAGGGTTTGGTGAGATTGATGGTAGAGATGGGTCCGGGGTTGGGGTTGATGTCGCCGGCTAGTGAGAGAGAGATGTAGTGGAGTAGAAGAGTGAGGCAGTGTGTTGGGCAAGGGTAGCTTGGGTTGTGTGAGAGTAGTGATTTCCTGGTACCACATTTAAGAGGGGAGTACAGGGGGGGTTGAGTCGGGAGCAGTTTTGGTTTGAAGAAATAGATTGGGGTAGAGCTAAAAAGTTCATGTGAGATGGATGAGTAGGATGGGAAGTGAGGTTGATGGTAAGATGTAGTGTAGTGCGTGTGAGAGTTATGACAAGGGTTGGGAAAAAGTGTGAGATAGGTAAGAGAAGAGAGAGAGAGAGAGAGAGAGATTAGTAGGGCAAATGGGGTTATAGGGAGAGATGTTATGTAGAGCATTGTAGGGGGGTGGATGTTTGGGTTGATGTAGATCTACAGGTGGGTGGGGTTTGACTTAGGTGTGTTGTGCTTGGAGAGGTGTTGGTATTTAGTACTAATTCACTTTTTAAACAGAATGCCGGCCAACACGGTGCATCTTTAATAGAGTCTTTATGAGAACTTAGGGGTGTACAGACACAGGCAAAGTTCAATGTTCTGCATTATTGACTTTAAGCCATACCAGCCAGTAAAGTTCTTCTCTGGGTTGTGTGGGAGCTGATAAATTGGAAGGGTGGAAGATATTGCATTGTGGTCGACGATTATAGCCCCAACCCCCACCTGTACATTTATACATGTGGCTACATTTATAAATATTATATCCTTGGGGGTTTGAGCATTGTCTCTGGGTAATATGACACCTTGTCCTTATTTACAAAACGGAAAAAAGGGATTGATGCCAATGCTGATCTAGGGTTTCTGAGTTTAGGATATGAGGGTGCAGCCAATTTCAATACATGTGAGCAAGTCGTTTTTATATAACAAGATCCATTTCTGCAGAGCTGATAGTTAAACTGCACTAGTCATGAGCAGGATTGTGATTCACTGCCTGGAAAGAGGTGATTATAAATGTAACACTAAACCTATGGCGAGATGCAGAGGGCTAATGATGTACAAATAACTAATGACAGGTGCCAGTATTCCTACATAATGCACGCACTTAGGTCCCTCAACAACAGGTACAAATATGCCTCTGTCATTGCACATGTGGGTGTGAATGACCTAAGACATACCTCTCTGGACTACATGAAAAGTGACATGGAGGAGCTCTCAGATTATGTAGCCCAGGCAGGTATGACCCTAGCCCTGAGACATATCCTACCATCACTCAGAATGATACCACAGTACAAGCAGAAAATGATTCATTTCAACAATTGGCTAAATTTCTGGTGTCATTCTAAGGAGATCCAGTATCTGTCTGCCTGGGATGACATGACTGACAGACCTCGATGCTTTGCCAGAGATGACTGGCATCTGTCACCCCTGGGCTTCCGGATACTGGCCAAGGCTCTTGCCACACCTAAAGTGCCTTTTTAGGTGGTGTTCCAAAGACCAAATTACCACCGTAACAGCTATAAACAAATGCAGTCTGATGGTCATGCTGCTCAATGCTACAAGTCTAAATCTCAAAATGCACTTACTCAAAGCACTCCTTAAAATGGAGAACATTGGCATTTGTGCTGTAACAGAGACCTGGTTCAAGGCAGCACAAAGCAAGCCTACACTACCAGTCTATAACTCATTCCACACATTTTGGCCCCAGAACTTGGACTGAAACTCCAAAGGCAGTGGTGTTTCCATTTTCATAAAGAACGTGCACACCTCCAGAATGGTAGCCCAACATAATGCATCTAAGATACTTCAGGTGCAGCTAACACTGGGTAAGACAGCAAGTCAGGTCATTGCCTGCTATAGGTCCCCAACCATGTCCCAAGACTCACACTCTATGTTCCTAAGCACCCTGGAGAATATTAGAGTCCAACCAAACACTCTCATACTGGGTGATTTCAACTACCCCTTCATTAACTGGGAAAAACTACTCATGTACTAATACACTTGCCCAACGTTTCCTGGAATTCATTAATTCCAGTGCCCTGGACTAACTCATTATTATGCCCACTAGAGGTAGCAACATTCTTGACCTGGTCATTACTAACATGGGTGACCATTGCTCTATGACAATAGTCATCTCCTCCCTGGTTAGATCTAACCACAAACTAATTACCTTGGAAATCCACGTCCCTCAAACCCCACCCCGCAAAGTTAACCATCATGAACAACTTCTCCATAGCTAACTTTGGACTCCTAAAAACAGAGGTGACTAACTTTATGGCACCCATGCAAATGGAGAATATTTGCATGACCACGAATCATACACCAATGCACTGTATGAACACATACACAAATGCTTGGATCTCGCCATACCCGATAGAACTAAGATGCTCTCCTTCAAAAAAAAAAAGGAAGCCAATCTGGCGGTCCCCTGCCATAAACAAACTCTACAACAGAAGGAGGAAACTGATGAGGTATAAGGTGAGGTCCCAAGACTGGAAAAACTCCCCTATCAGCCTCAACAAAAAGTTGAGATCCCTCATCAAATCCTCTAAATCTAGCTATGAAAACAGAATTGCAGCAGATAGTAAAGACAACCACCAGGCTTTCTATAGTTATGTAAAGAATCTCCACGGCAATACCCAGATTTGCTCTGAGCTACTGCACAATGGCACCTTCTATACTGAGCCAAAAGATATTGCCAATATACTGGCCGACAGATTCAGTGCCAACTTTACCCCTTTCTCCTCCCCCAAAGGACCAGTCACAAAACCAGTATATTGCCAGGCACTGAGTATTACTGCTGCACAGGTTAAACAGCACTGTCCTAGGCTGCGAATACAGCTTCTGTGGGATCTGACAATATCCCTGGCTGTGTTCTACATGAACTACAGCGTGAACTGGCACCTCACCTGTGTGCCCTGTTCAATCACAGCCTCACCTCAGGCTTTGTCCCTACCAAATAGCGCACTGCTACAGTCATCTCTCTCCACAAAGAAGGAGCGACTACAGATCCTGGGAACTATCGCCCCATTAGCCTGATAAGTCTGATATGCAAAGCTATGGAACGCATCATCATGGACCTAATAAAGAAGGATATAGGGAATCTCTAAACTCTGTATCCCACACAGTTTTGTTTTGTGAAGGGTAGATCATGCCTGCTCAACTTGGTCAACTTCTTTGAGTCAGTGAAGGCAAGGAGGTTCATACAGCCTACCTTGATCTGGCCAAGGCCTTTTATACCATTCCCCACTCAGGAATCATCAAACAACTCACTAAGCTAGGCATCAAACCCTATATTACTAGGTAGATTGCAAACTGGCTCACAGGTAGAACATACAATGTGAAAGTAGCTCACTCCAAGTCAGACTGCCGACCAGTCACGAGTGGAGTCCCACAGGGTTTGGTCTTGGGTACTCTCCTGTTTGCTTTCCACTTCTTTCAAATCCAGGCCAACACAAAGGGACTCTGGCTGACAAAGTTTGCAGATGATTGCAAGTTGGGAGCTATTATTAATGCTCTCCAAGTGATGTTGACATCCTACAGAAAGTCCTCACTGAGACCAACGACTTGTGTCAGAACCATGGCCTTATGCTCCATGCCAAAAAATGTGTCATCATCCCCTTTAGGAAAAACCTGGTTCCCATGAATTACCACATCAATGATAGTCCACTGAGATCTGGGAACACAGGTTGACAGCAACCTCTCTTTTGACAACCACATTGCCACTGTGTTTAGAAAGTCCTTCTATGCGGCATATCTCATTACTAAGGGTTTTGCATCCAGGAAGAAAGAGGTCATTGTCTCCCTCTACTATTCCCTCATTAGGGCAGTCATTGAGTACAATGCCCCATTTGGCATGTACCTCACTAAATACCTGCATCAACTGGAGAGGCTGCAAAAGTACCTCACAAAGAGGATCGTAGGCCTTAAACATTTGTCCTATATGGACAGACTAAAAAACTCCAACTATTCTCTGTCTCATATCACCTACTTAGAGGCAATCTCTGCTTGACTTACAAAGCCATGTCTGAACCAGCTCTGTTAGAAATGCTACATCTAAGGAAATCCCAATTTCTCCACACCACACACTCCAGAGACCTCAACCTCATTACCACAATCAACAGAACATGCTGGAGGGACAGGCTCATAACCCAGAGACTGCCCATGCTATGGAATAGACTTCCTATGCATGTCAAGCAGAGCACCTCACTGGCCCTCTTCAAGAGAAATCTTGATGAGTGGATGGGAAATAGAAAATTCACCCCGGGGATCACTCCACTGGCTTTACTCGACAAAGGTAATGGGAACTAAAGTCGGGTGGCATGATACCAGGGTAATCCTATGGGTTAGGCTTGTAAAGGCTCCAGGGCCATTAGCCTAGTACACACCTGTGAACCTATAAACATATTTATAATAAAATGCATTTTTCAGATTGTAGATACAGTCATTCTTCAAAGGAGGAAAAGTCACACATTTTGGTATCATTGATGCCTCAGGCTATGAATTTCAATCAGTAAAGTTATACTGAATTCTGTTTTATCACTTTAGCAAAACAGCTTCTCATTAAAAATATATCAACATTGTTTTTAGAAACTCTTTTGATACTGACTTTCAAAAAATTGCAGGTAAGCCAGCCTTAGAGCAATAGCCCTATGGTGGTATATCAGATTAAAAAATGACTAGATAGCAGGAGATGGAAGGTGCTAGTGAAATAAAACTTCACTGATGGTGGTAAAATTACAAATAGTAAACCATGTGGTTCAGTTCTTGATCTAGTCCTCTAATGTCTCTGATTGTACAGTGTCTCAGAAAAAAGCTTGACTCTAAGGATGACAGAAATACAGTGAACTATTAAGGCAGTCTAAGGGACATGAAATTTAAGTTCAGAGGAATAATCAAATGTATAGAATCTCAGTTTCACTGCAGACAACTGCAAAACCATGTACCTGGGTAACAGAAATCAAAGGAGAAAGTCCATAATGGGGCAACTATTAACAGTGAATAATACAGAAAGATTCCCAGGAGTAAGTACATTGGTGCGTGTGAAAATGATGCAAGAAAACCATAGTGATTTTGGAAATGCACAGGGAACAATGGATCAGTATCTCTGATAAAGGAAAATTAGGATTCTCCTTTGCAGACAGTGGATGAAGCCACATTGAATACTGCATTGTGTTTAGGAGATATTTTTCTTGCAGAACCCTCAGTGGAGCAGACCCTATACGAACTGGAACCAAATAAAATAGTGAAGAATCTGCACCAGAAAATTTATAAAGAGACCCAAAAGGAATGTACATGACTGTTTGATGCAAGAACAGAGGTAAAGGAGCATGGCAAAAGAACTTCTGTTTTTCGTGGTAATTAAAAAAAGATCAGGCTAGCAGCATATTTCAGAAAGAGGGTTTGAAAAACAATCAGCACAGATGGGTGATAGAAGAAAGACAGCTGAGATGTAGGGTATTTTTCCTTCGCAGAGAGTGCCTGCCTGCTTTGAATAGGCAGTCTTAGGAAACCACTAAATCCAAAATCATAGACGAATCTAAGAAGACGTGAAAAATACATAACTGAGTGAGGTGTAGAAAAACAGGAGACTGAGGTTTACCAGACAAGGGTTAGGAGGGTGGCTTAATGGTTAAAGTGGTTGCCTTACAGCTACAAGATGCAGGGTTTGAGTCTCACATGGCATAATTGGCTAGGCTTAGAATGGCTCGCAAGGGCAGGTATCTTAGTGCTAACCTATGAAGTAGGAAAATGACCAGATCAGGTGAGCTAAGTGGCCCTTGTCTGCAGGGAGTTTTTCTCTTTCTATTACTTTTACACAATAGTGAAACTGCTTTCTGTTCTAGTTGGTGACACATCCATTTATAGAAGCTATTTGTTAATGAGAAATCTATGGTAGCACATACATTTTAAGGCCGCAGCACTTATTGTCTGTCTTGTAGTTCATTGGTTTATGCCTCAAACTCTGTGTGTACTTACTTCCTACCCAGAAGCTAAAATTCTAGGCAGGGCACAAAATGTTTACCTTTGGTGGTTTGCAGGGAGATATAAAAAAAATTCATTTTTATTGTAATATACAACACCATAAAGAGTAGCTTCCAGTATTCCTTAACAAACTTTTCTGACAGTATGCAAAGTTACACCTTTATGCACAAAATATGTGCCCTTCCCAGACATATTCAATCAGCAACAAATTTTGAGGAGCTGAGTTAACAGAACCCATTCCTTTGGTTTCTACTTATTTTAAAATGCAGTTTTATGGCTGTCATTTTTTATGATAGACACATACATGATTTGGTGTGTACAAGGCCAAAGATGATCACTCTCTTCTTAGCAGTCAGCTCTGTCTGTCAGTATTATGAGAGCCAGTTCTTTATATTTATAGATCCATGTAAGAACTCTGACCTCTGAAGACCTTCAACTTTATGAATGAGTTATATGAACACCAATAAATCCTGTTTTATAGTGAATCACTGTCAGGACTATAACATACTTTTATTTTTATCACTGACTTTCTAACAGTATTGGCCCAACTGATAGACTCTCCAGACCTACTATATGCCATAACTTGCTAACATATTTGCTTATAGTAACTGCGGTGGTGGTGCTGCGGTAGCATTGTCACCTCACAGTAAGATGTTGTCCTGTTTGATTCTCAGCTAAAGCGTCTTCTGTGTGGAGACATGCGTGAATGGGCATACCTTCGTTGAAAGTTGTGCGTCAGAGCTGGCAACTCGGCACGTAAAAATCTACTGCCAATCATTAGCAGACCGGAGTTCCGCTGTGAGGACCCCTAACCTGGAAAAGCCGAAAGACATAACAACAGCAGTAGGACCAGTGATACTGTTGGTAGTAGTGGTAGTAACATGTTAACTAACTGCCTTATTGTTAACTCTACCTCTGTGACTGCTTTTTTTCTTGAGTCAGTTCTGAATATCAAACCACTGCACACATTTGCACTTGCTTCCTAAAATGTAATACATCGGGGGGTGGGGGGGGGGTCTCACTTACCAATACTGCAATGAATAAACAAATAAGTAGGTTAAAAGTGATGGAAAGATGAATGTCAGTGTGATAGCACACTGACACTTTGATCCTATTTAAATCATTTTCATGTACTATCATTTGATAAGACTGACAGGTTATGTATTATGAACTAGGAGGTAAAGAAAATGTTTATTTAAATTTCAAAAAGTTCAGATCATTTATGTCATCAAAAACATTTTGAACCTTGTGGTAGTTGGCATAATACATGCCCATACCTTTATTGTGCATTAAAGGTCATTTGTTCAAATGCATGTGACCCTCCACCTCCACTCCAATCCCTGCAAAATACCATAAACACTTAGATCACAACATTTTTTCAGAAGGGAGACATTTGTCTTTACAATAAAGCAGGATTACTGAATGTCTGGCATTTTGTCAAAATATGAAAACTAACCATGACCAAATTATCTCTGGTTGAATCACGCACTCCTTGTAGGGAAATGTTTCCTGCAAACTGTGTCACTGGTTTTGAAAAGTTTTGCATTGATGGGACAGTTGCAGGTATGAAGCAGTAGAAAAGTAAGTGATGGGGATGAGATTATAAATTATTTAGATTTTTGGTGGCTATTTTAGCCCATCTTGAAGTAGCAGGTAATCTTTAGTTATTTTCCATGTCAAGGTCTGCTGTAACACAGCGGGCAGTCCATTAGGAAGATGTAAACCAAACGTAGTGAATGAGCCATGATCACAGGCCTTACAGCTCTCTGCATTCCCATTGTTATGGTGGGTACAGACAGGACAAAACACATGAACACTAATCAGAAAAACAAAACCACTGCAGATTCTGTGTGTTTGTAATTCTACACCTGCCACATAATGTAAGACTGCAAGATTCAAAGTCAGTGCAGAGGTGACCTTTCACCTTTGGACCACACTCAGACAGACATTAAACTGCCATATATGTGGGGTCATATATAACGTTATTGGCTACATGTGATGCTTGATCTTTCACTGCCATGGTGGAAAACTGCTTGCACTGAATCAAAAATAAAAATTGATAATTAGGTATTTTGGAAAGAACTCTCTGAACCAATTCAGCAACAGTATAAAATTTTTATATTTTTAAGTCATTTTATTTATTTTTAGGAATGTCAATGGAAAAAAATAAATGCAGACTTAGTCTAGGTTTACAAAACATTCATGAACTTATGAACCACAGCAATTCAATATAGTTATATAAGTCAGTTTGCTTAAAACTTCTAACATACAAAATAATACCTGCCTAATTTTCTTGAAAACACCATTTATGAAAGCTGTGGGTCACCCTCAGTGATATGATCTCTTCTACCTGTATGCATTTATCAAAGCAGCTCTTCCTGGTGGTATCATATTCCAGTTTAAAACAAATTACCCACCGTGTTCCTGTATCATTTGAAAATATTAGGCTGTTGTTCACTCCTCTGTAGTTGTGACTCTAATGAGCGGAAGTTGCTCATGTAAAAGAGTGGTGATGGTCATATCCTATAACCAATTGGATCAATAGAAAAAGACAGACAGGACTAGCAAAATGTAAAGTCAATGCATCTTTTTTCTTCATAAAATTAATGACAGAGGTATAACTGTCAGTTATCTAGTCTTTGATTTATAGAGGGATCTGGAGTGCTACACATATACTGAACTGTTCCAGAAAGCAGCAGCTAGTTATAAATGCAGATCATTGTACTAGCCAGAAAGCAGTGTTCTAGATGCAGCTCATTACTCCATGCCGAAAACAGCAGTTAGTTCTAGATTCAGTCGGTAATGCTGGCTATGTTTGTTCTGACCTATAGTTCAGGTGCCACTTGGATGCACTTTTTTCCTTCCACTGTTTCCCATGTATGTCTGCATCAACATTTTTGTTTGGAATGCTAACTATATAACTCAGACACTAGGAATAAGCTTCTAACCTCCATCTTTATTCAGAGTGGTGTTCTACAAAGAATGTATTCACATGTCATGCAAATTCTTAGTAGCTAGACACCATTTTCTTAGTTATAAAATAATGACAGACATAGCTCTGTTATACACATCCTATGACATAGCATGCATTATATTACAGTGATTATTTTAATTAACCTTAACTCTGTATTAAGCATATCAGGGTCTTTTTACATGAAATAGTAATTTTCTATGTATTTAAATGACATTTTAATAAATGCAGCTGTTCGTGTTCAGCTATCAGACTGGTTCATGGCCTTCCATATGTACAGAAAATAACCGGACTAGTCCTTCTAGGCAGGTATTGTTATACTGCAGCTTTTACTAGAGAGCTGACGCAAGGAGCATCTCTGCAACTCTTGAATGCCACAGTTCTCACAGTTTCTATTTTTCTTATTGGTTATGACGGTTCTTTTTACCCATTTTCTTTGGACTTCTGTATATTTGTTTTATAGAGATGTCTGCAGTCCCGCCTATACAGTACCCCAGCAACCTCAATTCAAATCCATGTCACGGCAGTGTATAAAGGAGTGGTGGGTTTACGTTTTGTGATTGCAATGTCAGTGGAGCAACAGGTCATACACTCACCTTTGGTGCAGAAGGCTGTGGGGAGTGGGCTGCTGCACTCCTGAGCGTATTGTTCTTTGGATGAGATGGTAACCCAAGCCCCTGTCTGCGTGAGTTAGTGATACTGCAGCGGGATGTAAAATACCCCATGGCACCTAGTAAAAAGAGTGAAGGCAATTCCCTGATGCCCTGGCCAAATTTCCCCTGGTAGTATATAAATGCCACCTTGAGTCTCCCCTGTAAAGGGGTACTAGCCTAGTGGGACTAAGACACTCATCAAAGGTTTAATAAAACAGAATATACAGTTTTCCTTGTCCCATGTCAGCAGTCCAGAGACTTAGTTCTGCTTTTTTTTATTAACTACTTCCAGCTGGAAACGTCCTCACAGATGCTGCATTCTTACTCTGTGTCAAACATATAAATCGCATCATCTTCTATGATTTCTATTGTATCAGTACTTCTTTCTCTGCTGATTTCTTTAAACTTTAGTTTGTCTTAATGTTCAAGCATCAGTAGTATTGCTAATGTATTCAGTTTTATCCATTAACAATTGTCCTGTAAGATACTGTGTTCCTGAGAAAAAATATCCCTATATTCCAAAATGGAGAGATGGCAGTCTTTAGTGCTTGAATTGCTGCTTGTGGACATGGGATTTTTCAATGTTTGGTAGTTTCTGTATTGCCCATTAAACTATAGATAGTGCGCTGGATGCTATGTATCCAAATTCGCACACAGGTGTAAAATTGTTAAATTCCTGGCTTTGGTATAGCAGACAGTTGTCAAACAGAACAGCAGTATTTATCACCTGCCTTAAGAATATAGACTTTAATGCATTAAGCACACTTGTGCCTGTCAGTCTGATTATTTGAAGGAACTTGCTATATGTCTTGTGCCTGTCAGTCTGATTATTTGAAGGAACTTGGTTTACTTATGAGGTGCATGGCTTGCATGAACTGGTATAAATGGTAGTGGATAAACTTGCGTCTCTTCCTTTGTGTTTTTTTTAAGTATATACTGCACATAACAGAGCTGTAAAGTACTTGTTTAGTAAGAGTTCACATTTGTACAGTGCCACAAATGCCATGAAGCAAAAGGGATGACAACCTTTGATGGAAGCCTTTAGAGAGCAAAATCAGCAGGTGTGAAAGGTATGAGAGTGCAGCACCTGCATTAATTTATGAAGCTGCAATAAATTTGGAGGGAGTCAGAAAGACAGATATACAGTCTGAGTTTAAATCATGGACATCTCCAAATATGAGGGACATTTGTAATGTATAATGTCTTATGCAACAATAAAATCTATGTAGATAAAAAAAAAAAATTCCACTAATGCATTTGCAGTTATTGGTGGAGCTTATTGTGTGGTAGTAGCTGTAACAACTTGCTTGCCATAGTGTTAACAGTCATCTTGATACACTTAAAAGAAAGCAATTTTTTTTTTCTTTTTATGAGTTGACGGAGATCCCAGTTTAGGGACCTGCTCATGGCATGGCATGACTTACCTATAGTTCTGATTTATAGTGCTTGGGGAAATACTTGAACAGTGGTTGTGAACTTCAGAACTTCAGAAGTGCAAGTGTGAATGGAGGAATATATATTAAGCAAGGGATTGTGCTATCTCCAATATTATCCCCCCTCCAAGTTAATAGTGTGCATAGAACATCATATACAAGTAACAAGGGTTTAGGGCGCAACTTTCGCTTGTCAGGAGTTGCAAGGTCAAAGCTCCCCAGTAAAAGTGATTGAAATCTTAACAATGAGTTTTGGAAATCACTGTTTTACTATTTGAATGAACATTTACTTCTAATAACAGGCTTTTTCTTTGCATGTTACTGTTACCAGATTAATTCATGCATTTTCCTAAGAACTTATGCTGTCAACTGTCTGAAAACTTATTTGATCAGCTTTGAACATTAGGGTGTGGACAACTAAATTCAGCTTGTTTCTTCTCTGACAGAAACTTAAGACTAAAATTATTAAGTTACTAGGCTAACTGTCCCTATAGTGTCTACAATGTAAAAACCAGAACCACAGTACAAAACGCTAGTAGCCACTCGTATACAGGAACAACAGTAGTGAAGAACAGTTATAGAAATCAGTTGTAAAAGTTCAAAATAGAACTCTTCCAAAATGTAAAGTGCAGCTACTGAAGAAAAAATCGCTGCCCACAAGACTAAAACAAAGTCTTTTATTAAAACAAATGTTAAGCACTTTCACTCGTTACAACGAGCTTCATCAGAACAAACAGACTTAATTTGTTTTCAACTATTTAAATATTAGTGCTTTGGCGCCAAAACTGACGTGATCTTAAAGCTACAATAAATGAATTAACTCTGCAGTGCATACTTAGTGTTAAAAAGTAAATTAACTCTACAGTACATACTTAGTGTTAAAAAATCATATTAAATATGTTAAAAAGATTTCACTTCATGCTCTTATACAAATACAAATAATATAAATATAAATATGTAAGTGTATAATAACTATTTACAAAAATCTAATACATTATTGGATGAATATTCAATAACAAAGCTTAGGAATGCTAAAAATGCATTAAAATGTGATGTGAAATTGATGAGGCCGGCACTTACTCATATATGTATATGTTAATATATATACAAAGAACTGTGTGCACAAATATTGTGTGTGCAAGAATTAGTGCAAAAATAATATTAATATGTTAATATATTCATCTTTTTACCATTAATAAAGGTTTCACCATAATGTAATCATTAATACCTGGGAAGGTCATTGCATCAGTGTACAATTGCCACCAGTATTCTTTATAAGCTAACATATTTTTTATATTACCACCTCTAGGGTTTGCTTTAACTGTTTCCAGAATAGCAAACTTAAAGGAATGTTCATTACCTACCTTACTAACATGCTTATATAAAGCATTTTTTGTATCTTTAGTTTTGATGCTGTATAAGTGTGAATAAATCCTTTTTCTAAATTGTCTTTCTGTTCTGCCTATGTAATAGGCAGGACAGATGTTGCATTTGGCAATGTATACTAGCATACTAGTTTTGCAATTTCCCTGTTTAGGTCTAATAATGGTATTATTAACATTGGCTAAGGTAAAAGAATTCTCTTCACAAATGGCACTGCACTGACTACAAGCCCCATATTTAGTGGTGTGTGTGTCCTTCTTGATGTGTTTCTTACACCCATTTTCCAAAATATTCTTCAAATTCCTACCCATCTTGCAAACAAAATAAGGCTTGGGTCCCAATATGTTCTGAATCTCTTGGTCCGAAAAAAATATCAGCCAATTTTTTGTCAAGATGTTCTTTACTAAGTGGATAAAAGGACCAAATTCAAGAACACAGGCTCGATTAAATGTAGAAACATCTCCTTTCTTAATAATTCTGTTATTATCTGTAAGGGGCTCTATGTGTCTACTGTTATGCCCCAAATGTGGCTTGTACTTGAATCCCCATTCTTTCAACACATATGTCGCAGTTTCTTTCATCATGTGCTCATCATATCCCCTCTCTCTAAATAAACTCATAATAAATTTAACTTTGTCCACAGTATCCTGTTGGTCCGAAGTCATTCTAATAGCTCGAATTAGTTGTCCTTTGAATATATTATATTTGTGTTTCTTGGGGTGGTTGCTGTTATAATCTAAATATGAATTAGTGAAAGTGGCTTTCCTGTTAATCTTAGATTTAAAACTGCTATCTTCACTGCAAATAAAAGTGTCCAAATATGCCACACCTGTATTGTTACATTCATATGTAAATTTTAAGAAATCACTACTGTTGTTAAGATATTGAACGAAGGAGATAAAAGAATTGGTGCCCCCTTTCCACAAGATATATATGTCATCAAGATATCGGGAGTAATAAATGATGTTCCTAAAATAACTGCTGTTAAAAATGGTCTTCTCCTCCCAATCAAGTAAGACCAGGTTGGCAAAAATGGGGGCACAAACCGCCCCCATAGCCACCCCCCTGGTCTGCCTGAAAATCTCCCCTTCAAAATATATGTAGTTGTGTTCTAATACAATACTAGTTAATTCTACTAGTAAACTAATCTTGTCCCAACTCATAGTAGTGTGTTTTCTCAAACTGTTAGTAAATGCATCAATACCCTGTGTTAAAGGAATACTTGAAAATAAATCTATAACATCCACTGATGTAAAAAGTAATTCTTGACGATTAGAATGAACTGGGAAATTTTTTAAAAATTCCCAGGAATCTTTAACTAGATGTAAAATGTTAGAATACATAGGCTTGAGTAAGGTGTCAATTACTACTCCTAAAGGAAAAGTTTTGGATTTACTTCCTGAAATTATAGGATGAAATGGCGGATTAGAAATGTCTTTATGAATTTTAGGAATGCCTACAATAGTGGCCAATATAGGATCATCCACTTTCATAAAATTGTAAAGTTCTTCACTAATTCTTTGTTCTGACAGAAAATCTTCTAGGAACATGTCTATTCTTCTGTAAGCTATGTGAACCTCATTCAAAGATGTCACAGTATAATTACCTGAGTTGTGCAATATGTCATGAATGATGGTGCTGTATACGAGTGGCTACTAGCGTTTTGTACTGTGGTTCTGGTTTTTACATTGGTTTGTACAAAACGACGGATTTCAGGTGTTGAACTATAGTGTCTACAATGTAAATACCTTAACCATTACACCATCTTCTCATTCAAGCACCTTTTAGGAACAGTATATTTACATGGCTGTCAGTGTATCTCTAGTTATTTTGCTTTTCTTCAGTAAACACTGGCAGAATCCCTAATTCTTCTTCTTTATAGCAATTATTTCTTTCTTGGGTAACTATACCTTACACAGCATACCAGCTATTTTTGTTTCATTGTGTGGTCTTCATTTCCCTTTCTGATCAGAATAATGAGGATTAAATAACACTCTTTTCATTCATGGAGGTGCCTTGCAGAAGGATGTTTTCAATATGTTTTACAGGGATTTGCATTCTGTTTTCTCCTAAACTTTATTTATCGTAGATGTATTTATTGAATTTGTCATACCACACACTGTTGTTAACAGTTTCCTTTCTATTTGAATATTTCTCTTTTGTGTATGCATAAAAATTCTTGACCCATAGGCAGCTGGTTTCTTCTCTTGTAGGATTATAGCTCTATACCATTCTGACTAGCTGCAACACAAATGCTATAGTCTCTTCACAGCATGTAACACTGGTGTATCCATGACTAGTTTCCAAAGCACTGCAAAACTTTTCTCATTTTTATATTTTTATTCCAGAGCTAAATTATTCTGTAACAGCATTGTCAGAAATATTTTTTTTCAGGCGTATTTTGTGAAAACTTTGCAAGATACTGCATCATTCCTCGAAAAGTCTGCACTGTTTGCTTATCTTTCAAATTTTGGATTTGCACAGTTGCTCTGACCTTTTCTTACCAAGCTCTGGCCTTTCTGGTCAGCTCTGTGAATCAGCTGCTTCTCTAAATATAGTGGATTATTACCTGTCCATCATGAACATTCTGTCCAAAATACACCGTAAATACCTGATGCCTCTTGCGCTCATGCTTCTACATTCATAACAATTTCATCTCCTCAACGGAGATGCTTCATTCTACTTTGCTGTATTAGTCGAACTGTGTGTCCTGCTGCAGTATGATTCTCCCATCTGGACAGCAGAAATCATGAATTTATAGGAAAATATTCCACAATAGGGCAATCACGACAGAAAAGCCGATGGTCTTTTGTGCAGGATAGTGAATTAGACGACATGTGACAGTATGCAGCTGTCACAGGAAAATCTTTTAGGAACATCTTGTTGAGTATGTAGTGAATCACCATCTAAGAACAGTTGTCACCAGAAGTAGATAATAGCTGCATAGTGAGTAATGTTCAGCAAGGCCTATGACTGAGCACAGGAAGCTAAGGGAATATGGATGATTGCAGGGGTGGAGGGTGAATTGTTAAATAGACAGTAAGGTTGGTAATGGATAGAGCAGCAGAGGATGACAATGAGACTGAAACTCTCAGCAGTAAAATGGGTGCTCTGAGAGCAGGACTGGACCTATTACAGGGTCAAGTAGTATTCTGGTTAGGCCCAAAATATGTGGCATATGGAAAATGGAAAATGTTATACATGCTATTTATTAGAGAGTGGATGACCTGTAGATCACATCCTGATTGGAGAATTTCAACTACTATTTGGATCGCTTATTTATGTGTTTTTCATACAGAAGATTTGACTTGAACTAGCTTGTGCATCCCTACTTTCAGAAGTGGATTTATAATTTTGAAAGTTTTCAAAGAAAGTATTTATACCACCTGTTATTAAGTGGGATATTCACAGTATGATTTTTGTTAGGTGCCTAAACTCTAAGGAACTCTAGGGAATCTTAGATCTTCCACACGGAGAAGTTTACTCATTATTTGTTGTTGGGCCTAGTATATTGACATACTGGGTTTGTAAGTCATTGAGAGACACCATGGGGACTGTTTGTTTTGAGAACGAACATTCTCCATCAGGGTGTTAATCTACAGGTAATGCCGATTGAAAAACAAGTCTTCCACTTGACGGCAACATATCAAGTTGCTGTGGAGCTCGGACAGAAAAAAAACTAACAGTTGCCATTATTTTGTGCTTGCTTAGCAGAGCTTTTGTGGTTTAGTGAGTGCAAAATAAAAAAAATAAAAATAAATAAATAAATAAAAAATCATGTGTGCATCTGTATGTGTTTATGCCTGTAAGTGAGAGTGTATGTGAGCATGGGAGTGAGAGAAAGAGATCGATTGAGCTATTATTTTACACTCACTAAGCAGTGCTTTTACTGATCATTGAGTGCAAAAATATAAATGAAACAGAAAAAAGTGTGCGTGTGTGTGTGTGTGTGTGTGTGTGTGTGTGTGTGTGTGTGTGTGTGTGTGTGTGTGTGTGTGTGTGTGTGTATGTGTGTGTGTTTATGCTTCTGTTTGCATGTGTGTGGGTGCGTGCATAAAAACAGAAGTGGCTGTGTGTGACTCATACCTCTCAACTGTACAGATTCTTGCAGAATGTCCAGATGTTTGCCTCGTATTTTTATCTGTTCCTCATAAAATTTGTGGTTTTCTGCAAAATCGCCGGGATGATCTGAGGAATGAAGTCACTAAATAATGATATACATTTGTGTTTCAGACTTTATATCCTTCAGAAGAATGCATGCTAAGACAAATCCTGTTATTCTAGCAACTTTTTTAAGTTTATAAAAGCAATATTTAAAATATGTCTCTATTTTTGGGCCTTTGCCCCCCCCCCCCCCATTTTGTCAGGCTTTGTAGATGTTTTGCTCTAAGAAGTTGAGAGGTATGGTTTGTTGTGTGTATGTTGTGTGTGTGTGTGTGTGTGTGTGTGTGTGTGTGTGTGTGTGTGTGTGTGTGTGTGTGTGTGTGTGTGTGTGTGTGTGTGTGTGTGTGCGTGTGTGCGCATGTGTGTGTGTGTATGTGTGTCTGTGTGTCTGTGTGTGTGTGTTTGTGTGAGAAAGACAGAGAGAAGAGTGAGAACAATCAAGCACTCCCCAGGCAGCAGCAGTAAAGAGGTTTGCATACCTCCGGACCTTTCAGCTGAAGAAATCTGGATAAAGCCTAAAATAAAGGAGGAACAAAGACTCAAAAATATGAACAAATTTTAATTATTGCTCTTATAAAATTACAAACTTGCTAAATAAAAGGATTTGTGTTATCATGAATTTTCTGAAGGAATAAAAAGTAAAAAGTCTGAATCTAAAATGTATGTCAATATTTAGTAACTTCAGTCTTCAATGACTGACAACAAACCAAACATTTTAGGAGTAAGGGACCAAAAAATAATGTAAATACCTGGATGTTTTATTTAAAATGCTATAGTTTGGATGTAAAATGCTTCCTCCAACACCATTAACATATACTACAGCAAGTTTGAAACATTAAGCAAAGGAACTATTTTATATTAAAAATATATAGAGAAAAATAAGTAAGCAGAATCCACACTGTGAAAGTAGCAGACTCCAAATCAGACTTCAGACCAGTGACAAGTGGAGTACCACAGGGTTCAGTCCTGGTGTCTCACCTGTTTGGTATCTACTTCTCTGAAGTACAGGCTAACACAGAAGGTCTTTGGCTAACTAAATTTGCAGGTGACTGCAAACTAGGAGCCATAATCAAAACTCCTAACAATGTGGACATCCTACAAAAGGGCCTCACTGAGACAGATGCCTGGTGTCAAAGCCATGGTCTCAAGCTCAATGCCAAAAAGTGCATTGTCACTCATTTTGGTAAAAACTCTGTACCCATGAACTACCACATAGGCAGTAGTCTACTTAACACTGAAAGTGTGATAAGAGACCTTGGGACACAGGTGGACAGTAGTCTCTCCTTTGATAATCACATCACCACAGTGGTTAGGAAATCCTTCTACATGCCACACCTCATCACATAAGGTTTCTCATCCAGAAAAAAAGAGGCCATTGTTCCCCTCGACTCATCACTCATTAGACCCATTATAGAGGACAACGCCCCTTTTGGTATGTACATCACAAGACATCTACAAGAACTGGAAAGGTCGCAGAAATACCTCACAAAGAGGATTACTGGCCTCAAACAGATGCCCTACACAGAACAACTCAAAAAATCCCAGCTTTACTCCATCGCATATCGTCTACTCAGAGGCGATCTCTGCCTAACATACAAAGCTATGTCAAACCCAGAGCTGTTGGACATGCTCCACTTAAAGAAATCCCAATCCCTCCGAGCTACACACTCTAGGGACCTAAACCTTGTCACCACAATAAACAGAACATGCTGGAGGGATAGAGTCCTGTCCTAGAGACTTCCCATACTCTGGAACAGACTACCTATCTATGTCAAACAGAGCTCTTCATTAGCACTCCAAGAAAAATCTTGATGATTGGATAAGTAATAGGAAAATCATCCCGGGGATAACTTCTGTGGTTCTGCTTGATAGGGGCACAGGAAAATATTTTTTTTTTGGGTGGCGAAAGCCAGGGTACCTTTTTGGCTAGGCTTGTATAGGCCCTAGGGCCAATAGCCTAGTACCTACCTATGAACCTATGAACCTATGAGCAAAACACAACAATTTTTACAGACAGGCTATTCTCTAAGAACAATAATGTCCACCATAGTGTGTGTTATTCTGGAAATACGCATCCAGAGGTGTAGAGGCCCTTCACCTGTGGTGATGAGCCTCAGCACATCCATGAGTGGGTGTTATTTCCACAGTAAGACACACTCTGTTAGGCATTATTGCTTGCTTAAGGTAAATAAATTTACTAGTATACCTAAATGCATTTACAACTTCCTTTTACTTGGCTCACTATAGCAAACTGCATCATCTCTCTCTAACCTTTCTGATAAACATATACTGTTTGTATGCTAAAACTATGTAATTTGTCATGGATTGTTACTGTATACTAATTGCCTTCTTCTCTTTTTGTACTGGGCAACCTGGGATCAGCCTGCAATTAGTCCTGTCAGATCAGTGCTCTAGCTTGGTAAACAAACAAACAAACAAACATAAATAGATAAATAGATAAATAGATAAATAAATTAATAAATAAGCAGATTATATTATTAATTATCTCCTTATTTAACATTTTAGAGGACCAGACTGACAAATCACAAAATAAGAACATTGTCCTTATACAATAATAAATGTCTAGTGTCCTATGACAAGTTTGGATTGTTCTAATATAACATCTTTGAGATCCTCTACAATCTCTCCATGTTTTTTCAAAACAAGCACAGCTGTGTTTTCAGTTCTTTCTTTTTTATATCCCTGATGTCCTCTGGCATGTATACTTTAAACGGTTCTTTAATTCACCTATATAAAACAGGCTGCAGGGGCACATCAATACATATATAACTTCTACAGAGAGGCAGGAAAAACAGCATCATACTAAAAAAAATAGATATTAGTAATGTTGTAAATATTTTTCATTAAAAAATTAAACACAGAACAGGCTCTACAAGGGATGGTCCTCCTGCTGTGCTCAACAAAACTGATTAGAATGTGTTTAGGTTTCATCGTACTGATTATACCTTATCCTGTTAAAAAAAAGTCTGGTAAAGCATGGGTACCCTATTTCCAAAAAAAAAAAAAAGGATTATTTGTCATATCTATTTGTATCTGTAATAATATTTAAATTATTTCTGAAAAAAGTCACTCTTATAAATGCACTCTTCCCCAAAACAGTGGGCATATATAGGAACAAAGGAAACACTTGTAGCTGAAACTTTAATTTGTAAATGTAGTTCATCAAACAAATAAATCTTTGATAAAAAAGTACTATGAAAAGTAAAAAGATCTATAAAATCTTTATTGTGTGGATCATCTCCAAGATGTGTAGGACCTCAGCTCTATGTTCAGTTCTGATATTTGTGTATAATCCTGGAATGTCAATCCTAAACAAGTGCATATTTTGTTACGATCTTATACCTGAAGTGCTCTCCAGAAAATGAAATGCCTGAACATTTATGATTCAACAGGGGTGACAAATTAATTTGGAAAGTGTTACAACTCAAATGAACTATGCATTCTAAATTATTGACTCTACTTGAAACAGGTCCATGTATATACCTTTATGAATTTTGGGTATACAATAAAATGTGGTTACTTTTTCTAGCAGAAGTTTCCTTTCAAAGTCTTATTTAAAAAAAAAAAAGTGTAGTTTAACACCCCTAGCTAATGCTTCATAGGTTCATAGGTTCATAGGTTGATACTAGGCTATCTGCCCTAGGGCATTTATAAGCCTAGCCAGAGTGTGTTTGGCTTTCGCCACCCTTTTAGATTAGTTGACTGTGCCTTTGTATAGTAGGTCACAGAAGATAGCACTTTTAAGGTTAGTTTACTGTGCCTCTGTCTAGTAGGGACACAGAAGAGATCCCAGGGGTAAACCTACGATCTCCCATCCACTCGTCAAGATTTCTCTTGAAGAGGGTCATTGAGGGGCTCTGCCTAACATGGATTGGGATTTTGTTCCAGAGTGAGGGGAGCCTCTGGGATATGAATCTGTCCCTCCAGCATGTCCTATTTATTTCTGTGCTGAGGTTTAAGTCCCTGGAGCATGTGGCTCTAAGGGATTTGGATTTCCTGAGGTGGAGCATGTCTATTAATTCTGGATTGGACATGGCTTTATAAGTCAGGCACAGATCGCCTCTGAGTAGGCGGCAAGCAACTGAGTAGAGCTGGAGTTTCTTTAGCCTAACTTCTTTATGATATTCCTTTTTGCAGCTACAAGATATACTAAAACAATCATTGAGATGGCCAAGACACATTGCTAAATATTGCTGAATATTTAAAATAACCCTATTTTGCCTTAATCTGAAGATCTGACAATAATCTTATCATATAACCTTCATGATTACAAAGATTGTTATTGATACTTATTCAGCATGAGTCAATATCTGTGTTATCAAATTCAAATTTACTAAGTAAAGTGAATGCACTGTTGTATATGCAGTTGGAATGAGGGATACTTGCATTAAGAGTCAAAATCAAAATGGCCCTCAGTTACTATTGCAGATGGAAGATCTTGCAGGTTTATTTTAGTTCATTTTATGAATAAAAAGAAGCATGCAGCTGTGGTTTGCTACTGATAAGGGTAAAATATTTCATGTTGGATTGACTAACGAGAAAGTAGCCTGCAGGTGAGTGGGCTGTAATAAATCAGTGGCATGGTGTGAAACCCCACCAGAGACTGAATAATGACAAACATCTCTCCTCAGTGAAGGAAATGTCAGTAGAGATTACAAAAAGCATATTACGGTGCTTATTTTACTATTTTTTTAATATTTGTTAACCAGTTAGGGAACTAGTACCAGGACCCTTTTAAGACAGAGACATAAGGCAAAAAAGTGGTAAAGATACACATACGCATAATACAGTATTATACATATTAGACTAGTATAGTATTATATTACAGTATGGCAATTTTCCTTATGATAGATATTGAATTGATATGAAACAGGCAGAAATTCATGTAAGGAGATGTATGATAAACTATACATTGGAGTAGAAAACACTGTGAAGTGAAACTTTTTATTTCCATATGAAGATGGTCTAATTCCACAGGTTAATGGCCAGGCTACAGGTGAAGCAAGCAATACTAGCTTGCCACTGAACCTGAAAAAAGAAGTCAGAGATGATGTGGGTGGAAGGTAAAGAGACTGTCTAGATATGAGAAGATACGCCTTTGAAAATGAGAAGGTAGTCTCTGTGAGGAAAGTTGAGCAAACTTCGTATGTGCTCCTTGTAGTAAAGGAGGGACAGAAAAGTTGAATGAGATTTCAATGATACTAGGCATGTGATCAAACAGACCATTTAAGAGCCTAGCTTAGTATCACGGGTACTGCAGAGAACTGTTTGAAAATGTCGCTAGAGGCTTTCTTCCAGCTGCAATGAAATTCTGAAATGAATGTTCAGCCTCAAACTGAGAGGATTTATGGTAAATGTAACAATACAGTACATTGCAGAAAGAGTGTTAAACAAACAGAACACTTGATTATAAATGTTGATGGAAAAACAAAGCACTGACACAGTGAAGATGGAAATAAACTCCCTCAATTATTTCGTAGATCTAAAACCCATCTTCTCGATGATGCTATCAAGAGTATCATAACAAAACAGAACAAAAACAAAAAAAAAACAATATTAATTCCAGTAAATGAGCACATGAGCTTTGGCTGGTCTCTGAAGCCAAAGACAATTATAACTCATTATTTAGGCATGTTAGAAAACTAAAAGTTAATAGCGTGCATCCTTCCAACTTCCTCATTATGGGGCCTTCTATTCTGACCCAAGTGGCATTGCCAATATCCTTATGAACAATTTAGTGCCAGCTTCAACCCTGAGGGTTCTCTTCAAATAATATTGGAATCCATCACTACCTTAATTAGCAATAACGATTATTTACTAAACGTGTCAACTAAGACCAAATAACTTACTGAAATGGACTGGCAATATACCTGGTTACTTAATTTTTATTATTTATTTATTTATTTATTTGCAGTTTGTTTACCAGGGTGGTCCATTGGGCCGTGGGGTGCCCGTTTTCAATGGAGTCCTAGGGGAGAAAACTTCCACGCTACAACTAGTTAAAGTAATAGTATTACAAACACAAATACAATACAATTAAAGAAAACTAAAAAATAAAAATAAAATGAATTTTAGGTTACACAGAGCTACTAAAAAGTCATAGCTGTAAATCAACTAGATACTGATACAATGGTTAAAGAGAATATAGAAAATAAAAATGTCAGTGTAGGTCAAGCATCATAGTTTTAACAATATCAAAAGTCAGGGTAGATACAGTGACAATAGTGTTAAACATGCCTATACAGACATACTCCTCAAAGTGTTTAAGTTAACTTTAGTCACAGGCTTTGTCCCTAATGAGAATAACAGTAGCAGTAACCCTCCATGAGGCCAATATTACAACCAACCCTGGTAATTAAAGAATTATTGGCCTTACAAGCCTAAACCGCAAAGCCAAGGAACAAATTATAACTGACTTTGTAAACTATGATATCAAGAATATTGTTAGACATGACACCCCTAACAGATTGGCTTTGTGAAAGGTAGTTTCTATACATTTAGTTGGCAAATTTCTTCAAACGAGTTGTAGGGGTTGTAGATGGAGGCCATGCAGTCCACTTGGTATATCTTGACCTGGCCAAGTCTTTTCACATCATTCCACATGCTGGTATCATACAAAGTGCTTTCAAAATTGAACCATAGGTGATAGGTTGGATAACAAATTGGTTAAAGGACAGAAAACACACAGTGGAAGTTGCATGTGCCTCATGAGAAAGTATGCAAGTAAACAGCTGTGATCACCAGGGCTCAGTACTGGAATGTTTCTTATGTGGCATTGTCTTCTCAGATCTGTAAGGAGAGAGTCAAGAACTCTGGCTAACAAAGTTTGCAGGCAACTGCAAACTGAGGGGGGAGTTGTTAAAATACTCTATGACACCCACACCCTCCAGAATGAACACTCCCTAGCAAACACTTGGAGTACTAAAAGTTGGATCAAATAAAATTTTTAAAAAGTGTAGTATCATCAGTTTTGTTAGACAAAGCCTTCCCTTCATCATATTATCTAGACATCACACCTGTATAAAATGAAAATGTAGTTAAGGACCTAGATAGCTCCCTTTCTTTTGACCAACATGTGACAGAAAATCCACTTATTTAGTCCATCTACTTGATGAAATATCATCAAGATCAAAAGCGGCAATCCCTCCCTTATACTCAGCATCGATCAGGTCAATTATTGGGATGAATTTCATTAAAAATATCAAATACTTAAAACGACTGCAAAGATTCCTAACCAAAAATTATCAGGCCAAAAGCTCTATCCCTTTAGTCATTGTCTTACAAACTTCAGAGGAGAGACTTCTATCATGTTTACATGCCATTGGATACCTAGTTGTCCTGGACTTCCTTTATCTCCATAAGTCTAGAGGCTCCAACAGCACTGGAACCAAGTTCCTTAACTTCACCAACAGACAAAACACAGCAGAGGTACTGGTTTATAACTCAGCACACCCCAGGCCTCCGAAATAAACTTCTCTACATGTTGAAACTTCCTGTCTTCCTTTAAATATAACTTAGATGACTGAATGAGTATCCAGAAGCTTACTCTAGGACTGACCGGTATGGCCCTACTGGACAAAGGAAGTGCATTGGAGGGGTACTACTATCAAAGCAAGACTGGTCATGACAGTCATCGGTCTTGGAATATCTATGAATGTATAATCTCTGGTATAGCTACAGTGATGAATAGAGGGCAAATCTATGAAGATGAACAGTGGGAAACAGCTGCAGTATGAATGTAAAGATAAAAAAACACATATGCAGTTCAGAGGGGATTTATCATACTAGAAAGGTAGGAACTGTAGCTGTTGTTGCAGCACCTGCTTTTAAAAGGCAAGCATGATATTTATTTCTTATCTATTTTATGACTTTTCATACCAAAATCAAGATTACCAGGAATGAGATGTTAACATGTCACAGCAGGATTTGGTTAAATTACTGTTCTATAGTCAAAAATCTGACACTTCTGAGTACATCAAATTAACACTTGGATTTCAATCTGGGAGAAAAAATAACTGTATGCAACAAATGTGTGCACATTTGCATAACTTGTTTCTAACCCGCATCACGAGAATGACCACATTCTGAACAAATGTCCCTTAATGTATATTTTTGCGGGTGGAGGGATATGTATTTATTTTATGATTTATTTGATCACAGTGGTCATTTTCATCCAC
>NC_056743.1:1829965213-1830130213 GCF_019279795.1 Protopterus annectens | reverse complement strand
CATCTTCAATGTCTGTTCAGGCAACCCAGATGGCTACAGTGACTCACATATATGGCATACCTGTCACCTGTACACAAGGTTTGCTAGGGGTGATGTTCCAAAAGGCAATCTGCATGGTGATGCAGGTTATGTACTGGAGCTGTGGCTAATAACACCATTCAGAAATACACCCACACCCATAGGAGACGGTGATGCCCAAGTTCAAACTAGGAACAGCATACATCACATGTTTGGAATGCTGAAGTCATTGTGTCACTGTCTAAACAGATCATGGGGTACTCTACACATAACCCAGGCAATTGTGCAGAAATTCTCACAGTCTGTGCCATGTTGCACAATATCATTTTGAGAAACAGCTGCAACATGGAAAGCAAAGGCCAGGACTACACATTCCTGGACCATAGGCAGTGGCACCATCTCCTGCACATACAGACAAGGATCAGAGGGAGAACCTCCAGCAGCAGAGGTAGCCAGCATATATAGGCATACACAACATGCCCTTGCCCTGGCTAAGAGGCAATGACTCACTACCTAAGACTCAATGATCAACACACACACACACACTCACACACACACACACACACACACACACACACACACACACACACACACACACACACACACACACACACACACACACACACACACACACACCAAGCAAGTAAGAGGCAAATGATAGCACACACACACACTCACCAGTGAAGGAATACACATAACAACCTAAGCCCATACAAATATTAAAAGTGATGCCATCCAATGTCAACAAACTTTACTTACCCACGTAATGCCGATGTATGGATAACATTAGGCAGAGACATCCCCAAAGCATGCAACTCATAACTGCAGTGATGTCAAGGTAAGTGTGGAACCTGTAGTCTACGAACTAATGTGTAAGAAGATAAACTACCTGCAGATAGTCAATCTCAGACCTATCAACTCTGTGCATCAGACATGTATGCAACCCTAAGTCAAACCCAAATGACCAAAGCCCATGGCACAGTCATCATCATTCTCACAGGGTGGGGGTTTGGGTGAGTAGTAGGCCAAGGTTGACAATGACACGCGGATGCTGACCCACCCCCAGCAGATATACTATTATAGACACTGCCCGATCCAGTGTGTCACTCATCCTATCCATTGAGTCACCCACACTGGTGAGGCAGCCAAGCAATAGCAAATGATAACATGATACTGTGAAGTAACCATTCTAACATGGACAACACAGCAAGGACTGTAATTTATGCAACACAGAAGCCCTCAAATTTTAAAATTGCATACATTGCAAACTTTCTTTTTCTGTTGCATACTGAAATACATTTACAATATGAACACATAAGCAGTTTATGATCAGGATACACTGAACTTATGAAACAGTGAAGTGATTTGTAATGCAATCTCCTCCAAGTAACTGGCAGCAATGCTCTGTCTGTATCTAATCGGTCTCCCCACCTTCCACTTCCATAGCTACAACATTACCTTTCTATAGTGTAGGCTCATCCCTTTGAGCCCTGTAAGGATGCAAATGAGGTGTGAAATCATTAGCATTCCTGAATACCAAAAAAACACTTGGTATAGGGGATGTGAACATGGAGCAGGTTGCTACACATTTGCATGCACATGACATAGGACAGCAGGAAGGAGTAATAACAGTTGTTAGCTGCTACAGGCTTGCAACTGTTCAACAACAAACAATACTGAAGTAACTGTCCTCTCTGAAGTGTTTGCATTATGCACAGTAGGCTAAAAATAAAATGGAGAAAGCACCTTTAGAGCTATGAGAACAACCTTAACAATACTGACATCCTCGTACTAAGAGCACACTGTCCATCTTCTGTTTAAAATCTGTGTGAAATGCTGATCAGGTATATTATATATTGAATCAAAGATACAAATAAATGGGCATGACATTGGATTTCTGTAGATAAGTTCAGAGGAGGGGGAAGGTGTTCAGAAAATAAGGAGAAGAAGAAGAAGCTGGCAGTGTTGGCAACCTGACATCAAAATGCTGTGGACTATTATTAGTGTAAAGGATTGGTCAATATGAAATTGATCTAGACATGCTCAATGAAATGAGGAAGTAACATTTTCTAGTCCTGTGTTGTGGCAAAGAGGGATATGAAACACATCTGAGTGTGTGATGTTATTGCCCTGCATTGAGGCTTCAATTCTGGACAGTGTGATGTCTGACATATTTAATGCATGTTTTCTGAGCATATAATCAGGTTGTACCACACACAGATCTAAGAAGCTTTACAGTCCTGCCATTTCATAATTATTCCCCTTCATTTATTACTACCGACAATTCCTTATTTTTTTTTTGTGTTCCTCATTTGCATGTATTTTGGTAGAGCACACCTTTGACTAGCAGCATTTTGAGGCAATGATCGAGAGTCCAGTGCCCAAGGTACTTAATGTAATTTGCCTTGCCATCAGTAGTGCATTTCACACTGGCACAGGTGCGCTTTGCTGCAGCACTCTGAACAGCAATATGAGACAAAAATTCTACATTGCATTTAAGTATCATTGTAGTGAACAAGTTAAATTAAATTATGTTAAAGAAACAGAAAAGAGGATGCAGGGCTTGACACAAATGTGAAAATGCAGCTCGTGATTTGTCATGTAGAATATAAATTGTTGCCTATGTTCTTTTGCCTCGAAATTTCAGTTCTGCTTAGCAGAGTACAAACAGGGCCCACAGATGAAGGAAACTGAACAATTTCATTTCTGTAATTTTCATGTTTGGCATTGATAAACTGCATTTCTAATGAGTGGGTGATGTGCATATTTTGTATGCCTGTTTATACAGCATAAACTGTAACTGCAGTTTCTTTGACCCCTTAACACAGTTTCTGTGGGGATCAAATCCATACAGCGGGAAGGTACTGTGGACAATATTACTCTAGATGTAGGAATTACTTTCATCCTAATTTTATATGTTTTTTTGTTTGTTTTTTCCCTTGTGCACTTACCTGCTACTGCAAGATGTGCAATCAAGCTTACCTGCTTAACAAGAAAAGTGAAACATGTTATTTGGGCAGCCTTCTGTAGCATAAACAGGCTTAGCATCAATGTATGGAAACAGCTCACTGGACAGTGTGTTTAATTGTTTAAGCAAGATAACTGTGATAATGAATAAAATATACTTGCATATCTATGATGGTTAGTATACTTAAGTGAAAATCATCTTCTCTCCTCACATAGCCAATTCTGTGTTTAGGACAGTATGTGTAGTGAAATATGTATGTATGTATTATAGCCCAACCTGTATTAATCATCTCATAAAGTCTATCTCACTGACATACATTTACAAACAGTAATAATGCCTCTTTCATGGCAATGCATTTCACAGGACTTATTAAAGTCAGACACATACAGGTCTATCTTATAGGTTCATAGGTGTTTACAAGGCTAATGACAAGGGCCTTTTTAAACCTAGCCATGCATCCCAAATCTCTGACAAGTTGTGATACCCTTGATAAGCATAACTAGGGGATTGGGAAATGAAACATTTTTAAGCAGGGGCCTTGGAGATGAACCATTTACAGGTGACCTGTGTGCATTAGAGACCTAGGTGCCAAACCAGGGATGCAGTTCCTGTTCCCCATCCAATTTTCCAAGTTGCACTTGAATTGAGTTAGGGAGGAACTCTGCTTTACATGGATGGGGAGCCTGTTTCTCTACCAAGTCCTATTTATATCACAGGCATGGTTCAAGTCTTTAGAATGGGTAATTTTGGTACTGTTTGTTTTGTGGATATGCAGAGGTCCATCATAGTGGGGTCTGACAATGTCCTGTATGCCAGAAATAGATTTCCCCTTGAAAAGCCTGTATGAAACAGAGTACAGGGATAGGGGCTTGAGGCAATCTGCATAGGACATTTTACTTACACCTTGCATTCTTTTAGTGAGGAACCTCAGTGGATGTTCCAGTTGTTAGATATGTCTGGTTAGGTGCAAAACAAAGGGGCATTTGAATGTATAATAAAGTGGAATAATAATTTCCTTGGACTTAGATGCCATACCTCTATTTATAAGTTGCACAACACAGAATGATTTCCTCAGTACTGTAGACACATGATGGTCAAAGGTTAGATTACTGTTTATGTATGTCCCTAAGTCCCTGACTATTGTGTCAACTATAAGGGGTGTGTTGTCAACATAACAGTTTGCAGGGTTGGATGGCTTCCTGAAGGATACTATTATGCATTTCTTGGCATTTAGTTTTAGTCCATGGCTCTGACACCAGTTATTTGTCTGTATCAGTCCTTCCTGGAGAACATTTGTGTCAATGTGGGATTCAATAATAGCTCCTAATTTGCAATCATCTGCAAATTTAGTCAGCCAGAGACCATTGAAATTGGCCTTGATTTTAGAAAAGAAAATGCCAAAAAGGAGCAGTCCAAGGACCGATCCCTGATGGACTCCATTTCTGACTGGCCTCTTTGTAGAAGTGGACTCCAAAATTCTAACTACCTGGTTCCTGTCTGTGAGACAGTTGGCTATCCATTGAGTGAAATATGGGTTTGTACTTAACCTTTTCAGTTTGTGTACAATGCCTGAGTGGAGTATTGTGTCAAATGCCTTGACCAGGTAAAGGTTGACAGTGTGAACCATTTTGCCCTCATCCATTGCTTTGTTGGCCTTCTCAAAGAAGTCCACTAGGCTGAGTAGGCATGACCTGCCCTTGATGAAACCAAACTGAGTTGGGTCCAGTGTCTGGAGGTTTACTAGCGATTATTTCCATGGTCATTCTTTCCATGGCTTTACATATAAGACTAGTGAGACTTGTGGGTCTGTAGTATCTGTAGTATATCTCCATTCATACTGAATGCAGTTTGTCTGTAATAAACAAGTTTGAAAGGGACTTCTCCTGCAGCACTGACAAATAATCACCTTGCTTGAAATTTGTGCATTACTTCTTTCATACATTTGAGTCCCACATTGGTCAACTTTTGCAGAGTGTAATTCCAGAAAGTTATGTGTCAAGTCATCCTATTTAACTTCCTAAACACCAAGGTTAACAAGCTACGACATTGAGGCTGTGAGTGTTGACCATCTGAAATAGCGTGAATAGGATGAGCATCACACATCACAAATCTCACTGCCATGTTTCACACCTTCATTTCTGTTGGACAAAATACCTTCCACTTTGCTTACAAATGCCTCAGTGTGCTTACATTACACAGGGTAAACCTACGATCTCTCATCCACTCTTCAAGATTCCTCTTGAAGAGAGTCAATGAGGGACTCTGCCTAACCTGGACTGGGATTTTATTCCAGAGTGAAGGGAGCCTTTGTGTTATGGATCTGTCCCTCCAGCATGTCCTATTTATTTCAGTGCTGAGGTTCAAGTCTCTCGAGTGTGTAGCTCGATGGGATTTGGATTTTTTTGAGGTGCAGCATGTCCCTTAATTCCGGGTTGGACATGGCTTTATATATCAGGCACAGGTCGCCTCTGAGCAGGCGGTATGCCACTGAGTAGAGCTGGAGTTTTTTTAACCGGGCAGCATATGGCATCTGTTTGAGCCCTTTGATCCTCTTGGTGAGGTACTTTTGGGGTCTTTCCAGTTGCTGCAGGTGTTTGGTAAGGTACATCCCAAAAGGGGCATTGTACTCGATTATGGGCCTGATGAGGGATGAGTAAAGAGGCATGATAACCTCCCCTAACCTAGATGTGAATCCCTTCATGATTAGGTGGGCTATATAAAATGTTTTTCTAACCACTTTGGCCACGTGGTTGCCAAATGAGAGATTGCTATCAACTTGGGTCCCCAGGTCCCTAATTACTTCTTCTGTACTTAATGGATTATCACCTATGTGGTAATTTGTGGGCACTTTGTTTTTGCCAAAGGGGATGACTATGCACATTTTGGCATTTAGCTTGAGGCCATGGCTCTGGCACCAGTTGTCTGTTTCTATGATGCCCTTTTGGAGGATGCTTGTGCCAGCTGGAGAGTCAGTTATGGTGCCCAGTTTGCAGTCATCTGCAAACTTGGTCAGCCACAGTCCTTCTGTGTTGGCTTGTACCTCCGAGAAATATATACCGAACAAGAGAGGTCCCAGGACTGAGCCTTGTGGGACGCCACTTGTAACTGGTTTGGAGTCTGACATGGCTCCATCAATTCTAGCCATGTGGGTTATGTCCTTCAGCCAGTTTGCAAACCATCTAGTGACATAGGGGTTTATATTTAAGCTGGTGAGCTTATCTATAATGCCCGAGTGGGGTATTGTATCGAAGGCTTCTGCGAGGTCCAGGTAGGCTGTGTGGACCACCTTCCCTTCGTCAATGGCCTTGGTGACTGTTTCAAAGAAATCAACCAGGTTTAAGAGGCAGGATCTGCCCTTAACAAAGCCAAACTGGGTAGGATCCAGTGTCTGTAGGTCCCTAATATCTTTATTTATGAGGTCCATGATGATCCTTTCCATAGCTTTGCAGACTGAGCTAGTCTTGCTTATTGGCGATTGTTTCCAGGATCCGTTGAGGCACCACCTTTGTGGAGAGGGACCACTGTTGCTGTATGCCACTCTTTGGGCACATATCCTGTAGTAAGGCTGAGATTGAACAGTAGTTTTATGTTTGGGTTTAGCTCTTCTTGGAGTTCATGTAGGACGCAGCCCGGGACACCGTCTGGTCCCATTGATGCTGTGTTTTTTGCTTTGGAGAGGGCGGCTCTTACCTGAGCATCTGAGATGTCAGGGGGGCAGCACTCTGCTGGGATAGATATTTGCCCTTTTGGTGGGGAGGGGGGGTGTTTGCGCTGAACCTGTCAGCTAGGATGCTGGCAATGTCTGTGGGTTCGGTCTATTTTTTGTCATTTTGGACTAATTCTGAGCATATCTGGGAATTCCCACCCAGGTTCCTAACATAACTAAAGAAAGCCTTGTGATTATACTTAGTGTCCTGTGCAATTTTTCTCTCAAAGCTGGCCTTAGACAATTTTATGAGTGCCCTTAGTTTTTTGCTAATACTGATCAGAGATGCCTTCCCTTTTTGGGATTTTGCTCTATCATGTAGTAGCTTCCTCCTTCTATTGTATAGTTTGTTTATGGCTGGGGTCCACCAGACAGGACGTCTGCCTTTGGAGGATTGGGTCTTGGTTTTATTTGGGATTGCATGATCCATGCATTCCTGAAGGTGTTCATGGAATGCATTTATAAAGGATTCTGCGGTCTGGCCGTATTTTCCACAGGCCCGGGGGCTTTGAAGGATTCCACCTCGGTTTTGAGGAGTCTGAAATTTGCTTTAGAGAAGTTTTTCACTGTGGTTTTCTGGGCAGGGGGTGGGGTCGGGATGTGAATATCCAGTGAGATCAGTTTATGGTCTGATCTTACCAGTGAGGGATACACTTCTGGTCTGGAGCACAGAGTCCCCATGTTGGTGATGATCAGGTCCAGTATGTTTTCCCCTCTTGTGGGAGTGGTAACAAGTTGTTCCATAGCATTTGAGTTTATGAATTCTAGGAACCTTTGGGCTAGGGTGTTGGAGCTAGAGTAATGCTCCCAGTCTATGTTTGGGTAGTTGAAGTCGCCCAATATAATGGTGTTTGGAGAGACCTTCAAATTTTCCAGTGTTCTCAGGAAGGCTGAGTGGGGTTCCTGGGTTTGGGAGGGTGGTCTGTAGCAGGCTATAAACTGGAAGGCAGTTTTACCCACTGTTAGTTGCACATGGATAGTCTCTGATGCTTCGTGCTTTGCCACCAACCTGGAGGTGTGGGTATCTTTGATGAATATCGATACTCCCCCTCCTTTTGTGGTTTGGTCCAAGTTTTGGGGCTGAAAAGCATGGTATGAGGTATAACCTGGTAGTGCTGGGGTACTCTCGGGACCCCTGAACCAGGTTTCTGTTACTGCACAGATATCGATGTTCTCCATGCTAAGGAGAGTTTCGAGAGCATGCATCTTGAGGTTTAGACTTCTGGCGTTGAGTAGCATTACTCTTAGTTTCTTATCCCTTGTGATACCTATGGAGGTGGGTTTGTCTTTTGAGCCTTGCCTAAAAAAGGCACTATGGGGGTAGCAAGAGCCTTTGCCAATATCCAAAAGCCTAGGGGTGACAGGTGCAAGCCATCCCTAGCGAAGCATCGTGGCTTGTCGAGCATGTCATCCCAGGCTGACAGGCATTGGATCCCCTTTGAATGACACCAATACTTAAGCCAATTGTTGAAATTGATCATCTTGTCTTCATATTGTGGCATCATTCTTGGTGAGGGTAAGATGCTACTCAAGGTCAGGGTCATACCGGCCTGGGCTACATGCTCAGAGAGCCCCTCTATGTCTCTTTTCATGTAGTCCAGGGAGGTACATCTCAGGACATTCACATCAGCATGGACAATGACTGAGTCATATTTGTACTTGCCTTGGAGTGACCTGAGTACTTGTGTTATGTGGCGGATCCTAGCGCCTGACAGGCAGCTCACCGTGACCTTCTCCTTGTTAAGCCTGGTGAGTGGGACGTCAGTGTGCCTGATGATAGAGTCACCTATTACAAGTGTATCAGGTGTGTTGTTTAGCCTTAAGGGCTGTGACTGTTTGGCACACTGGCTTTGTGAGATATGTGTTGCACGTGTTTTGTTTTGGGGTAGCGGTTGCTTGGTTGTCTGCTTTGGAGGTCTCTGCTGCTTAGGCAGATCTTTATTTAGAGCCTCCGGGTATGTTTTTGTGTGATTATGTGTTTGGTTTGCTGTCGTGGGAGGTCTGTGTGAGACTGGAATTGTAGTGAGTGTGGTTTCCTTCTCCTTCTGACTGGTTATGCCAGTACTGAGTTGAGAGAGCTTAGCCTCCAGTTTGGCTATATGGTTGCATCTCTCACATGTGTTGGAATTTGTTGGGAGGAGGAGAGGGTTGTCTGTGTACATGAGGCAGTTGTAACATTGCCTCAAGATTCCCAGATTCACCAGCTGGACCAGATTTTTTTCTTTTGTTTTGTACAGCTGCTGAAGACATTGCAGTGAACCATAAGGTACAACAAAAGAGATTAACTCACGTCAGAGAGGCAGAGGCTACACATGCTTAGGTATTACTGATAGCCTAATAACTATTGTAATTATATGCAATACGGCAATACTGAAATAAATAGTTGTATTTATGATATCATAGCAGTGCAGTTTATTAATGGTACAACAGACTAAGACCTTCCCATCATATCTGGATGTGGCAAAGGTGTATAGATTGGATAATAATAACTTTTTATTTTATGATATTATATACTCATGTGATATGCTATGGATATAATTTTCTCTCTTTTTTGTCTCAAACCACCACCCATTCTCTCTCATATTTTTTATTATTTTTTTTTGAGGTGGGGGTATTTTATATGGCTTAAAATGTTCTGTTATCATAAAGTTCTGCTTTTAAATTTTTCATGCAACACAGAGAAGTAGCCTGGCCTCTGTGGATCAGTCTGCTATCTCTCCACAGGTTGCAGCACAAACATCCAACACTTAAGGGTCCCAAGAAGTCAATGTTACCACCACAACTCCTTCCTTTCTTGCTCCATCTGCATCAGTTACTGCTGCTTTGACAGCTGGTGCAATATTACCCTCCAGGAGTAGTATTAGTGGAGGTGATGCTTTTATCATCCGCCAAGAGCTGACAGTGCTGATGAAGGGTATTATGGTAAGGGGCGGGGCCTCAATGCTTGAATCAGCCATGCTGAAAAGTACATTTCCAAGATGATGCCACATCAAACACTGACCCAGGAAACAGAGACAGGAGACAGTGATGATAGTTGAGACGATGAGGACTAAATTCTCTTTGTTCTCAGGCTTGACGTGCTTGCACTTCTGATGCCTCCTACTAATCTCCAATCATGGTATTTCCCAATATTTTGTGTCCATCACCATCCCTGTCTGTCCTCTTTGTCCTATATGTCTGCACCTACTTGCTCACCTAACAACCCCCCTACCCAACCCTGACATTCCTAAGCACATTCTCCAACATTCCTCTCTTTGAAAAACAAAGTAAAAAATAGGTACCTGTCCCACAAAAAATAATGACCCATACATAGCTCTCTGCTTCACCAGTGTGCCTTCTTGACACACTTTATTTGGTACAATTGGCTGTACAACATTATTCTGTTGTTGTCACCTACCTTTGGTGTGTGAGAATCCCAAATTCAGCAAATTCTGTCTACACTTCTGCATTTATGTTGTGAAGAAGCAGACAACTATGGTTCTCTTCCACTACCTTCCTGCAAATTTCTCTGTTTTTCCCCTGTGTCTTTCCATCTGCTTGCCCCACCCCATTTTGCCACTTTCTTATCAACCCCCTGTTCACACTTGTAATGTAGTCACAAAATAGAATCACACATAGTACATGTAGCCAGAAATGGCCTATAAGAAAGTTTTCAATTATTTTGCCTTAGCATTTGTGCAGACATTGGCATCGTGCACCAATACTGAGTGATTGGGAATGGCTGTTCATGTGCTATGGCAAAACCTAGTCAGTTGTTGACATCACCTGCAGTAGTCAGGTTATCCTTGTACAAAGGTGCTTAACATGCTGTGCTATCATAATACAGAGTAAAGGCAGAATAAAGGCAATACTTTGCAACAGTTACTCAAACAGTTATTTGACTACTGGACATAAAGTGCAACTTCCTCTGTGCGGTATTGATATAAAGCACTTGCCTAAAGATTGCTTTTTAACCATAACATCAATGGTTCAAGACCAGATGTATGTGACATTAATTCTTACTGTGATGTTATACTTGTTTGATATGTTTAATGACGTATTTCTTAATTTTTACCCCTAACAACCTCTCATGAACAGATTTTGAATGCTGTTGCTAAAAAGCATTTGCAAACACAAGGAAGAATTATTAAACCGCCCTTATTCTACTCATGTCAGCATCAGTTTTTGCATGTCCTTACATAGCACCACCAGTTCATATGTGTCTCTGCATTAGTCTCTGACCCCTTCTCTGTCTCCCCTTTGTACTGTTAATTATTCAATAAACTGATGGATGTAAACATCATGTTATGACAAGTTTTGTCTGCCATTACTTTGCAGAATAAAACTTACATCTTACATTAACTAAACAGGATATCACTGACCCTTCCAAGTTGTGATTTTGAAATATGTGAAGCAGGATATTCTTGGTGGGGTCTCGAGATAATGATCAAGTCTATAAACATCATTTTTCATCTTGACAACAGTTTGTATCCAGCATTAGGTGAAACTCATACTGCCGGTTTTATTAAATGTCTTTACTGTGAATGAGTTACCTATGTATCTCTCTAAGTCCTTTCTGTTTTATCAATTGTGTTGCTCAGGAGTTGCACGAGGTCTGGCAATTAGCAGCTTTGGTATGTCATGCTAAATGGCATTTCAGGCATTATGCAAATTGAGGTTGGTGTTTGCCTTATGATAAAAAGTAAATATAATAATCACTTTCTGGCACTCTTTGTAAAATCATCTGCATACTGGAGTTGAACCCTGTTTCAACACTATTTTCTCCTTTAGCTCAGAAAGTTTGCACCTTGCACCACAGAGAAATCTAGTTTACACGTGGATTTTCTGCACTAAGTATTGTCCAGAGTGCTGACAGCTGAGCATCTCCATTAAGCCTGATTGTGTTTTATTAGGCACACCAAATGCAGTGTTTCAGTGTTTCCTTCAGCAGACACCTCTGCTTGCAGCATACTGTCATGCAAGGGGGGAAGGCAAGCACAACTCTTCACTTCTGATTTGAGTTTTGGAGCTAACATTGAAAGGTATAACAAAACATGCAGAGTGTATGCCTGCAACATGTGAAGATAAAGCAGATCTGTTGTAAATGTAATTAGAAAAACAGCATTTCCTTTTTGATTGTTATTTGTGCAAAGCTTGCCAAGGATTGCCAATTAACACCAATAAGCAGTGATACTTTACAGTCCGAGTTCAACACATCAAAGTCTGCACATGCATGAGCTAACCATACCTCTCAACCTCTTATAGCAAGAAATCTGGAGAAAGCCTAGAATGATGAAAATACAGATAGGGACAGATTTTAAATATTGCTCTTACAAACTTAGAAAGTTACAAGACAAAAGGTGTAAGTACACAAACAGGTATGGGTAAATGTAATATGTGCAACTTTTGCAAACACATGCAGGTTAGCCAATGCTTTACGTTGAGGGAACAGAAATATATGACCAAGCATATGTTTAACTGCCAAAGTAGAGCGGTAGTGTATATGGCTCAGTGCCAACACTGTCTGGCTTTCTATATTGGAAAAATGGACCGCAGGTTAAGGGAAAGAGTATATGAGCATTTATATCATTTTCTAAAATGAAAAAAGAAAGTCCCCTAGCTAGACATGTTGAAGCATTCCCAGACCATACTTTTAAATTTAGGGCTATTGACTGTGTGAATTCAAATGGCAGTGGTCTCGATTCATTACTGCTGGAGAAACTTGAATTGAGGTGGCAGCTTCATACAGATGCCTGCCATTATCCAGGAATGAATGAAGTGTATTCTATCCTGTGTATTCTTAAATTAAAAAACCTAGAGAGGTAGGCTCATGAAAGGTGGAAGTGTGTCCATACCCTCTGGCTGTAAGGTTCTGTTATGCGGATAGAATGTGTTAGGATAAATTATCTTAATATTTTAATATTTAAAAAAAAATTGTTTTAGAACAAAGTTAATAAAAATATAAATAGAATAAGTAAGTATGTTAATTATGAATTTTAGGCTAAATATTTAATATGATGATATTTAAGGTATTATTCGTAAATTATTGAAATAAATGCACAGTTAATAATATGTGGATGTTATAGGGAAAGGTGTTTTTAAATGGAGGTGTGTGTGTCACATGACTGATGATTTTTTATTTAAACTTTGAATTTGTAGATGTCTGTTATCTGAAGAAGTCTCCCTATAAGGAGACATGAAAAGCACTTAATAAAACAGACCTTATATTTCATTTGTGGTTGACCAGTGGAGTGATTTTCTAGCTTTCTTATCCAAACTTAGAAAGTTGATACAATAATAGGTTTTGCATTAGCATGAATTTTCTGAAGGATGTGGAGTCTTAAACTCAAATGTTTGCCATTATTTCATGACTCCAATCCTCAGCTATTTGCCAGAAAGGGGCAGATATTAGGGAGAATACACCGAAAATATGAGGCAGATATCTGGACATTGTGCGAAAACCTATACAGTTGAGAGGCATGGAGCTAAAACTTTGCAAACATCCATGCAAACACATTTCTCAGCACTGCACTTTAGGAAGTAGTTTGCAACAAAAATAAGTATTGATATTGGATGGTATTAATTCATTACATGGGCATTGTGTAATGTACTCATGTGAAATGAAGTGAACTGTGTGGTTAAGTGACCACTTCATTCTGGGCAGTTGGGTCTACACTGCAGCACTGATACCTACAAATGATATAAAACCACATACAGCCTTGACAGACAGAAATCACCCTTTTTTTACAGGAACATAGGTTCATAGGTGTTTACTAGGCTAACAATCACAAGGGCCTTTTAGGCCTAGCCATGCATCCCAAATCTCTGACAAGTTCTTATACCCTTGATAAGTGTAAGGATGGGCCTGTGAGATTAATCATTTACAGGTTACCTGTCTCCATTAGAGACATACGTAGGAGCCAAACCAGGGATGAATTCCCATTTTCCAATGCAATTGTCCATATTGCACTTGAATTGGGTTAGGTAGGAACTCTGCTTCACATGCATGGGGAGCCTGGAAACTGCACAGCTGTTTCTGTACAAGAAATGGAAATCTATGGTCCTTTCTTACACAACACTACCTACCTTTCAGTATATTTCTCTCCCGGCTTGCCCTGATTTCACCACTGCCCTATCACCCCCTTTTTCTTTTCTCTTTTAATTTTTCGCATGGGTTTGTGCACCCCTCCCATGTCTCGAAACCAGGCCCCTGTCAACTACAGCATAGTGCATCAGCCCACTACACCACTCAGCTCTAAAATTTACTGGTTCCTATATTAGTACAAGGCTAATTTTTGGCCATCTTAAGTCTAGTCAATTACCCCATGTGAGTATCAAACATTGCACCTTATGTCTTTAAGGTAAACGCCTTAATCCTTATGCCACTCTCCCACCATAACCATTTCAGATGGATAGCCCATGAAGCATGTCCATTGTTTTGCTGGGGTATATGTACACACACACACACACATACACACACCAAGTGGTCTGTAGTGAGTTCAGAACCCCTACCTATGTAGACTTATACACCATAGATCACAGTTCTGATCACATATGCCACAGCTTATGTCTAAATGCTTATTTTCTCTTTCATGTATTCAAACCCTGCACCTACTGCTCATGATGCCTTACCTCTACTCATTTAATTATGAGGATATAAAATAATTACTTAATTTCCCTTCTATGTATTCAAACCTTGCACCTATTGCACAGGAGGCTGTAACTCTATCCACTTGGCTACGTGGCTATGCATCCTGCATTGGAAAATTAAGTATTGCTTGGTTTTGACAGTCCACAATGGCCATGCATGAGCACATACCATTGCTAATATCAGCACTGTTAATTAAGGTTTACACACAATCATCATAACCTGATTATAAATGAATGAATCATTATCCATCCTGTATTTTACAAGTGTACGTGTCTCATATACACAAGACAGGTAGGTGCATGTCACTCTCAATTCCACAGTATGCATTAATGACAGCATAGCTGACATAAGTCAGCAGTATGTATGCATTACTGATTATAACATTGAAGGTACTACATCATATTAACAAATCTGGATTTGCACAAAATCTTCAAAATCACAGTATGTTCTCTGGCATAGAATTAGATGCTAATCCTATTTACATTGCACTGTCTGAGTATGAAGTCATATTTCTGCAGCCGTGCTCACGTTAAGTACTGTGTTCTCTGGACTGTGTCATTAGATAGGTTCTTTAAGTTTTATACAGTCAAATATTTTTATCAACCAGAAGAGAAGTTGCAGATGATAAATAATAAAGAGTTGAAGAAGTTATTTGAGAGGGGAAGAAAGCAACAGTTAGGTAGGATAAATTGATTCTCCCCATAAAACAAGGGTAGTTTAGGGTTACCTGATTTGAGCGAATTTGCAACTAAGACTCTTAAACATAATGCATGTAGAAGGCTACCAGTCAAAGTGGGATGGGATGATGATGAAATGGTAACTACTTCTATCCACAGTACATTAGCAGCCTAGGGATAATTTTACACTGCAGGGTGAGTCCACATCAATTTCAGACCATTCTCCTAACATCATCTTCTCTGCAGCACCGCAATGATGTCATCCATAAAGCATAAAGTACACTCACACACTATGTAAGTCAGACCTTTCCTGTGACGTGCATGTAAGACACTGATTTGTAGATTGTATCAGTTGATAAGTAGGGAGTTCAAATATAGCAATAACACTCTCCTATATTGTGTGTGTGAATGCAAACAAGTGGTCTCTAGATTGTGCCAATAGGTAGATGGGGTATTCCAATCTCACAACACCCAATTTATGTGTGTCTGAGACCCTTCTCCAAACATCATGTTCTCTCTGCAACGTCACACTGATGTCACTCTGTATAAAGTCCAATGCCACACCCTGTAAGTCAGACTTCTGCATTGGACCTTGTATTAAGTGCTGTGTCGCCTGGATTGCATAGCTAGATAGGTAGCTGGTTTTAGTCTCACAGCAATAACCTTGTCTGTGTGATAGCAAGATTATTGCATCACTGAAGGAGTAATTCAACAGGTGTGCTCATCTGTCTCACTCTCATGAGAAACATTTATATGTTTAGATCAAGCTCACATTTCCTTTTCAGTCTGTCTACTAATACATACAGTCTGCAACACACTGATGATCTCATCATTTTAATAGTACACTCTCACACCACTAAAGTCAGATGTCTCCTGTAGTGCATGACTGGTGCACACCGGTTTGCAGATTGTATCAGTCAATAGGTATGGGGTTCGAATACAGCAATGAAAGTCTCCTAATTGTGTTTGTGTGTGTGGGGGGGAATGAAAATAAGTGTAGGAGCATCTTCCACCTCTTAGCATTGACTACATTTAGAGTTTCACATAGCTGTAGAAGTCATTTTTGGACACATACCTCCTTTGCTTGACACAGCCTTTGTCATCCTTTCAGAGATGCAGTGCAGCTCACATGCAATCAGACTTATCCGGTGGTGTGTGCGTATAATACACCTGTTTGCAGATTGTACCACTGCATAGGTAGGGAGTTGAATATAGGACTGAGTGTGTGTTTCTTCCTCTTACTATACAGAACAGGCTACAAATCTATATATGAGGTATATCTATACATTGTGCTTGTGCTTTGCAACCACTTTTTATTGTAAAATGAAGGTAATACACAATGGCGATGTCATACATCGAAATATGCAGTATCAAAGTTGTCAAATAAATCTTTAGTTGCACTTGTGTTTCAGCAAACCTTCATAAGCCTGTGATTTTAGCTGTATAGTTCAAATCCTGACATCACTATTTACAGTGACTGTATATGATGTTTGCAGTGTTGTCATCCACATGGGCTATGTTCAGGTGTAGATGTTGTTTCCTTTTACAAGAGTTTATTCTACATTTCCTTTGGAAAGGCTGTGTTGAAGACTGATGCTGTCATTTGACGAGATTTAATTCTGTCATAGGTATAGTGAGACACCTCCTCAGGACTGAGGACACAAGATGATGTAATGGGTGTTTTTGCCAAAGTGAGGTGTGTTCCAATGCATGATTATACCCACATTGCACAGAATTGCTGTTCTACCATCACAGTGACAACCGCAGGGAGCTACAGGTATGTTTGGGTATAACTAGCATCAGACAATGTTGTCTGTTATATAGTGCAATTCTTTCTGAGCAATTACTGGGACACTTATTCCTGTATTCATACACATGATGAAGTGCTTTCACATAACCATACATATGACAACTAGCAATGCACTTATACCATGGGACATACATTGGTCCCACTATCGTGCTGATTTTATCAACTGTTAGGTACATGTTCCAAACCAGCATTTATGTCCTTAAATGTTCTGCAGAAAAGACATCAACCCCAGTTATACTTTGTACATATAAAATGGCAGAGGCTTCCCCAATCAATTTTAGAAGATAAAATGTATGTGCCAATAAAGTACAGCTGATTGAATGACTTCACATAGGTGGAGTTCAACAGCTGTGATAAATCTTCCACTGTGGCAGATGTGAATAAAAGCAGTCTTGTCATTTGGAGGAGATGTACAGCTTGATGTTCAATTCTAGCATAGGGATTCATTGTGTGTGAACATACTAACATCACTCAACAATCATTACATCATGTCAATTTTATCCCTTGAAATATTACATGAACATGTAGAAATAGCTTTGTATTTCCTGAAAGTACATTTTTGTTCTGATAATGTAATGGTGAGAGTGCTACCTTGGTACATGCATTGAGTACTGTGGTATACACAAGCGTGCTGCAGTTCTTGGGTGGTATGTGTACAAACATACATAGAAGCCATCCTTGACCACAGAACATTGATATAGGATTGATCACAATTTGTGCACATGAACATACGCATTTGATTGCCATCAGTCTGACATGCTAATATGACATTCATTCTAAGAGATCCTTTCTTAATTCACATATTAATTTCATTTGTTTGTCACAATACCTATTGGTATCTCCTGCGACACATGCCAAATATACACAGCTCTGGGGAATACATTGCATCATGGTGTAGGGTTTGTATCTGTTCTTATCTGTTGGCACAATAACTGTGTCAGGCAGGAATGCCCTATGCAAGGGTATTAATTATGTCACAATCTGGTCAAACATTTTTAACACCACACACCCTTAGATATGGCATATATCTCTTTTAGAATAATGAGGTGCATAACTGCATCCAAGTGATCCTTCTCATATATGTGTTAGGCCAATGTCTGTGGCATATACAGTTAATGCATGAAATGCATGCTGTGCAACTATCCCATTATGTATGCACTGTTCTTGCGAACTGACATCTCCTCTCAGTATGTCAATGGCATTCATATGTCATGTAATTCCCCTCTGTTACGATGTGAATTTGTGTAACTGTCACATCCTATAGTATCATGTCTGCTTTTATTTACCTGCCATTTGCTCAGGAATTGTGACCACCATTAATTATTCTGACATACGTATTGCAAAATGTTATTATTACAAATTTGTCTTTGTAACGTAAGCACCTTCACATCAATTATCATACTAGCATTTGAAAGGTTATCCATCCCTCTTGCATTGTTCTATATACATCTCTTTGATTTCAGTGCACATTACCCTCAATACACTTTTCCTGTCTGGTAACCCATGTACGTCTTCTTGCTGTTTCACATCCTCTCTTACTTATTTTTGTATTCATATGTTGCATTCCTGTGCACAGTACCCTCAGTACGCTTTCTCTGCCTGTGTACAGTGTGCAGTATTTGCCTTATGTATCCTTAATGCTGTCTGCATGAGCACACTTAACAGGTTTGCGCATAGACAAGCCTGTTTGCTTACAGCATGTGCTCATGCTGCATAGTTTCCTGGCTACCAACATTATTGCTGGCCATAGGAACAAGCTTGTACATGTGTTACCTCGATGAGTAGCATGCATATGTGATTAGGGCTGCTTCTTATAATGCTAACACGCAAACATTGTGTAGGCTTCACTCGAAGCCTGATTGTTCACGAATCCCAAAGATTGTTCTGAGGTTATTCAAGGTGATAGTGGAGCATTAGTCAAAATCGAAAGTTTCAGAAATTTCATATCTTTCAGACCACACACCATGAAGGAATTTCTCAAATTCTTTCCAGTAGGCTTTCTTTTTTGCCCATCTAAGAGATATATGACATCAATCAGCTTTTAATTGCTTTTTACATCTCCATGTGGCATCCTTTGAACTATATATTTAATTCAATTTGTATACTGTGATAAGTTCACAATTATTTTTCCATGTAAATATCTTCCAATAGATACTAGAAAAGTGGAACCTGTCAATCTTAAGATCAGATCTTTGCAATTATCATTATGGTCTATATTCATGAAATCATCTTTATTAAATGGTTTAATCAGTGGTGTCTCTCACCTTAAATTAACAGCATATAATCATTTCATGCATATCAGGCCTACTGTGTCTACTCTGTCCCTCCAAGATGGGCTACACTGTGGCTTTACAAGACTAGAGATTGGTTCTCAGTGAGATAGCTGTTAAGTTGCAGGCATCAAACACATACTGTGTGTTTTGGGATACAAACGAAGTCGCTCATCACTGCCATTGCAGTCACTGTCTTGTCATGGCTGCAATTGGTCATATCTATAGAATTATGGCAAAATGTTCTCTTCTCCTTCATTTAATATGTGGAGTGAATGTGTAACATGAGGAGCTCACATCTGCGCAAATTTGAAATGCCTCCAGCTGTCCGATTCCTGTATCACACATTATTCAGACATTCAAATATACTTCTCTGCTGATACTTTGTGATTCAAGTGTTTCTAAAAAGGATACAAATTATACCAGTGTAGATGAAGTAAATTTGGGAAATCTATAGACGAAAATCCTTACATTTGCATGAACATTGTTGGAATACAATGTCTGCATTTCAAAAAGATGATTTTCTTCCATTCTCAGTCTTAGTTCCTTTTCAGCCTGATGTTACTCTCTCTGCTCTCCACCTCCACTCACAGTATCATTAAACAACATTCTTTACAGTATAGGGTCCAAATGCATTATTTACTGAGGGAAATTTTCTCAGGTGCTAACCACAATAACAGTTCTTCAGCTACCACATTCATGAAGCTTTTTTTAAATGTATTACATGTGGCAGCAGCTTGTCTATAAGACAATATTTTCTTTTTCCTACTGCTTTGTATAGGTAAGTACAGGGTGAGCACAGACAGGACCTGCAACACACAGCATTCTTTTTTATGAGTGTGGGTGGTTATAAAAGAACTGTTATTCTCTACAAATTATAAGGGAGGAGCCTGTTTGCGAATGGTCATGTTTCAGTCACTCATAGAGGAAATGATCCCAGCAGGAAACTAGCCTCAAGCTCACCAGCTCCAGATTTGTCACCGTCTATGATGAAAAATACCTTCTCTATACTGGTTCCAGCAATGTGGAGTAGTCTAGCATCTACATTTTAAACACAGATCACTGTATGCGTATAATTCTTCACTTAATGATGACACATAAGCTTCTTTTTAAGCACCTGAAAATATTTTGGCGTACCAGGATACATTTGTTTACCATTACCTGTTATATCTGTTGCCTAGCTACCGAGTTACGATCCCTCTTTTTACCCTTTTTACAAACCTTTTGTATTCACTTTGTTGTTTTGATATTAATATCAGCTTTTACAACAATTCCAGTCTTCACTGCTTTTACTAATTTAATTGGCTTACAAACTCTACATAGTTTGCCGCAAAGCCTACACATTACTTGGTACCAGGTGATACATTTTTTCATTTTCCATATGTGTATTGAGATGAAAGTCTGTTAATGCAATCAGTATGTATTGTGGTGAAAGTACTGGGAAAAGTAATGCTGCAATGCTATTTGTGTGCTGTATCTGTCAGCTTGTATGGATCATTCATATAATTCTTTTGACTTGCACACAACTAAAAATGAGATCTACCTATCCAGATAACAAACAAATTAGAAAATAAAACCCAAATCCATTCAACACTTGCAAAGGGAGCTCATTGCTTTAAATTAGTTCATCTACAGGCTGCTAAGGTAAAATTCCTAAGATTTTACTTTGTATCAATAACTAAACTATCTTCTTTTCAAATAGCTGCTTCTTAAAACAGATGGTTTTGCCTCATGGGAGCTCACACAATCACCAGAAGAAAATAAAACAAAACAAAAAGAATATTGCTGTTTTCAACTCGGGGCAGATGAGAAATGTTGGACAACAAAAAAGACAGAAGGTAGGATGCCAAATGTCAGCTGCATATGTGCCTAACTTGTGCACTTTACCATATACTTTACTCAGAATGAAAAACAAAATGTTTGTGAAACCAATCCTTCTTAAGATTGTTACTTGTCTAACCCAAGTTACTTACTGTTGGCAAACTAACAAAGGCTCTACTTCCTGGGAATAACTAGAAGATGCTGTGTGTGCGTGCGTGTGTGCGTGCGTGCGTGCGTGCGTGTGTGTGTGTGTGTGTGTGTGTGTGTGTGTGTGTGTGTGTGTGTTTGTGTCTGTATGAACATGCAGAACATGCATGTCTTCTTGTGTGTGTGTGTGTGTGTGTGTGTGTGTGTGTGTGTGTGTGTGTGTGTGTGTGTGTGTGTGTGTGTGTGTGTGTGTATTTGGGTCTGGACCTGTAAGCATAGGGACCTCAAAACACAAAAGCTGAGGCCATTGTGAATCAACATTTATAAAATATACTCCACCACATTAATAAATGTCACAATGGCATAAACAAATGTGTTGTATAACGCATTAGGTATTAGTCAGTTACTTTATTAAACAATGGGCAGTAGAGTTCTGAATTCACATGTGGCTAAAATGTTGTAAAAATAGCAAGCATAGCTCCATCTGCCTTATAATAAATCATAGTCCTGGTACATTTATCAATTATGCACTGATAATATGAGTCTTTTGTCTTATATGTTAGAAACTTGCATTGCATTTAACCACAAAATTGGATTGCTGGACAAGGAAACATTGTGATAGCAAATAAATAGCTTAAAGAAAATTCAACCTGTATTTCTCAAGTTATAAAATGATGTTTCCTTTCAGTATATACATCAGGAAACAGTACACAGTGAATAGTAAAAACACATAATGAGTACCAAAAAATCAGTCACAGGTTAAAATGCATTCAGTGGGATTCATGAACAATTGTGTAGGCTTCATGCGAAGCTTACATAATATTTATGTGTTAGTGCGATGAGCAACTGCGCTAATTGCACAAGCATGCTGCACATCACACCTACACAAATACAAGCAGGTCTTCATGGCCAGCAATGGCGTTGGCAGCCAGGAAAAGGTGTTGAGCAGCACAAGCACATACAGTAAGCAAACAGGCTTGGCTGTGGGCAAATCTGTTATGTATGCTCACGTGGACATCAAAAACAGCTACATACATGACAGCAAATAATGTAAGCTATACCAGACAAGGAACGTGTACTGAGTGTACTGTGCACAGAAATGAACATATTAATACAGTAATAAGTAGGTGGGGATGTGAAACATCAAGGCCAACTACGACAGATGGGATATCAGACAGGACAAGTTTACTGAGGACACATTTCAGAGATATAAACCGAATTATGTAAGAGAGGAAGGAAGATTTTCAAATTGTAGTATGATAATTGGTGCGAAGATGTTTATGTCACAAAGACAACTTAGTAATAATAAAATTTTGCAGTACGTATGTCAGAATAATTAATAGAGGTCACCCTTCCTGAGCAAATGTAGGTAAATAAAAGCAGACATGATATTATACGATGTGACAGTTACACAAATTCACATTGTAACAAAGAGGAAATTACATGACATATGAATGTCATTTACTTGCTGAGTTGAGATAACAATTTGAAAGGACAGTACATAAATTATGGGATATTTGAACAGAGTGCATTTCATCAATATAACATGCTGGAAAATAGGAATGTCTCAGAAGCAACGATTATCTTTTGCAAGAATCAGACCTATCCCCTCAATGTCAACACATGACCTGTATATTAACTGTGTATGCCACACAAAGAGGCCTAACACATGTTTGAGGAGGATCACCCTTGAAGGGTATTATGCACCTCAATATTCTAATGGTTATGCATTTGATATGTAGGTGTGGGTGGTGTTACAAATGTGAGATCAGAGTATTACATATGTAATATCCTTGCATAAGGAATTCCTGCCTGACACAGTTATTGTGCTGACAGATAAGAACAGATACAAACACCACACTATGATGTGCAATGTATTCCTCAGAGCTGAGTATTGTCAGCATGTGCCACAGGAAGAAGCAACAACTGCTGTGGCAAACAAATTAAATTAGTGTGTGAATTAAGAAAGGATCCCTGAAAATTAATGACATTTCAGCATGTCGGACTGATGGCAATTAATGACTATGTTCAGGTGCAGACAACTGTGATCAGCGCTATATCAGTGTTCCATGATCAAGGAAGGTTGCTCGATATGTCTGTACACATACCGCCCATGAACCAGAGCACACTGGTGTACACCACAGGATGCAATGCATGTGACAAAGTAACACTTTCACCATTTCATTGGCAGAACAAATGTCTACTGCCATAAAACCCAAAGCTACATTCCCTGATGTGATGTAATGCTTGCTGCATGATGTCAGTGTTTTAACACAAAAAGAAACGCTATGGTACAACTGAACAGCAAGCTGTTCAACTCCTCCAAATAAAAATATAGCTTTGAATCACATTCTCCACTGTAGAACTGTTATCAGAGCTGTTGAGATCCAACTATGTGAAGCCATTCAATCAGTTCTGCTGTATTTGTCCATAATTTTTGTCCACTAAAACTGAGGCCTCCACCATTCTATATTACAAAGTATAATTGTGGGGATGTATTTCATGCAGAACAGTTAAGGACACAAATGCTTACCATCACTCAATGCTGGTTTGGAACATTTGTCTAAGCTTTGAGAAAATCAGCACCATAGTGGGATCAGTGAATGTGCCATGGTTTAAGTGCATCACCAATTGTCATATGTGTGTTTATGTGAAAGGATTACATCATGTGTATGGATCAAGAAATAGGTGTCCCTGTAATTACTCAGAATTGCTGTATGTCATACAATATTGATGATAGGAATACCCAAATACACCTGTTGCCTCCTGTTGTTGTCACTGTGATGGCAGAACAACAATTATGTCCACTGCAGATAAAATCCTGTAGTGGCACACATGCCTTACTTTGGCAACAACATATGTTACGTCATCGCATTTTCTCAGTCCTGAGGAGGTACTTCACTACAACTAGGATGGAATGACAACTTATTCTAATGGCAGCATCAATCTTCAATACAGCATTTCCAAAGGAAGTGTATATTGAACATTTGTAACAGGAAACATCTACACATGAACATGGCACATGTAAGTGACACCACTGTTAACACCGTATACAATGACCATAAGCAGTAATGTTGAGATTTGAGCTATATGGCCAACATCACAGGTTTATGAAGGTTTGCTGAAACACAAGCACCTCTACAGATTTATTTCATGACTGTGACACTGCACATTTCAATGGATGATATCATGCTTGTGTATTACCTTCATGTTTCCTTCAAAAAGTGGTTGCACAGCAGAAACACACTGTATAGATATACCTCATATATGTATTTGCAACCTGTTCTGCACAATAAGAGGAAGAAACATAGATGGCAACCATTCCTGTATTTGAAATCCCTACCTATTGACTGACAAGATCTACACATCAGTGTAGTATGTGCATGAAACACAGGATAACTCTGATTGCATGTGAGCCACACAGCATCTCTGAAAGGATGGCATTGGCTGTGTCATGGAAAAGAGATGTGTGCAGAAAAATTCCTTCTACAACTATGTGGACTTCAAAATGTTGTGAATAGTAAAAGGTGTATTATACAACGACCCCCCCCCATTAATATTCCAAAACGTGCACGCTGATCGGTCAGCATGCACATTGCAAATTAGACTTATACTAATGGGAAAAGGTCCGGTCACCCAGACTTTTTCCATTAGTATAAGTCTTTTTTTACAGCAACGGAGAATGCAAGATATCCGTTGCTTTTTGCACACTGAATCGCTATGTTAAAGGAGTTTAACATAGCGAGACAGCTTTAAAAAATGTAACGGAGATCTTCCTTTCTTCATTGCTTTTTTTTAAAGCTATCTCGCTATGTTAAACTCCTTTAACATAGCGAGACAGCTTTAAAAAAAGTAACGGAGATCTTCCTTTCTTCATTGCTTTTTTTTAAAGCTGTCTCGTTATGTTAAAGGAGTTTAACATAGCGAGACAGTTAGTAAGAAGCAACAGAGATCTTGCTTTCTCCATTGCATCCACACACAGCTCTGATGTACTGCGTAAGCATACGCATGCACAGTACATCAGAACTGCCGCAGAATACCAGACAGCTGTGGAAGGGCAGCAAGGAGGCATTATACAATGCCATTATTTAAGAAAAGTAATTATTTTTTTTCTTAAATAATGTCATTGTATAATAGCAATAACCCACTTCTGGGTGTGGGTAATGCTGGATTTACCCACGGTTGTCTTTGTTTGGCCACTCGGGCTTCACCCTCATGACCAAACCTCACCAACCATGGGTAAATCCAGCATTACCCACACCCAGGCGTGGGTTATTGCTATAATACACTACTGCATGAATTTGCTTTCACACACATACAATCTGGAGAGTTTCACTGCTGTATTCAAACTCCCCATACTTTACATTCCAATCTGTTCCTACGCAACTTATTCATGCCCTACTTAAGAAACTAAGACCCACCACCCTGGCTGCCAACCTCTTCCCAGCAGACTATCTGCAAAAGGTTGCTGACACCATAGCATACCCCATCTCAATCTTGATCAACAAATCTATATCTGAAGCTACTGTACCCACTATATGGAAAATCTCCCATGTCATACCTCTACATAAAGGAGGCAGTTCCACTGAACTGTCAAACTTTAGACTCATAGCTATTCTGTCACCTCTAGCTAAAATTATGGAGAAGTGTGTACACATACATCTCATGCACTACCTCACACAGAACAAGCTATTGTCCAACATTCAGCAGGGCTTTAAGCCACAGCACAGTACTACTTCTGCCCTCCTCTCTTTCCCTAATGTCATTAACCACAACTGTAGTAATAACAAACTATCCTCAGCACTCTTCCTAGATCTATCCAAGGCTTTTGACATGGTTGACCACAAAATGCTTATAAATACCTTGACAGCCTTCTCCTTAAACAAGCATGCACTCCAATGGTTTCAATCCTACCTGCAGGGCAGGCAACAGGCAGTCCTATGGGAGAACAAGCATCCTGAAGTTTGATGTGTATATCAATCAAACTATCAAAACCATTAATAAAAGAACTTGGCTTTCTTTACAGAATCAAAACTTTCCTTAACTCACTTGTTAGAACTGCAATTGCCCATTCCTGTCTACTATCAACTCTTCTCTATGCTTCACCTCTATTCTCCAACTTAAATAAAACAGATCTTAATAAGCTATCATCCCTCTATAACCACATTGCCAGATTTGCTACTGGTACAGCCTACCGGACACACCACTGTTACAACCTAAATCGCCCAGGATGGCTTGAACTGCCTATCCTACTGCAGTTCAAACAGCTAAAAGTGGCACATAAAGTCCTCTACCAACCAGAAAATACACCTGCACTAAAAAATACTATCAGCCCCTACACCAGCACCCGGCCACTGCGATCATCTACTAGACTCCTAATTCAAACATACAAATCCAACTACTCAGCTAGGGACTCTTTGTTTGCCAACTCTATTGGAAAAACATGGAACAGACTCCCAGTTGACTTGACCCTAGAACCCCCACTAACTCAATTTAAAAACAAACTCAAGAAATACTTCAAAATTCATTGGTTATGTCCTTGCAGTAACCCCGACTAGTGACTTATCTATTACTTAGGTGCCTCACCTTCAACTACTTCTAACTTTTTTCTACCACACCATTTCAGGAAGGGTCAATTGTATAACTGCTGCTCAATGTGTCTTAAACCTAAATGTCATGTTATGTATATATAACTTTGAAAATAATGTTATGTTTTGTAAAGTGTTTTATAATAAGTTAGTACTATATGTGCTAAATGCTGTTATTGCTTATGACTATAATCTGCTTGAAATTAGCATTTTCTAAATGTTTAATGTGTATTATTATCTTGGAGCTTTTCTCCCTAGGCCTCCACTGAAAATGGACATATATATCCAATCAGACTATCCCGGTCAACAAATGTAAAACAAATAAATAATAAATAAATAAATCTACTGACACAGTCTACACATAAGTGCAAAATATGAATGTGCTACAGTAGAGGTCAGACTTTAGTGGTGTGAGAGTGCATTATTGAAATGATGACATCATCAGTGTGTTGTAGACAGTATGCATTTGACAGAGTGAAAAGGGGATGTGGAATTGATATGACTGTGTAAATGTTTCTCATATCTGGAAATCAAATGAGAACTCTTGTTAATTAACCCTCCAGTAATGCAATGGTGCCAGCATCACACACACACAAGGTGATTGTTGTGAGATTAAACCCCCCTCCCTCTCTACATATGTAACTTAGAGGCTACAGTACTTAATGCAAGCACCACAATAGAAATCTGATTTTGGCATTTTCCATGTAATGAAGTAATATAAGCTATTACCAGTACTTATTTTTGTTTCCAAATGTCTTTCTATAGCACAGTGAAAAGAAACATATCTATGCAGATGTTGGGAAAGTTTTAGTTCATCTGTGATTATACTTTTCTGTCTTGAACCACCTTTCTTATTTGCACAACAGTGAGCTGTGAGCAAATAAAGTTCTCTGAGGAAGGAAAAAATCTATCATTTGGTTTGACTTCTATAGCCTAGACAGGATTACAGGCAATGTGCAGCTGTCAGCACTCTGGACAGAACTTAGTGGAGAAAATCCACATGTCAACCTAGTTTTGTTCTGTAGCACCATGCACAATTCACTGAGCTAAAGAAAAGAGCACAGTTGAAGCAGGGTTTAACTCCAGTATGTGGATCATTTTACAAAGAGGGTCAACATATGATTATTATAATAACTTTTTATCATGACTTTAAGAATGCCTAGGAATGACTGTTAAAATATGCTGCCTGGCCAAATTGCACAAGTAAGAGTTACTGAAATAATCTGTTATACCTATTACATACAAGACATGCTTCAAGGGAAATCAAAGGCTAATTTGGTGTAGAATGTGGAGTAAGGCAATCACTCGCCAAATTTTCAGTAACACCTGAAATGTCATGTAGCATCACATACTACAGTTGCTCATTGCCAGACCTTGCAAAAATGTTGAGGATTACATCTGATCAAACAGAAGGGGCTTAGACAGATACATAGTCAATTCATTCACAAGAAACACACTTGTAAAAACAGGCAATAAGAGTTTCACCTAGTGCTGAATTCAAACCATTGTCAAGATGAAAAACTAAGCTTATAGACTTAATCATTACCTCTTCACTCTGCCAAGGAAATGCTACTTCCTATGTGTCAAAATCTCACATTTAAAGGGACAGTGATAACCTATTCAGCCTATTCGGCCAATGGAGGATGTAGTTTGTATTTTTCACCAAAGTAATGGCAGATGGAAACTGCCGTAACATGACATTTACATCCATCAGCCTCATGAATAGTTAACAGTATGAAGTGATGAGAGAGAAGGGGTGAAGACAGAGACAGATATATAGACACATATGAAACAGTGGTGTTATGGGTCAGTAAAGCACATCTTTATGGTGTGTCCTTAGTATTCATCAATCATGCTCTGCATCAGCAAGTGATGGCTCTGGGGCCAAGAAGCTGTAGTACAAGCAAAACCTAAGGAAGAGCTGAGTAGAATAAGGGTGGTTAACTAAATAGGATCCTAGGATCATAGGAGATTACTAGGTTATCGAACCAGAGATCATTTTAAGCCTAGCCTATTCAACCCAATGTAATACCATAGAGGTACTAGTCAATATCGAAGACTGCATGGATGAGTGGATGGGGGACAATAAATGTTCACCAGGGATAGCACCCACAACCTTCCTGCTCATGTCCAGGAGGGTTGCGCGTGCTATCCCTGGTAAGAATTTACGGTGCCCCATCTACTCATCCAGGTTCCTCTTGAACAGTGTCATAAAGGTGCTCTATTTCACATGAATTGGTAGCCCATTCCAAAGATGTGGCAGTCACTGGTAGATAAATCTGTCCCTCCAGCATGTCCTATATAAGTCACAGGCCATATTTAAGTCCCTGTCATGGGTAGCCCTAGACCCATTTGATTTATGGATATGCAGTAAGTTCATTAGGTTTGGGTCTTGGGTTGCTCTGCAGGCCAGGCATAAGTCACCTCTAAGAAGTCTATATGATATGGAGTATAGTGACAGGGAATTTAGTCGTTCCATGTAAGGCACATGCTAGAGGCACTTGATCTTCTTTGTTCGAAACTTCTGAGGTCTCTCTAATCACTGTTGATGCTTACTACGGTACATACCAAATGGGGCATTATACTCAATTATGGGCCTGATCAGTGCTGAGTATAGGGAGGGGGCTATAACTTTTTTTGCTGTCAAGATGATGCCTTTAGTAATCAAGTGATCTATGTGGAAAGCTTTCCTTACAACTGTAGGTAAGTGGTGGTCTAAGTTAAGGTCATGGTCAACCTGTGATCCCAGGTCCCTTGCCACTTCATGGGTACTTAGGGTACTGTTATTGATTTGATAGTGTGAAGTGACATTGTTTGTGGCAAAAGGAATGATGATGCATTTCTTTGCATTCAGTTTGAGATCGTAACTAACATACCAGTTGTTGGTCTGTGTGAGACCATCCTGGAGTATACTGACATCATTTGTGGTTTCAATGGTTGCACCTAGCTTGCAGTTGCCTATAAACTTGGTACCCTTTAGTTTTGACCTGAACTTTTGAGAAGTGCTTACCAAACAGTAGGGGACCCAGCATAGACACCTGTGGCACCCCCGCTGGTAACAGGTCTGCTGGTGATGTGCAGTCACCCACTTTGATAGTGTGTGTCTGGTTTGTGAGACAATTGGCAACCCATCTTAAAACAAAGAGGTTTACATTTGGTTTGCTAAGTTTATTGGTAATACCTGAATGTGAGATTGTGCTGAAAGCCTTTGCCAAGTCAAGGGCATGCTGTGTGAACAGACTTGCTCTCATCAATAGCCTTGGTCACACTTTCATAGATTCATAGGTTCATAGGTTCATAGGTTGGTACTAGGCTATCAGCCCTAGGGCCTATACAAGCCTAACCATAACAATTCCCTGGCTATTTCTTCCCACATTATTTACTTTCCTGGACCCCTGTCTAGCAGGGCGACTGATGTGATCCCTGGGGTGAATTTCCTTTCTCCCATCCAATCGTCAAGGTTCCTCTTGAAGAGGTCCAAAGAGGCACTCTGCTTGACATGTATGGGCAATCTATTCCAGAGTCTGGGGAGTCTCTGGGTCAGGAACCTATCCCTCTAGCATGTTTTGTTTATTGTGATGACAAAGTTTAGATCCCTGGAGCGTGTAGCTCTGAAGGATTGGGATTTCTTTAAGTGCAGCATGTCCAACAGCTCTGGGTTTGACATGGTCTTGTATGTTAAGCAGAGATTGCCTCTGAGTAGACGATATGCGACAGAGTATAGCTGGAGTTTTTTAAGGCGGTCAGCGTAGGGCATCTGCTTTAGGCCTGTGATTCTTTTAGTGAGGTATTTCTGAGGCCTTTCCAGTTGTTGCAGATGTCTTGAGAGGTACATACCAAATGGGGCATTGTATTCTATAATGGGTCTAATGAGGGATGATTACAGTGGGACAATGACCTCCTTTTTTCTGGATGAAAAGCCCTTCGTGATGAGGTGTGCCACATAGAAGGATTTCCTGACTGTTGTGGCAATGTGGTTATTGAAGGTGAGACCACTGTCCACCTGTGTCCCTAAGTCTCTTATCACACTTTCTGTGTTTAGTGTACTGCCACCTATATGGTAATTCATGGATACATATTTTTTCCCAAAGGGGATAACAATACATTTCTTGGCATTGAGCTTGAGCCCATGGCTCTGGCACCAAGCATCTGTTTTGTAAGGCCCTTTGTAGAGTATCCACATCATTTGGGGATTTAATAATGGCTCCCAGTTTGCAGTCATCTGCAAACTTTGTTAGCCAGAGTCCCTTAGTGTTGACCTGTACTTCAGAGAAGTAGATGCCAAACAAGAGCGCCCCAGGACTGAACCCTGAGGTACTCCACTTGTCACTTGTCTGGAGCTGGATTTGGAGTCGGCTACTTTTACAGTGTGGGTTCTATCAGTAAGCCATTTAGCAACTCATTGGGTGACATAGGGATTAATGCCCAACTTAGTAAGTTTATCTATGATTCCAGAGTGGGGGATGGTGTCAAAGGCCTTGGCAAGGACTAGATAGGCTGTGTGGACCACCTTACCCTTGTCCATGGCTCTGGAGACTGATTCAAAGAAGTCAATCAGGTTCAGGAGACAAGATCGGCCCTTCACAAACCCAAACTGGGTGGGGTCTAGTGTTTGAAGGTTGCCAATGTCTTTGTTTATAAGTTCCATGATAATACACTCCATGGCCTTGTAGATAGGGCTTGTCAGACTGATGGGACGGTAGTTTCCGGGATCCAAGGTGGATCCCCCCTTGTGGATTGGGATAACTGTAGCTGTGCGCCACTCAGTGGGCACGAAACCTGAGATGAGGCTATGATTAAACATGACACTTAGGTGAGGTGCCAGTTCATATTGTAGTTCATGTAGTACACAGCCCGGGATGTCATCTGGTCCCATGGATGCTGTATTCTTGGCTTTAGAGAGTGCATTTTGTACCTGTGTGGCCGTTATTACTGGAATTTGGCAATCTTCCGGTATTGAGATGGGCCATTTAGGGGGTGAGAGGGGGGTGAAGTTGGCACTGAATCGATCTGCCAGGATATTGGCAATATCCTTCGGATCAGTATATTTAATGTCATTCTGTTTTAGCTCAGAGCAGATCTGAGCATTGCCATTTAGATTCTTGACATAGTTATAGAATGCTTTGTGGTTGTCTTTGGAATCTTTGGCAATTTTATTTTCGTAACTAGCTTTGGAGGATTTTATGAGGCATCTCAGTTTCTTACTGAGGCTAGTAAGGGAGTTTTTGCATCCTGGGATTTTCCTCTTTTCTGCAAAAGTTTCTTCCTTTTGTTGTAAAGTTTGTTTATGGCAGGGGACCACTAGATTGGCTTCCTTTTTTGGATGAGAGCATTTTGGTTCTATTTGGGATGGCACGATTCATGCATGAGTGGATGTCCTCGTACAGTGCCTTAGTGTAGGATTCAGCAGTTGAACTTTCAGTTCCTGTCTGCATGGGTGTCATGAAGTTTGTCACTTCTGACTTGAGTAGCATGAAGTTGGCTTTGGAGAAGTTTTTTATGGTGGTTTCTTTACTGGGGGGTTGGGGTGGGATGTGGATGTTAAGGGTGATTAGCTTATGGTCAGACCTCACTAACAAGGGGGTGACCATAGGTATGGAGCATTGATTTCCCATGTTGGTAATGACCAGGTCTAGGATATTGGAGCCCCTGGTGGGACTATGGATTAGTTGATCCAGGGCGTTGGAATTTATGAATTCCAAGAACCGTTGCACAAAGGTGTTGGGACATGAGTAGTTTTCCCAGTTAATGGCAGGGTAGTTAAAATCACCCAGTATTAGGGTGTTTGGTTCTATCTTAATATTTTCCAGTATGTTTAGAAAGGTGTAGTGAGAATCTTGGGGTATGGTGGAGGATCTGTAGCAAGCTACAATGTGGATTGCAGTCTTACCTAGTGTTAGTTGCACTTGGAGAATTTCAGACACATTGTGTTGGCCAACTAGCCTGGTGGTGTGAATATCCTTGGTGAATATTGACACTCCTCCACCTTTAGTGTTTTGGTCCTGGTTTGGTGGCCGAAAAGTGTGGTAAGAGTTGTAGCCTGGTATTGCAGGGGTGCTCTCTGGAGCCTTGAACCAGGTCTCAGTTACTGCACAGATATCGATGTTCTCCATTTTAGGAGTGCCTCGAGAGAGTGCATTTTGAGGTTTAGACTTCTAGCATTGAGTAGCATTACCTTCAGATTTTGCATGCTTGTACCTGTTACGGTGGTGGTTTTGTCCTTTGAAGTTTGCCTAAAAAGGCACTATATGGATGGCAAGAGCCTTAGCCAGTAACCTGAATCCCAGGGCGACAGGTGCAGACCATCTCTGGCAAAGCATCGTGGTCTGTCAATCATGTCATCCCAGGCAGACAGATACTGGATCCCCTTTGAATGACACCATAAGCTTAGCCAATTGTTGAAGTCAATCATTTTATCCTTATATTGTGGTATCATTCTGGGTGAAGGCAGGATGCTACCTCAGGGCTAGGGTCATACCTGCCTGGGCCACATGATCCGAGAGCTCTTCCATGTCTCTTTTCATGTAGTCCAGGGAGGTACGTCTCAAGTCATTCACTCCAACATGGACAATGACAGAGTCATATTTGTACTTGTTGTGGAGTGACTTGAGTGCATGCGTTATGTGGCGGATCCTGGCACCCGACAGGCAGCTGACTGTAATTTTCTCCTTATTCAACCTGGTGAGAGGGACATCAGTGTGCCGGACTATAGAGTCACCTATGACTAAAGTGTTAGGTACATTGTTTTGCCTTAGGGGCTGTTGCTGGGTGGCACACTGGTGTTGTGAACTATGTGACACATTGGTTGTGATTGGTGTTTGTTTGCGTTTCAGCTTCAGAGGTCTTTGTTGCTTGGGCAGGTTACAGTTAAGGGCCTCTGCATATGTGGATTTAGTGTTGCTATATGTGGGTGTTGGTGGTCCGGGTTTAGAAGGGCTATTTGTTGCTTGAGGTGTAGTGTGGGTGTTAACCTTCTCCTCTTGACTGTTTAGCACAATCTTGGGTGGAGAGAGCTTTGCTTCCATTTTGGCTATGTAAGTGCATCTCTCACAGGTTGTAGTGTTGGGTGGTAGGAGGAGAGGGTTGTCTGTGTACATGAGGCAATTGCTGCATTGCCCCAGTATGCCCAGATTCACCAGGTGGACAGGAGAAATCACCGGAAGCTGACCCTTGGACATGCCTGGTTTGGGGCTTTTTTTTTCTTTGTAAAGTATAGGAGCTGTTTCCTTAGCAAGGTACTTTGCAATTATAGGCTGTTTAGTGCCTACTATTTTCAAAGAAATCCATCAGATTTAACAGGCAGGATCTGCCCTTCATGAAGCCAGATAGGGTAGGGTCCAGGGTTTGGAGGTCACCTATATCTTTATTTATGAGCTGCATAATGATACATTCCATAGCCTTACAGATGAGGCTGGTCAGGCTTATGGGTCTGTAATTCCCTGGGTCTGTTACTAGGCCACTTTTGTGGAGGGGAATAACTGCAGTTGTTCTCCATTCCACAGGAACAAAGCCTGTGGATAGGCTATGATTGAAAAGGGTACTTAGTGGTGATGCTAGTTCATGTTCTAGCCTGTTTAGAAGACAGCCTGGCATGTCATCTGGTCCCATAGAGGCTGTGTTCTTTGCCTTGGACAGGGCTTTGAGGACCTGCTCTTCAGATATGTAAGGTGGGGGGCCTTTTGGTTTGTTGTTAAGTCAGCAGGGAATAAGGGAGTGAAATTTTCACCAAACCTAACCACTACCAAGTTCCCTATCTATATGGGGTTAGTATGTGTGATACTGTTGGCCGCTAGTTCTGCACATGCTTGGGTTCTACCCTTTAGGTTACGTACATAGCTGTAAAAGGCCTTATGGTTATCCTTGACAGTACTTGCTAGGTTTCTCTCAAATGATGATTTGACAAGTTGTCTTATTTGCCTGTTAAGGAGAGTGCTTTTCCATTGTTGGGTCCTTGTCTTTGTTTTCTTGGACAGAAGAAACACATGTTCAGAGAGCTCAACCATGTCTCTATTCATATAGTCCAGTGAGGTACATCTCAGGTCCATTGCTGTTTACAACCTGTCTCACTTTGTTAAACGAGTTTAACATAGCGAGACAGCATTTAAAAAAAACAACGGAGCATCTCCTTTGATTTTTTTAAAGCTGTCTCACTAGGTTAAACCCATTTAACATAGCGAGACAGTTTTGAAAAAAAGCAACGGAGAAAGCAAGATCTCTGTTGCTTTTCAAAGTGTCTCGCTATGTTAAATGGGTTTAACATAGTGAGACAGCTTTAAAAAAATCAAAGGAGATGCTCCGTTGTTTTTTTTAAATGCTGTCTCGCTATGTTAAACTCGTTTAACATAGTGAGACAGGTTGTAAACAGCAACGGAGATCTTGCATTCTCCGTTGCTGTAAAAAAAAAAAAAAGAGTTATACTAATGGAAAAAGTCCGGGAGACCGGACATTTTTCAATTACTATAACTCTGATTTACAACGTGCACGCTGACCAATCAGTGTGCAAGTTTTGGAATATTAATGGGGGGTCATGGTATAATGTGTTATACAACACATCTGTGTATGCCATTTATTAATGTGGTGGAGTATATTTTATAAATGTTGATTCACAATGGCCTCAGCTTTTGCATTTTGAGGTCCATGTGCTTACACATCCAGACCCAAATACACACACACCCACAAATGGACACACACACACACACACACACACACACACACACACACACACACACACACACACACACACACACACACACACACACACACACACACACTTTGTCCCCAGGAAGTAGAGCCTTTGTTAGTTTGTCAGTAGTAGGTAACTTGGATTAGACAAGTAACAATCTTAAGAAGGACTGGTTTCATAGACTTTTTTTTTTTTCATTTTGAGTGAAGTATATGGTAAAGTGCACAAGTTATGCACATGCACAATAGACTTTGGCATCCTACCTTCTGTCATTTTTGTTGTCCAATGTTCCTCTTCTGCCCAGAGTTGAATACGGCAATACGGCAATGTTCTTTTTTTTTTTTCCTTCTGGTGACTGTCTGAGCTCCCATGAGGCAAAACCATCTGTTTTAAGAAGCAGCCATTGAAAAAGAAAATAGTTTAGTTATTGACACAAAGTAAAATTTTAGGAAAGTTACGTTAGCAACCTGTAGAGGAGCCAATTTAAAGCAGTGAGCTCCCTTTGCAAGTGTTGAATGGATTTGGGTTTTATTTCTAATTTGTTTATTATCTTGATGGGTAGAGCTCATTTTTAGTTGCATGCAAGTCAAAGGAAGTATATGAATGAATCATACAAGCTGACAAATACAGCACACAAATAGCATTGCAGCATTACTTTTCACAGCACGTTCACCGCAATACATACTGATTGCATTAATAGACTTTCATCTCGATACATGTGGAAAATGAAAAAAATATATATCACCTGGTACCAAGTAATGTGTAGGCATTATGGTAGTCTATGTAGAGTTTGTAAGCTAATTAAATTAATAAAGGCAATGAAGGCTGGAACTGCTGTAAAAGCTGATATTAATATCAGAACAACAAAGTGAATACAGAAGGTTTGTAAAAAGGGTAAAAACAGGGATCGTAACTCGTAGCTAGGCAACAGATATAACAGGTAATGGTAAAGAAAATGTATCCTGGTACTCCAAAATATTTTGAGGTGCTTAAAAGAAGCTTATGTGTCACCATTAAGAGAAGAATTACTATGTCAGTAGATAGATGGGGAATTTGAATACAACAGTGAGACTCTCCAGATTGATGGTGGGATAATTGAAATCCCCCATAACCAGTGTGTTCTGTAAGACTTGGATTGTCTTCAGTTTGATAAAGTAGGCTTTGTGGGTTTCATGACCCATGAAGGGGGATCTATAACTGGCTAGGACTTGCATGGTGATCTTACCCACCATAACATGGACCTGGAGTAACTCCATGGAGTTGTCCAGTCTGACTAGATGTAAGGTGAATTTATCTCTAATAAAGATTGATACACTACCTCCTTTCATTTTCACACGTTCCGTTTGCAGTCTATAGGTGTGGAAGGCATTGTAGCCTTGCAGAGCTGGGGTACTCCCTGAGGCCTTAAACCAGGTTTCTGTGACTCCACAGAAATCTACATTTTCTAGTGATAGAAGTTCTTCCAGGGAGTACAGTTTTTGGTTTAAGCTCCAACTATTTAGCAGTATGACCTTTATTTTGTTATGATTGGTTAATTTCACATCGGTAATGTTGTTTTCAAGACCTTGCCTAAAAAAGTCACAATAAGGCAGGCAAGATCCTTTGCCAGCAGCTAAAACCATAGGGGTGCCAGGTGCAAACCATCTCTGGCAAAGCAGTGCTTTGTCCACCATGACTTCCTAGGCAGAGTGGAAGTGGATCCCCTTTGAATGACACCAAAAACTAAGCCAATTATTAAAAGCAATAATTTTTTTGTTTATACTGTGGCATCATCCTAGGTGAGGGTGGTATGCTGCTCAAGGCCAGGGACATACCTGCCTGGAACACATGTTCAGAGAGCTCAACCATGTCTCTATTCATATAGTCCAGTGAGGTACATCTCAGGTCATTCACACCAACATGAATGATGACAGAGTCATAACGGCACTTGTTGCTGAGAGACCTGAGTGCATGCATGATTTGGAAAATCCTGGCACTGGACAGGCAGCTGACTGTGAGTTTCTCCTTGTCCAACCTGGTGAGTGGGTCATCTGTGTGTTTCACTATTGCATCTCCAATGACAAGAAAACTTGTTTTTTGAGTGTTATGGGCTTCGTGGGTGAGACACTGGTGTTGTTACGTGTCATGAGTGCTGTGGAGACTGTGTTTGCTGTAGCTGACTTGTGTTTTGGAGGTCTCTGATGTTTCTGTAAGTGTTTTGAGAGAACCTCTGTGTATGTGGATTTACGTGTTTGATGTACACTATGTGTATTACTAGTGGTACTATGTGAATATGTAGTGATGGATGACTTGACAACCTTCTCCGTGTTACTATTTTGAGTGAGAGAGAGCATGGATTCTAGATTCTTGGTGAAAATACATCTCTCACACTCTGTACTAGACTGCATTATTAGTAAAGGGTTGACTGTGTACATGAGGCAATTGCTACACTGCCTCAAGAGACCCAAGTCAACACTGGTGGCTGGAGAAACAAGGGTAGTCCAACTGTTCATAATGCTAGGTTCAAGACTGTTGTCACTAGAGGTTGCTTTTCAGAAACAATCCCTGAGCAGCTCAGTGAATGAATATTTCTGCCCAGATTTTAAGGGAAAATTTGTTGAATTTAACTGTCCTGCCTTGGCACACAATTGAGCAAACCCAGAAACCTACTCAGATGCAGTGCCTAAATACCAGAAGCTAAAACTTGAAAAAAACTTGAACAAAATGACCAATGATGAACCTTATTCCAAGCCCTCAACTGCCGTCCCTTTACCATTCAGGTGCCAATCAAACACAATTCTGTCACAAAAGTGCAAATAGGCCCCTTCCAATCTAAGATGGCCTGGAAAACATGCTCAGAGCAAACAAACCACTACAAACAGCTTCAGAAGCAGCAGGCCTGGATCTGGACTATGCTACAGCTACTAGCTACTCTAACTTCAGTGGGAAACACTAGAGAATATTTAACACAGCAAAAAAAAAAAAATAGCAGTGAGACACTGAAAAAATGTTTAAAACATCAGAAAATCAGCCAGGAGGCTCTAAAGAATGATTTAAACAGTTAACAGATCAGTTAATTAAGTATTGCTTGTTGGGAAAACTAGAACAGGCAGAACAGAGAGCTTTAAAACAGTGAGAAAATACTAGTAAATAGGTAACAAACAGTAGAAACAACAAGAAAGCATGCTAAGTAGTGAAAACAGCGATAAAATTAGATTTTACAGGCACAATGTAGCAAGCAATTGCAGTATAACAACATAGTTTAGTACATGCTAAATAAATACAATATAGTAGTAAAAAATAATATAAATAAGCAAAAAAAAAGGGAACTTGTGTTTTTTTGGGAAGATCAGAAGTCTCTAGTCATCTGGAAACTCAGCTCAGAGTTGTGGCTGGTAGCTCACCTCAGTTCAGCTCGGTACAAACAATCAAAAACCTGCTCAGATGCAGGGCCTAAATACCACAAGCTAAAACTTGAAAAAAGCTAACAAAATTCAAAAGGACCAATGAGGATGCTTATTCCAAGCCCTAGACTGGCCTCCCTTTTCAAGTCAGGTGCCAATGAAGCACAATTCTTTCAGAAAAATGCAGATAGGCCCCTTCCAATCCAAAATGGCCTGGAAAACATGCTCAGAAGAATCTAACCACTGCAAACAGTTCCATAAGCAGCAGGCCTGGATATGGACTATGCAACAGCTACTAGCTACTCTAGTTTCAATGGGAAACACTAGAGAACATTTAACACAGCAGAAAAGTAGTAGTGAGACACTGAAAAAAAGCATTTAAACAGCTGAAAAATCACCCAAGAGGCTCTAAAGAATGATTTAAACAGTTAACAAATCAGTTAATTAAGTACTGCTTGGAGGGAAAACCAGTGGACCTTATTGTCATGGATGTGTTAGCAAATGCTTAACCCCTTAATAAACTAGTGAATACATTTTAGGAAACCTACTACTTGAACCTCCAGGTACAACACAAACACAACCCCCAAAAAACAAGGATCACTTCCCTTCCCCCAATACCCCCCCCCATCACAAACAGCAGAGGAATTCAACAAATACTTCATAAAATCCATATCAGACCTACTCACCTACAAAACTAACTTATGACACCCCAACACAAACGTACACATACATCTGAATAACTCAATTCCACCTACTACTGACTAACCCCATAACTACGCCAACAGCCAACAAAATAAACCCAAAAATACTTTCTTCTTTCAGCCCATACCCACCTCTACAATTAAAAAGCTACTATTCAAACTGAAAACCAGCTCTGCATCAGCTGACAACCTTTCATCCCAATACCTAAAACTCACACCTGATTCAGTTGTGTATACAATAAGCATCCAGATTAACAGATCACTTTCAGAAGGCACAGTCTTTACAATATGGAAAATGTCGCACATAACATCAGTCCATAAAGGAGGACACGCTACATAAATATCTAATTTCTGTCCAATATCAATTCTATCTCCATTATCCAAAATCAATGAAAGGAGTATTCACCAACAATTAATGAAATATCTACTCCAAAACAACCTCCTCACTCAAACTTAGCATGATTTCATGCTTAACCATAGCACGTCCACTACACTACGATATTTCACAAACACAGTTAACCAGGTCAGGGACAAAGGATACCTCATGTCTGCAGTATTCCTGGACCTCTCAAAAGCCTTGGACACAGTTACACACACTTTACTGCTAGATACTGCTATCCAAACTAGGATGCTCCACAGCCATAGTTCAGTAGTTCCAAAGCTACCTGCATGATCAGAGGCAAACTGTGAAATGGTCTAACCAACTCTCCCCTTCTTACAAAACCCTGCAGGGGTACCCCATGGGTCCATCTTAGGACCCCTATTTTTCAACATATTCACCAATAATTTATACACCTCCTCTTCCCCAGGGACATTAATTCAGTATACAGATGACTCAACCTTAATCTGCACCTCCTGTACTCGAAGAACTGCAAATCAAAATCTAAGAATCATTCACAGCAACTGAAGCATGGCTCACAAAGTCCAAATTATTTCTAAATCCCCCCTAAAAACTAATATTATAGTCTTTCACCCCCAAAAATACCACCCTCAGCCAGACCAATTTAATATTCTCACAGCTGATAAAACCATCATAAAAAATCTCCAAGAATACTCCTAGATGGTATTATTGAAGGCAAACTCAACTCTGACATTCATAGCCAACAAGACATCAAGAAGACACATATAAAACTAGGACTCGTCTGCTATTCTAAGGATCCTGTATACTAATCAATCTACAAAAGTTCACCAAGACCAAATTGGAACAATGCTACAACAAAGTAGCAAAGTTTGAAACAAACTCCAACTACAGTACACATCGCTGTATACCACTACAAGAACTTAATTGTCTGGAACTATCAAACCAGCTTACTTATATACATCTAACTACAATCCGCAAATTATTCTATAGGCCCACTACCTGTACTGCCTTAGTTAACCTAGTCCAACATTACAGAGCACTCAGATCTGAAGTCAGAAACCTCCTTGATACCTACAAACCTTCCAGAAACCAAGTAAAATCACTGTACTCATACTCTTTTGCTAAGCTATGGAACACCCTCCCACCTACTATTAGACTAACTCCAAGCCCACCTCATTTCAAAGCCTCCATAAAAGAACACTTAAATAAACCATGGTTATGCACACGCCTTACTCCAGGCTAATCAACTTTTACCTTCCTTACACCTTGTAGATCAGAGTGTAAAGTGTGTGTGTTTGTATCTTTAAGAAGCATATGAGGCTGTATGTGCACATATATAACCCGCACACATGCACAACCTTAGTGCCATTTTGAAAGAGCAGCTAGGGAGTGACCATACATGATCATAGTCATTAATTATATATAAGTTACATAAGCTACAGTCTATAGCAACAATAGTAATCTGTTTGTATATAATAAAGTTGCTTGAACAGAACCAATGAAAATTTGTTTATTAATATCCTAACACAAAAGCAACATGGTGTCAGAACTGGGATGGAAGAGAGAAGAATATTCCAAGCCTTGAGATGTAAAGATGGCAGCAAAGGTACAACCAAGAGAAAAGAACACAGACATAGCCAGAATGAATCAAAAGGTAATGAGAAATGAAACAAATTATTTGCTTGATGCAAAAGGCAATAAAATGGGTATTACAAGGGCACAAACCACATTATCAGGCAAGCAGAAAATACGAAATGTTTGTTAACTATACAAAATCTTTAAGATAAAAGTATTTGATGAAATGATTAACTGTAAAGCAAAATGAATGTGTCTGAGGCAAAGTTGGGCATGTTTAGAGTAAAACGAGCACAAGAAAAGTACATTGAGCAGAAAAGCACTTAAATGAGTAAAATGATTACAATAAGAAAAGAAAAGGGCACATTAAGCAAAATAAAGCAAGGTGGCTGCATGTGTTTGGGCAAAATGGTGTATTTGGGCATAACTATAACTTCATATTATATCAAAGTCATAACTAAAGTTATTCAAAGTATATCAGAGTGTGTAAAAGTGCTTACTGTGTGTGCTTATTACTGTGCATGTATTTTGAATAGTTAATTGCGTGCAAAGTGCAACTATTTCATGAAATCCGGTCAAAGTATAGATATTTCAACAAAGGTCTTGTTTTGGGTGTATCTATTCAGAAATTGCTTCCATTACAGAGTGCTTCTTGTACTGTAAAGAGTTGCCAAGCAAGGTACTGCCATTTTGGGGACATTTCAGGGTGCTGTATGCAGTTACTTCCAAAGTTATTGAGTTTTGGGCAACAGATGTTCATTATTCACATTGTGCAGTTGCTTGACATGGTTCTTACACTGATAAGAGGTGTTTTCTTGCAACAGATGACATTAGAAGAGTATTACAGTGCTCATAAATTATTCACTTACATCATAAAATTCTTGAATGTTTCTTAACATGATGACTTTAACAAGTGATGGTGCATGACTTTAGCATGTCTGCCTTTATTGATAATATTCCAAAAGCATCAAAAAGCCCGAGAAGGTATTTTGCAAAGTTCAGTAAAGTATCAAAAAGTTAGTTTCACAAAGTCCAGTTATTCGAAAGTACTACAAGTTCGTTCATCCACATAATTCTGATAAGTCCAATGAAAAATAAAAGTTCAGAGCACGGAGGCATTGGACAAGTTCTGTTTATGCCAGAAACTTCTGCACTGTGTATCTGTGTTTATTCATGCTTATTTGCAAAAAATGCTTCGCTGGTATCTGTTAATATGGCAGATAGATTTCAAAAACCCCTACCACTTGTGTTTGATCAGACTATTGCAGAGAACTGGAGAATATTTAAGCAAGAGTACAATATTTTCATACAAGCATCTTATGCAGATAGAGATGCATGCACCAGGGCATTCATTTTGCTAAACCTAGCAGGTTCAGAGGTCATAGAAAGAGAGTGTTCATTTATGTATGCACCAGCAGTGTATGAAGGAGAAGGTCCAGACCACCATATTGTTGAATCAAGGGAAGACCCAGAGTGTTTGAAGAGCAAGTTTAAAGAAATGTGCAACCCCAGATGAATGTTACATTAAAGAGGCATTTGTTTCACAGAAGAGATCAGAAATCAGGGGAAATATTTGCAGCTTATATAACTGGCTTGAGAAACAGAGCTAAGATGTGTCAGTTTGGTGATCTAAAAGAAGAGCTGATACAGGACAGGCTTGTATGTGGTATTAATAGTGCTGCAGTTATTTAATGTTGAGCAGAGCCATAGAGATTTGTCAAGTCCATGAGGTGACAGAAAACATACAAATATGCTTGCAAGTGATGAAAGCATGGATTCACTTGGCTGCAGAGCACATGTAGACAGCATGCAACACAAGACAAAACAAGAACAGGCATAAGCATGTGGCAGCTACAGGATTTCCAAAGAAGCCACAAGGTTTTCTAAAAAGTTTCAGTAAAAGTGCAAGCTCCAGTGCCAGCTCAGTGCAACATAAATGTGAATCAGCAAAACCCAGATCTAGCTGTATCGTTAACTGTCGCGATTGTGGTATGAATCATGAGAGAAGTGCTTAGCATTTAGTTAGCAATGTCACAAGTGTAAAAAATGGAACCATTTCCAAAAGTTTTGTAAATCAAGTAAGCCTCACATGGTTGTAAAGAAAGGTCACACTAAAAAGAAAGTTGATCAAGTAGAGCCTAAATAGTCAGCTTTCTATGTAGATGGTGTATCAGTGCTTGGTGAAAGAGATGATGCAGTAAATGTATTAATAAGAAGTGAAGTGTCTTGTACCATCCAGATTAATGGAAAATCCACAGAGCTTAAAGCAGACATTGGGTCAAAGTGTAATGTTATATCAGCAGACAGATTTGCAAAAGTGAGAACTAACAAACAACACAATATAACCAGTAGTATGAGGCTTGTTGCTTATGGAGGTGAAGAAACACAGACTGAAGGTTTGGTGATACTTTCATGTTATTTGTCTGAGAACTGTTACAACTTGTTACTCTACATAGTCTGAAGACCACCGCAATCTTTACTGGGTCTCAAAGATGGTTTAAGAATTAATCTGCTTTCTTTTGCTAAAGAAGTTCATCATGTGAGTGCAGTTCTGAGTTCCAGTTTTTCCAAAGCCATTTTCTCAGAGTATGCTGATGTTTTCAATGACAAATTGGGCAAATTTCCAGTTATATATTCCATAAAGTTAAACCCACAGATCACTCCAGTAGTCAGACCAGCAAGAAGAGTTCTGATAGCTATGCAAGATAGAGTAAAAGCTCAATTGGATAAAATGGTGCAGCAAGGTGTGATTTGTCCAGTCACAGAAACAACTCAATAGGTATCGTCAATGGTAGCTGTGCACAAGAAAGGGTCAGATGAACTCAGAATATGCATTGACCCAAGAGATTTGAACAAAGCAATAAAAAGACCATATCATCCAATGCAGACAGTTGAAGAAGTTGCAGCTCTAATTTTGAATGCCAAATATTTTCTGTTTTGGATGCAAAGAGTTCATTTTGGCAAGTGATGCTGGATCGCAAATCCTCATTTCTAACTAGTTTTGGTACTCCATTTGGCAGATACAGATTCCTAAGGATGCCATTTGGAATAAATTCTGCAAGAGAAGTTTTTCAGCATGCAATGGAACAAATTTGTTTTGGTTATCCTTGTGCCATAATAATAGACAATCTGTTGGTTGGAGGCAATGGTGAAGAAGAGCATCACTCAAGAAAGCTCTAGACAGAGCACGTAAAATGAACTTAAAGCTCAATTGTCTGAAGTGCAAATTCAAGCTTCTATAAGTTACATACAGTACATAGAACATTTGTTTACAAGTACAGGCTTGAGACCTGACCTGAACAAGCAAACAGCTATCCTAGAGATGTCAGTGCCAGACAATGTACAAGCTCTACAGCAATTCCTAGGCATGGTCAATGATTTAGGCAAGTTTATACCAGACGTGAGTGAGTTAACAGCATCTTTAAGAGAGCTAACATGCAAAAGTGTTGCATGGTCATGGTTGGAAGATCATCAGAAGGTATTTGAAGACCTTAATCAGAAAATTGCCACCTCACCTACGTTAAGATACTATGATGTGAACAAACCAATTATTCTTTCCTGCAATGCTTCAGAATTTGGCCTAGGTGCAGTTATACCTCAAGAGGGCAGACCAGTAGCCTATGTATCTAGAACACAAACTGAGATGCAATATGCTCAAAGTGAGAAAGAGCCTTTGGCTATAGTATTTGCATGCTCCAAGTTTCATGATTATATTTATGGTTGAGCTGTTCAGATTGAAACTGATCATCAGCCTCTAGTTACAATTCTAAAGAAGCCTATGCAATCTGCTCCAGCAAGATTGCAAAGAATCATGCTCAAATTGCAAAAGTACAATTTCAAATTGATGTACACTAAAGGCGAATTGCTTTATCTGGCTGATACCTTATCCAGATCTCCAGGAAATACAACAGAACAGCTTGATGTAGAGACTCTTGACTTTGATGTGATGTCAATGCATAATTTTTCCATCACTAGAATTGATGAGTTAAGAGATCACAGTCACACTGATCCAATTTCACAGAAGCTCAATCATTATATTAATGTCAAATGGCTGTCAAAGCAATCTAGTGTGTTACCTGAGGTGCAAGCGTATTTTCATTACAGAGATGAATTGTTGATGGAAGATGGCATTATTTTCAAAGGTCCTAAAATTGTTGTCCCTACTTCCTTACAACAAGAATATATTCAGATTTTGCATTGTGATCACCCAGGATCTACATCCACTAAAAGAAGAGCAAGAGAACTAGTATTTTGGCCTTCATTATCAAAGGACATTGACAGAGTTTTTTCTTCTTGTTCAGTATGCAATAGTACTAGATCGCATTTGTAAAGAGAACCACTTCAGCTAAATCCAGTTGCTGAACTACCTTGGTCTACTGTAGCAACTGATATCTTTGAGTGGAACAATCAACACTACTTAGTTTTGGTAGACTCTTATTCAAATTGGTTTGAGATTACCTACTACCAAACTTAACCTCAACTGCTGTTATTACTAAGATGAAATGTCATTTCTCAGTTCATGGTAGTCCACACAAACTTTTTTCTGACAATGGTACTCAATTTACTAGCCAGTTGTTTCAGAAATTTGCAAAAGAATGGGACTTTGTACTTGTCACTAGTAGTCCTGAATATCCTGAGTACAATGCTCTAGCTGAATGAGCAGTGCAGAGTGCAAAGCAGTTACTTGAAAGGTCAAAGCATGACAACACCGATGTGTTCTTTAATCTACTTAATCTCAGAAACATACCTCATCATGATATTCTTGGCTCACCTGCTCAAAGACTACTTTCCGGGCAAACTAGAATTATGCTCCCTATTTCCTCAAGTTTATTGCAGCCTAAACCTATGAACAATAAGATGATCAAGGCTCAATTGTTTAAGAAGCATAATAACCAGAAATCTAATTATGACAGATCGAGCAGATTACTTTGTCCGTTGACGGAAGGAGAGATGGTACGAATCCAGACAAAGAAAGGTTTTGATAGAATAAGACAGATTACAGGCATCAGTGCAGAGCCGAGATCTTACTTGGTAAATTCTGAAGGCGTGGAGTATAGGAAGAATCACAAACATCTTCGTCCTGTACCAGAACCATCATCATCATTGCAATCAAAACATTGTATCTGTGATGCAAACTCTAAATTAGAGAATGAGTCAGACACTGTTTCTAGACCAAAATGTGTTCAAAGCTCTGATTCTGTTCCAGAAAGTGATATGAGCATTCCACAGGTCAACCATTTTGCAGAAACTGTCGCAGCTCCTAAATCTAATTCCCAATTTTATGTCACACGATATAGATGAGTGTCTAAACCAAGTGTGAAATATGCAGCAACATGGACTTGATTGTACATACCTATATATTTAACATTGTATAATGCATGTCTATAGATTTCCTGTGATTTTCTGCATGCCAAACACTCTCATAATAATTGTATGGTCTATATCTCAAAGAGGGAGGGTGTAGATCAGAGTGTAAAGTGTGTGTACTTGTATCTTTAAGAAGCATGTGAGGCTGTACATGCATGTATATAACCCGCACACATGTACATCCTTTGTGCCATTTTGAAAAAGCAGCTAGGGAGTGAGCATACATGATCATAGTCATTAATTGTATATAAGTTACTTAAGCTACAGTCTATAGTCAACAATAGTAATGTGTTTGTATATAATAAAGCTGCTTGAACAGAACCCACAAAGATTTGTTTATCCGTTTCCTAACACAAAAGCGACACACCTCCTCTTACTTCATAAACCTCTCCCTCCTAATCTAATCAACTATCACATTAAACTTTAGGAAACCATCCACCTTTCTATATCTAGCATCTTACTCAGTTACCAGAGGACTTATACTCTGATTGTCCCACTCCAGTCTATGTCATGATACTCAGACATATTCTAAGCAAATACTATCTACCCAAGAAGGTTATTTTAGTTTGTGTATAAAAGTAAACTGCAAATATTCTACTATTACTACAAAAGCAGCTCTAAGTGACTGCTCATAATGCATACATTACTGTTTTCCAATATATGTAATCTATTGTATAAGATGTGTAACAAAGTCAAAAATGTGGAGCTGTGTATTATATATGTAACAAAGTTTTAAATGTGGAACTTTTCTCCTTGGGCCTCCACTAAAAATTGGTTATGTAACACAGCTGGACTATCCCAGTAAATAAATGTCAAGCAACTAGATAAAAATTAAGATATGTGTCATGAAACATATCATAGATGTACAACATCACAGTAAGAAATAATATAACATCCATCTGGAATCAGACCATCGATGCTATGGTCAATAATGAATCGTCAGACAGCTGACTTATGTCAGTACTCTGCAAACAATGTTTATTTAACATTTGTTTGCCAAGAAAGTCCGGCTTGGAATGAAGCCAATTTTCAGCAGAGGCCCGGGGAGAAATGCTCCAGATGCATGTCTTTTTAATGTGGGAGGAAACCAGAGTACTCGGAGAAAACCCACACGAATGCAGGGAGGGCATGCAGACTCCAGACAAAAGGCACGCCAGCCAAGAATTGAGCCAGAGAGCCACTTACTGTGAGGTAGCAATGCTACTGCTGCACCACTGCACTGTCCTTTTGCATAATGTTGTACTTGGATAAATCCAATAGTCAAAGACCTGTTGACAATGATTTTCTTTACTCTGTCTTTACTCTGCTTTCTGATAGTGCATCATGTTTAAGCAGCTTTGTGCAAGGAAAACTGGACTACTGCGGGTGATGGCAACAACTAAACAGATTTTGCCATAGGACATGAATAGCAATTCACCATCACTCGGCACTGGTGTGTGATGCCAAACTCTGCACAAAAACTGAAGACAGAAAGTGAAGGCTTTCTCATTGGTCATTTCTGGCTATGCAAATTGTGCGTGATTCTATTTTTTTTGCCCAGATTAAATGTGTGATAAAGGATTCATAGGAAAGTGGTAAAATGGGGGGGGGGGGGCAAGCAGAGGGAAGGACACAGGGGAAAGAATAGAGAAATTTGCAGGAGAATAGTGGAAGACAACCATAGCTATTCACTACATCACAACATAAATATAGAAGTCTAGCCACAATTTGCTGAATTTGGAATGTCACCTCAGCAAGGGTGAATGATGTTGTACAGCCAATTGTATCAAATCAAGTGTGTCAGCAAGTCACACGGGTGAAGTGTAGAGCTATGTGTAGGTCATTATTTTTTTGTGGGACAGGTGTCCATTTTTTACTTTTTTACTTTCAAAGAGAGAGGAATATTGGGGAAGGTGCTTAGGAATGTGAGGGTCATGTAGAAATGTTAGATGAGGAATAGACACGTACATACAGGACAAACAAGACAGACAAGTATGGTGATAGACACAGAAGGATAGGGGACACCATGACTGGGAATATGTAGGGGACATAGGAGGCACACCCATATAAGAATGTAAACAGTGAGAATCTCTTCCTCAACCTCAAAGCTGTTATCTCTGTCTCCTGTGCCAGTACTCATTGTGGCATCATCTTGGCAATATGACGAAGCACCTTTTCTACACAACCAATTTGGGTACAGAGGCCTCTTACTATTATACCCTCCACCAGCCCTGCCAGCTCTTGCCAGGTGACAAAATCACCACCTGCCCTACTACTACTACTCCTATAGGGGTCGACTTTACATGGGCGACATTTCAGAAAGTCGACATTCATATCTCCGAGATCATATGATTCACTTTCAGAATGCCGACCATGTCAAAGAAACATAAAAACACAACAAACACTTACCTTAAACCGTTAGCAGGGTGGCTCCATCCCCTCCTCCCACACCTGCCGTTGGGGCTCCACCCCAACACCCCCCCGTAACTTTAATATACCAACTCCGAGATCGCACTACAGTGAGGAAGTGGGAAATTTTTCCATTCTGCACTGTGCAGAGATAGCGGTTCCCTATGGTCAGCTTTTCAAAAGCCGATCATATGGTCTCGGCCATATGAAAGTCGACTTTATGAAAAGTTGACCATGTGAAGGGGACCCTCCTATAGGGTACCTGTGCACCAGCTTCCAATTTTGAACTACCTGAAACAGATGGGGAAGATAGGGCAGGAGTTGTGGAGGTAGCACTGACAGCTTGGGACCCTGTAGTGCTAGGTGTCAGTGTTGCAACCTGTGGAGGAATGCAGGCCAATCTGCAGCAGTTGGTCTACCTGTCTCTGTGCTGTATGTTAGTTTTTGTAAGCAGAAATGTATGACAACAGAACATTTTAAGACATATATAATCCCCCCATAAAAAATGAGAGAGTAAGGGGTAGGTGAGAAAATGGGAGAGAAAGAATTAGATCCATGGCATATCACATGACTATATCACTTCAGAAAAGAAACAGTTCTGATTATCCAATCTATTCACTTTGCCACATCCAGGTATGATGGGAAAGGTTTTACTGTGTTGTACCATTAATCAACTACACTGATACAACATCATAAATACAACTATTTACTATTTATTACAGTATTGTCATATTATATACGATTACAATACGAATTAGGGTTGCATTACTGTCCCTCTCTAAGGTGATTTAATCATTCTTGGTGCACGTCATGGTTCACTACAATTTCTTCAGCAGCCGTACAACAGAGAAGCAGAGACATGAAATCATATTGAATAATAGCGTTGACTGTTTCCTGCATTCTATAGAATTTAATACTGATGGGCCAGTATACTTAAACAATTAAGGGATGTTAGCAGTCCTAAACTCATCCTCCTGTCAGCTAATGAGGTCTTTCTTGCACCATTTCAGGTCACTATAATTGGTGACAATTTTCTCCCGTGTGTGGGATTCCAGTTGCACTGCAGACAGCCATGGGTAATCTGTTCCAAGCCTCAGTCTTGTACTGAGACCCAGTATAGTCCCCCTGCAGCAGCCCATGGCTGTAGCACTTCATATGGAGTGACACAAATGTCCTGGACTCCTCAACACCCCACCTCTGTGCTCTAAATTCAACACCATCATCTCCCTCACCAGACATGCCTGCAGAAGTCAAGCTGCAACTGTTATGTAGCAGTTGGCCTCAAATTCCAATCTTAGTTTTAACAGCTAACATGCACAACCATCCCAACTATATGTGTGCAATGGTAAGCACAAAGAGACACTTGTAAACAAAGCAGAAGGTATTTTATCAAACAGCAAGGAGGGTGTGAAACATGGCAGGGAGATTTGCCATCTACGATGCTCAACATATTCACATTTTTTCAGATAGTCAGTTCTGGCAACCTCAATGGCTTAGCTTGTTATCCTTTGTGTTTTGGACATTAAATCGGATGACTTGGCATATAACTTTCTTTAATTACATGCTAAAGAAAGTTAGTTGACAAATATAGGAATCAAACCTAGGAAAGAAAAAAATGCATAATTTCAATTAATGGGATTATTTGTCAGTACTATAACAGACCATATTTATTACAGATACATTGAATTCAGTATGAATGAAGCTTTACTCCACACAGGCCAGTATGTATGTGACTTTAAGAAGTCCTGTGAAATGCATTCCTATGAAAGAGGCCATGTTACTGTTTGTAAATGTATGTCAGATGGACAGACTTTCATGAGCTGATTAATACAGGTTGGATTATGATATATAAATATCTCAGTACACCTTCTGTCTTAAACACAGAGTTGGGTTATGTGATGGTAGAAAATAATTTTATCTTAAGTATTCTGCCCATCACAGATATGCAAATACATTTTTATTCAATTATCAAAATGTTCCTGCTTAAACAATTGCACACACGTTCAACTGTGTTTTATAACTAATTCAGTAATGACATATACTACTATGAACAATTAATTTATCAAAGAATTAATGAGACATATATTGCAATAAACATAATTATGATAGCCATTTGTATGTATGTAGTGTTACCTTCCTAATCAAAGTGCTGTTGAAATTGCATTCTGAAAATCATTGTAAAAACTAAGTGCTCTCTGGATTTGAGCCCAGGATGACGTATTATTGCTCTTTAAAGTCAGTGCACTTATATTTTGTACCAAAGAGACCGCTATACCATGGGTGGATGTTCTCCACTCAGTACTCTCCAGAGTGCTGACGACCATGCATTGCTGATAAGTCTATTTGCACTGCAGAAGGCTGCCCAAATAAAATGTTTCACTTTTTTCCTTAAGCAGGTAAGCTTAATTGCATGCCACTCAGCAGCAAACAAGTGCAGTAGGCAGGAAACAGAAAAAAAGAAGCATATGAAGTTGTAATGAAAATAAATCATAAATACGGAGTATTAATTTCTGCATTCACACAGTATGGATTTGAACCCCAGAGCAACTTTAAGGTGCCAAAGTTAATGCATTTATAGCGTCTGCCATAGAAAGAGGTAAACATCATGTGCACATCGCTCATTTATTAGTAATACTGCTCAGCATTGACAACACTATTTGCGTTGAGATTACAAAAATAAAATTGTTCACTCTTTCCTTCATCTGTGAGCCCTGTTTCAGCTGTGCAAAGCAGTGCTGAAATTACACAGAGAAAATCCATGCTATTTTTTATGCAAAGAGGTCGAGAGGTATTTTTTATTTTTATTTATTTTTATTTATTTAAATTTCTTGACCGGGAGTGTCCGATTGGATGTAGGTCCATTTTCAGCGGAGGCCCGGGGAGAAAAGCTCCACAGTTAAAATAAACAGACAGTAGTTACATTGGATTACATAGCGATTAACAATATAACATAGCAATTACTTACAACATATTTACAGATGAAGAACACAGTACATCAGTAGACAACTAGAATCTTTATCTGTGAAGTACATAACAGACATTAACAAATGTTACAATAAGAAGTTCCTGCTGTATAATAAGTACTAGGCTTATGAGCATCTGAGCTTGCTATAATCAAGGTAGTTAGTGGAGTGGAAAGAAAGGTTGTGGTTGGATGCGGTGGGTGATTTTAGAGTGGGAGTTGCAAGGGCATAGCCAGCATGTTTGTAGGTGCGCTTTTAGTAAAGTTTTGAAGTGGGTGCATGATGGTACGGAGGTAATTGTGGGTGGGAGGGAGTTCCATAATTTGGCTATGGTGCAAGACAATAGTGCTTCACCAGCAGAGTTATTGGCTTTAGTGATCTGCAAGTGATTTTTGTTGCTGGATCTTAGTGGTCTGGTGGTGCGATAGGGTTGGAGTAGATTCTGGAGGGATGGGACATTTAGTGGATGGTTTACTAGTTTGTGGGTGAGTGAGAGTTGATACCATTGAAGGAGGTGAGGGAGTTCAAGCCAGCCCAGTTCAGCAAGTGAGAGACAGTGGTGACTACGGTAGGATGCCCTGTGGCGAATTTGGCGATTTTGTTGTAACAGGTCTCTAGCTTGTTTAGATTGCATTGCCTTAGGTTGGTATATATTGGAGAGGCATAAAGTAGGGTGGAGATAAGGTGGGAATTTGCTATTGAAATCTTTGCTGCTTTGGTGAGAAATTGTTTATTTCTGTATAATGCTCCTAGTTTTTTGTGGACTTTTTTATGGTCATGGATATGTGAATGTCAAATTTTAGTTTAATGTCTATTTCCACTCCTAGTAATTTGGTGTGTTCAGTAGGGTATATAGTGGTGTTGTCTTATGCTGTGATGTTAAAGTGAGAGTTGTTTTGAGTATGTTTGGTGGGTTGGAAGATGAGTAGTTTAGTTTTGTTTGGGCTGAGTATTAATTGGGCATCGGATAACCACGTTTCAACAGAGGAAAAGGCTTCCTGTGTGACTTTTTGCAGTTTGAGTAGGGACTGGGCTGAGCAGATGATGGTTGAGTCATCTGCGTATTGTATGAGTGTGCCATGTTTGGTGGCAGAGGCTAGACTATTGGTGAAAACAGAGAAGAGTAGGGGTCCAAGGATGGATCCTTGGGGAACCCTATGGAGACAGGTAGTTGGGAAATATGTCATTCTGCCATACAACGGATTGTTGGCGGTCAGACAGGTAACTCTGAAACCAGTTGGTGATTGATTGAGAGAAGGATAGGTTATTGAGGACAGAGATAAGTTGTTTGTGTGGGACCATGTCAAATGCTTTAGATAGGTCTAGGAAAGTAGCAGAGGAGAGATAGCCATTGTTTTTATGCTGAAGGATAGTGTTAGTAAAGGAGAGTAAGGCAGTGGTGGTGCTATGGTTTGGTCGGAAACCATGCTGAGTATTGGAAAGGAGGTTGTTAGTAAGGAGGTAGTCTGAGACCTGAGAGTGTATGCATCTTTCTAGTATTTTGGAGAGTGGAGAGAGAATAGCTATGGGGCGGTAATTGGTTAGTTCTGTGGAGGGTCCACCTTTGTGGAGGGGAATTATATGTGATACTTTCCACAGTGCGGGAACGTAACTTTCTGACAGAGATTGGTTAATCAAGATGGATACTGGGTAGGCTAGAGCATCAGCTGCGATTTGTAGGTATTCACTTGGGAGGTTGTCTGTTGCTAATTTGGTGGGCTTAAGTTTAGTTAAGAGTTTTTTTATGTTGGAGGTAGGTACAGGAGAAAAAGAGAAGGCAGTGGGGAGATTACTAGTTGAAGGTGTGGGTTGGAGGGGATGGGGTTGTGTTGTTTAGCTAGTGATAGTATGGTTTGTGTGAAGTGTGTGTTGAATGAGGTAGCAATATTTTCTGAGGAATGAGGGATGTTAGGAGGAGGGGTACTGACTTTACCTGGATGGAGGATGGAGTTTATGGAGGACCAGAATTGTTTGGGGCTGTGTTGGGAGAAGTCTAGGGCAGACTGGTAGTATTGGAATTTGTCCTATTTTATTAGCTTTTTGACTCTATTGCATAGTTCTAGGAATTTCTGTCTAGCTGAGGGGGTTTTGGTTTTGCACCAGTGCTCCCAGGCTTTATCCCTGTTTTTCATTTCTGACTTAGTGGTTTTCTGTAGCCATGGGGAGGGTTGTGCTTTGGTTCTGGAAAGTCTTCTGGGGGCATGGTAATTAAGGATGCTCAGGAAGGTAGTATTAAAAAATTCAACTGTGTCATCAAGATTGAGGTATGGATATAGGAAAAGTAGAAGGTAACATATTTGGTTGAGGTAGTGTGGTTACTCCTGTTATAGAGCTGGTTGAGTCTGCTGTAGCCATCATGGAGGCATGGCATTATACAGTAGGGTTCTTAGAGCTGCTCAGAGGCCTACTATCCACCCTTGTACTGATGTTGTTGTGTCATTATGTGTCACCAGATAGTATAGAGTCATCATGGAGGTACAGAAACATTCCACAAGAGCCTTGGAAGAGATTGTGCAGATCCTAAATATGGTGCATTCTGACATGCGTGACTGCCTCAACCAGGTGGGTGACTCATTGGATAGGATGAATGACACACAATGTAGCATCTGCTGGGGGAGGGCCAGCATCCGTATGTACATAGATTTGCAATATCCTCTGGTATTAACCAAAGTGGCATGCCAGATCTCACTCCCATAGTGGCACTACTTCCACTGCTCCATCAGTGATTGACATGTCCACACCCAGACATAGTAGACCATTGGGTCATGGTCTTGAATGTAGTCATGAAGACAGCTCCTCCAACAGATATTGTTCACATTCAGGCAGCACACCTACTTAGAAATGGGGAAGTGGAAGTAGCAGTTCAACTCCTGGCAGAGGCAGTTCATGTGGTTGAAAGTGATGATACTGAGCTAAAAACTCTACCATGCATGGTCAACACATGTCCAACATGGCCGGATGTAGAGCTAGCAGAGAGCTTGATTGCATTCATGTAGACACACATGAATTTCACAAAAAACATCCATACTGACCCACAGACATGCAAGCTAAGCAAACCTTAATACTGATTGGGATACATCTCCTGTTAGTGACCTGAGAGATTTCCCACTTTTCTGAATGTCCTGTATTTCTTACTCACACACACTCATTACTTTCGTGTCGGCCTTGCCCTACTGTTTTCCCACTCCCACACTGTGCAAATGATGACCATGCCATGCCCTTTGTTCATTTGGGTTTGCCATAGGGATGTATATATATATATATATATATATATATATATATATATATATATATATATATATATATATATATATGTTTGATGCACAGAGTGGATAGCACAGTCTCTCTCAGTATGTTAATTATATGCACATTTACTAAATAACATGATTATTGGTCTACCTCTGAAACTGTTGATATAATTGTCCTGTTGACTGTTTTGTGTACATTTGGAAATTGACCTGCTTGATGCCAGTTACTTTGTACAATGCATACCTCTATATTGCAGATATCATTCCTATAAGCCAAGAATGCCATTAGTGGACACCTCACACAGGTTCTGATTGAGTACATTTATGACTAACAGTATGCAGATAGCTTATCTTGCAACTCATTTGTTTGTATAATACAGGTTCTGCATTTACCCTGACATTAATGCAGTTGTGAGTTGTGCTCTTTGGGGCTGTCTCTGTCTGATGCTATTCATACACAAACATTACATGAATAAGTAAAGTTTGTTGACATCAGAATGACGTTACTTTTAATATTTGTATGTGCTTAGGTTGTTATGTGTATTCCTTCACTGGTGAATGTGTGTTCTATTGTTTGCCTTTTAATTGCTGAGTGTGTGTGCTGACCTTTAAGACTTAGGTGTTGAGTGTACTTGCTATCCTTTGCATCTAAGCCAGGGCAAGGGCATTATGTGCACTCCTATGTCTCCAGCTATCTCTGCAGCTGGAAATTCTCCCTCAGAATCTTCATCTGTGTGTGTTGAAGGTGCTGATCCTGCCTGTGGTCCAGGAAAGTGTGGTGCTGGCCCTTTTTGTCTCTGTTACTGCTGTTTCCTCAAGATGCTATTGTGCAACATGGCACAGACTGTAAGAATTTCTGCACAGGTGCCTGCCTGAGTCATACTGCAGAGCGCCACCCCCCCATGTGTCTAGACAGCGGAACCGTGACTTTGGCATGCCAGACATATGCTCTGTGATGTTCCTACTTTGAGTGTGTTAAGCATCCTATCCTTCTTCTGTGTTTGTGTTTGAAGCTCTGATGGGTGTAATGAGCTACAGTTCCAGTGCTTAACCTACATCACCCAGTAGATGGCAATGTGGAACACCACCCCTAGAAAACCTTGTGTAAAGCCGTGAGGTGTGCCGTATGTGTGAGTCATAGTAACTGCTTGGATGGCCTGCACAAATATTGAAAATTATCTCTCGGGCATTATTGACAGCCTGGTAGTTGACTGAGTATAATTCATTCCTGTTGATGTATGTTCTTCCCTATTCATGATGGTGCTTTTATTTCTATGTGAGTGCAGTTTATGCCCCCAAGACTTTAAGAAAATATGCTACAGCATAAAGTTTCTGCATTGCTCTTGCTCTTTCCTCTGGTGTGCATGGGAAATAGATGTACTCCCTTGCATATTCTAGCATAGCATTGAGACATTGCTGAAATATTCTAGAGGCTGAGGCTTGTGAAATCCTTAGTATATCCCCTGTGGGTCTCTGGAATGTACCAGTAGCTAATATCCTGAATGCTACACATACCTTAGTTTCTAGGTTGTTCTCGATTTCCCCTGGGTTTGAGGTGGGGGGAGCAGAAGAGGTTGCTGAGCTGCTGCACTGTTTCCCTATCAATTCTGTGTTACTCTGCTATTGCAATATCATGCAGTCCATGACATGTTACACGGGGTCTAACCACCCTTCTTCTCCTTGGACGAGGTCTGTCAACAGCAGCACTGACATAGATTTGAGCCTGTTGCACATACACATGGAGAATCCTCTAACATTGCTTTTTTTCTAAGTGTGATTGTGGCTGAATCCCAGTATATTTTGTCGTTCATGGTAAGGGCTACACCATCTCTACATGTTTACTTTATAGCTTCCTGAAAGGCTCCACCATGTTGGATTGGTTCATTAGAATGTATTTCAGATGATTATCGTTCATTAGCATACTTTCCTGTTTACATTTGCTTGGCAAACCTATACCATACCAAACTGTGTGCTATATTGTGTGTGCATTGTGGCTCAATATACACACGACAGCAGTACAAACATTATTCATTCATGAATCCTTCCCAATATCTTCATAACTCTTAATCTCTTAGCATGGTAAATCTGGACAAAGCCTAAATTAATGGAGAGACAAAGGCCAAAAAATAGGGACAGATTCTAATATTGCTGTTAAAAGTTGCTAGAATAACAGGTTTTGTGATAGCATACATTTTTTGAAGGATATAAAGTCTGAAACTCATATGTGTGTCATTAGTTAGTGACCCAGAGAACCACAATTTTTATGAGGAATAGACCAAATATAAGAGACAAATATCTGGACATTCTGCTAAAATCTGGCCAGTTAATAAGTCTGAATGTCTTCATGAAAAAAAGTTACTGATGGTATGTTTTACTCTTTAAGATCAATAGATCAATAGAGTTATGCCTCTTTATAGTGGATGTAGTTATTGATGCACCCTGCATTACGTCACCCTGCCTGCTTCTGAAAACACAAAGTCGTTATTTTCAATAATTTAGTTGGCTGCAGAATAAACCGAAAGCTACAGTTATGAGTTGAATGCAGTCCTGCAATCATCCAGGCTGAACCCCTCTTGACTAAAGGATGCACATAATTATCACCAGAGTATGATGCATTAATTATCTCCAAGAAATATATATATTAATCTTTCTGTGACTATGTGTTGCATTTTAAAAACTGAATTGATTGATTTGGACTGATTGATTGACAGAGGTCATCTCAAGGTCAAGCAAGAAACTCCAGTCTTACTTGACCTTGAACTAACCTCTAATAATCAGTCAGCACGAGTTAGAAACAAATCGTGAAGCAGAGTGAAGACAATTAGAGATATGAATCGTGGATGGCCTTTTAAGCTACTGACTGCAGTAGCTGAGCAAAGAAGCTTCTAGACTAGGATATTGTATTCAGGGTGACAAAACAGAAATGAAGCCTAATTTAGTTTGCTTACATTTCACTGGCAGCCATTAAGTTTTATTGCATGTTGACTTTTTTGATAATAAAACCAGGTGACAATGAAACCAAAGTGCAAAAAAACAGAACTTTTGAAAAAAAAATGTGAGTTGACATGCAAAAATTCAACGCCACAAAATTTCACAGTGTTTTCAATTTGTTTAAAAATATATATGGTGCAAATTAAAGGAGATCTGTCAAAAACTATACATAGAAACCCCTTTGGCATATATAAAATGCTTACAGGTTACACACTCCAAATATTCTTGGAACTCTCACTGATGCATTGAAAATTAAAAACAAATGTAATAATTAGACATAAGTTGAGTTATGAGTTTTTTTGTTTTCTTTTTGTTAATGCATTTCTAACCTATAGATTTACACCCACCAAAATGTGCATATGAATGCAATATTCTCCCTAAAGATTTCCTTTGGCTTTGCCTGTCTCTGTACTTCAGTCCCTGTTTCAAGCTGCTTTTTGTTGTGATATCAGAGCTTTCTGTTGCATTCTGTTATGTTACGGCAGTAGTACCTTGTAAATTGAGGAGAGAAGGAAGTAGTAGGACTAGCTCAGCTGTGTAAGACCAGAAATTTAGTCTTCATGGTGAAGGACTTAGTTAATAAACAAAATGAAGAAATTTGACACAGCCATATTGGTGTTAAAACAAAACAAAACAAATATATATATATATATATATATATATATATAGAGAGAGAGAGAGAGATTCTGCAGATATTTGTTCTCACAAGCTTCATATTTTACACTTTTTACCATATCTCAGTCCATATTAATAGTCTGTAACCCATGTTGAGAATCAGAAACTGTTAGATTTTATGTTTACTGTTTACCGATACTGTTAGTTTTTATGTTTACGGTTTACCGATACTGTTAGTTTTTCTGTTTGTGTGAGTCATTCTTTAAAAATGAAGATTCCCAGCTCTGTGATGCTCTGTCATTTCCAACTTTAGTTCATAAACTCCAGTCTAGTTGCTTATATCTGGCCAGATATATTTACCAATCTTGCAGGAGACTTGCAGACTTTTTTTTGAAATGTGCATTAAACAGATAACAGGGCTTGGACACTGTGGTGCACTGTAGAGCTTAACTTGAATTCATGATGCATTGTTGTTATGTAACTTTTCATCTGCCAAAATGATGGCCATAATATATGTATTTATTTATTTTTTGCTCCTTAGAGTTGCATGAGACTGCTGTGCCCAAGGCACCATTCCAGGCCTTAGTCTTGTAGTCATCTACAGCTTCCTCTGTCAGATCTAGATATCTTCTCCTTCAGATTTGAGCACATTGCAAAAGGTTTAAACAGTTTTCATGGTCACTGGAATACTGTTATGGGCCCTGTTGCCCTTTTCCATTGCATGCTACCTTAGTAACAGCTTTTCATAGGTTTATAGAAGGTTACTAGGCTAACAGTTGAAAAAGACTTATAAGCCTAGCCAAATTTAACCCAAGCTACCCTAATTGTCTTTTGTTAGATGAGTGGAGTTCACAGAGGTACGAGTCTATGGTAATTAATACTGACAGACTCTGTCCATGAAGGACACGGGTGCCACTCCAGAAGTGAATTTTCAGTCACCCATCCATTGATCTAGGTTGCCTTTGAAGAGGGTCAGGGAGGGGGCTTTGCTTTACATGAATAGGAAGCTTGTTCCAGAGAAATGGTAGTCTCTGGGAGATGTCTTTATCTCTCCAGCATGATTTGTTTATGTCAGAGGCTAGGTTAAGATCCCTGGAGCGAGTGACCCTCATGCAGTTGGATTTACAAATGTGTAGCATTTCCATCATCCTAAAACAAGTGCTAGTCCAGGATCTTATGTCAGAGACTGCCCTGTAAGCTAGACACAGGTCACCCCTCAACATCTTGCAGAAGAATACAGTGACAGGGCTTTCTGTCCTTCCGCTTAGGACTTGTCTTGTGTCCCCTGTATTTTCTTGGTGAGAAACCTCTGTGATTTCTCCAGTTGTTGCAGGTGTCTGGTGAGATACATACAAAAGGGATAATTATATTCAATTATTGGTCTGACGAGGACTGAGTATAGTGGAATTATAACATCTTTAGGGGTTTATATTAGTTCACTGAAGTATGATTACAGAGAATGGCTGTTCACCAAAACAAAATCACTGAATGGCAGTTTATCGAATGTTCACATCAACAAAAGTTTTTCCCAGGGAAGGAAATGACTTCGCCAACATACAGAAATTTGCCCTTTCCCCAATTGTAGTGCAATCTCAGAGTTGGTATATATAAGTAGGGGGTGAGTGGGGCACAGCCCCCCACTTTGGTGGGTTTGATGCACTGTGTTTTGTGTGTCAGTTCATCTGTTGGCCAAGTCATTTCTTTCCCTGAGAAAAATGCTCATTGATTTGATTTCTGTTTAAACAGCTGTTTGCTGTAATTTGACTTTGACAAACTGATATAGACCCCATCTTTAGATCTAGAAGTGATGCCTTTAATTATGAGATATGCCACATAGAAGGATTTCCTTACCACTGTAGATATGTGGCGATTGAAGTTCAGATTGCTATCAACCTAGATCACATACCACTTGGTCTACACTTAGAGGGCGCTGTCTATATTGTAATTAGCAGGGCATAATAATGCACTTTTTTTGCATTTAGCTTCAATCTGTGGCTTTGGTACCAATCATTTTCCTGTGTTACCCTTTCTGCAGTATATGAGCATCGTTGGGGGACTCAATGATTACTTTCAGTTTGCAAACATCGGTGAACTTGGACATCCACAGGCTGTCCACATTTGCCTGGAATTCTGAGAAATAAATTCTAAAGAGTAAAGGGCCCAGCACAGAACCCTGTGATATGCCACTGGTGACTGGTATTTTGCTAGAGTTGAAGTCACCCACTTTGAGAGTATGTGCCCTGTTGGTGAGCCAATTGTCTACCCATCTGGTGACGTAGGAGTTAATACCCAATTGGGAGAGTTTCTCTATATTACCTGAGTGTGGGATTGCATCCAATACCTTGGCTAGGTCAAAGTAGACAGTACACACTGTCTTTACCTCATCCAGGGCCTTGTTGACTTTCTCAAAGAAGTCAACAAACATGATTGACCCTTAACAAATTTGAATTGCGTTGGCACAGAGTTTGGAAATTACCAGTGCCCTTGTTGATAAGGTCCATAATGATTCTTTCTATGGTTATGCAGATGAGGCCAGCCAAGCTTATGTATCTATAGTTCCTAGGGTCAGTTGATGGTCCTACTTTATGCAGAGGAATTACTCTTGTTGTTGCTGTTCTCCATTCTACCAGAACATAGGCAGTCCACAGTCTGTGGTTAACCAGGGATCCAAGTAGATCATGTTTTAAGTTATATAAAGGCGACCTGGGACGTTGTATGGTTCCATTAATGCCATGTGTTTGGCCTTGGGAGCACAGAGATGACCAGCTCTCTTCAGAAAATAGGCTGAGAAACAGTGGCAGATATACTTTGGGGGATGACCAATGACTGGCGGGGACAGGGGGCGGGGCTGAAGTTTGCTGCAAATCTGGCAGCTAGCAGCTTGGCTGTTTCTTCCAGTTGGGTATGGGTCATGCTATCCACAACCAGTTCAGTGCATAGCTTGGTATTCCCCCTTCAGATTTTTGATGTAGTTAAAGAATGCCTTATGATTATCCTTAGTTAGGATGGCTATTTTTGCTTTATAATTAGCTTTGGAGGACTTGACAAGATCTCTAATTTGTTTGTTTAGGTTGAAGAGGGATTTTTCCTCTGCTGAGCCAGTTCCCTTTTCTTTTGGACATTAGTTTCTTTCTTTAATTGTATAGCCTGTTGATATTAGGGTCCACTAGAGTGGTTTGTTTTTCTGCCAAGACCTGCTTTTAATCCGGTCAGATACAGCTGAGTCTATGCAACAGCTTATGAGGTTATACAGGGCATTAGTGTATACCTCTGTACAGGAAACCATATTATCTGTGGTTGAGTGGGCTTTGAAACTTCTTAAACCATCACTTAGTGGTTGGTATTTTTTATTGGAAATTTTCTTAAGCTGTTTTGAGCTTGATGGGGTCTCTGACATCATAATTATATTAAAAGAGACTGATTCATGATCCAATCTTACTAGGGAGGACATCACACGGGGGGAGGGTGCAGTGCTAACTCAGGTTAGTCAGAACTATATTCAGGAGGACATTTGAGTCCCTCATGGGTGTGCTAACTAGCTGTTCCACAGGATTTGCATTGACAAAGTCCAAGAACCTCTTTGCCAGCATGTTTGTGGTCATGTATGTTTCCCATTCGATGGTAGGATAATTAAAATCACCCAATGACTAAGGTGTTGGTCTGTATGGTAAGTGATTCCAGTAAGTCCATGTATCCGGTATGATTTTCCTAGTTCATGGTGGGAGACCTATAGCTGACTATGATGTGGTAGGGGATTTTGCCTATGGATAATTTGACGTGGGGTAGATTGACAGAGTCATACTGTTTAACAAGTATTGAGGTGCACTTATCCTTAATGACGATGGCGACACCTCCTCCTCCTTCAGTTCTTTCATACTCAGTTTGTGATCTGAATGTATAGAAGGTGTTGTAGCCCTTTGTGGCTGGGATGCTTTCCCTGGCTTTGAACTATGTCTTGGTGATTGCACAGACATCAGCATCTTCCAAGCTGAGGAGTACTTCCAGGGAGTGCAGTTTTGTGTTTAGAACCTTAGCATTAAGCAGCAGTATATTGAGTTTATCTTGAGAGGATTTGGTACATTGGGAGGATAGTTATTCTGACACTGCCTAAAAATGCACAATAGGGGTGGCTAATGCCTTTGTCTGTATCCAAAAACCTAGAGGAAACAGGTGCAGACCATCTCTGGTAAAGACAGTTGTTTAGGGAAAAGCTAATCTTCAAGGCGTTTGCATCTATACAGGGAACTGCCAATGGCTGCTGCATGGGGAGCACATAGCACAACCACGAGGCCTAAATATGAGCAAAGAGGAACAAGTTTGAAGCTAACTACCAATCAGGAAAGCACACAATAAGTCTTCCACCAGCAATCCCCAACTCAGATAGGTTTGATCAACACACTTTTGCCACAAGAGTGCAAAAAAACCTTCTTAGTGTAGAATGACTGGTTTAGAGCCCAAGTGTAAAAAAGATCACAAAGCTAGCTAAAACAACCCTAGAACTCTGTATGACTTTGTTGTGAACATATTGCAACATGTACTTTCTCATCCCATCTGGAAGAAAACAGAATATCTACTGGATCGTCAGTTTTTATAGATTTTCATGGTTCTTGAAAAGGAGCAGTTGTTGTCTAAACTCAGACCAATAAAGCCTTATACTGATGACTGTTGTCTCATCTGGAGATTCCCCATCAGCTGTATTCCTTAGCCAGGAAGGTTGCCAAATATTCATCACTTTAGTTCTGCAGAAAGATTCCTTAGAGAAATAAACAAGTAACCCAGGTCTTCCACATGCAGAAGCAAAAATCTGGAGTGCACTCTGTCTAACCATGAGGACTATTGTTCTGCAATTCTCCTAGTCTTATGTGTCATTCATTGAATCCATGCTGTGTTATCTGTCTTATATTAACAGTACCGATTTGTTTGCCTCTGTTTATGTATTAGAAAGAGTCTTATGGATATTAGCTGCCTTCTGGGAACAAAACAATGTTAAAGAATTGCTCTTGAATATATCCCATGTTAGGATGCTCACCTAGTTCCTATATTGCAATGGTTGTGAAAGGAGAGGCTGGACTGCATCTGATTTAGAATGATCAATATATTAGACCTAGTACACACAGACATGGGAGTCCCCCCTCCCCATGTCATGTCCTGATTGGTAAAGTCAGACCACAAAGATGTCACCTTCAAAATAAAATTCAACCAAAAAAACCCAACTAAACCTGTAACAGCTACCGAATCAGAATTATTTACAGAAACCCTGTACAACTAATGTAAATGGCTGCATTGGGGCTGCCATACCTATCAGAAGTAAGACCAGATCTAACCCCAAAAACAAACCACACTGGTGAAATCCGTACCTTAGTAAGCAATATCAGAAAAAAAAAAGGTGTGGTCAAAATCAGAAATAGCAACTCTCATAGAGACAAAAGCTTTCTGATTCAACTAAACAAGAAACTAATATGCCTAATAAAGTCCTGCAAGGCTAATCATGAGGTCAAATAGCTGCCCAGGCAAACAAAAATTACAGGGCCTCCTTAAGCTATGTCAGGAATCTTAAAGTTAATACTCAGCAGTAGGCAGAACTGGTGGGAAATGGCAAAACCTTCACTGACCAGGGTGACATAGTAAAGCTACTGGGTGATAAATTTATCTTTAACTTCACCCCTATTCTCCCCACTTCCCCCTGTGAAATCCTTCTAGCATATTTCCCCCAACTATCAATAGGGAGAAAGCCATGGAGGTGCTCACAAAGGTCAAAAACACTGGTTCAATGGTCCCTGACAATATCCCTGGTTGCCTACTAAATAGCCTAAAATATGACATAGCAGGACTACTTGAGACACTCTCAGCTACAGCCTCAGAACAGGTAATATGCCAGGTAAATGGAGGGCCACAAAGGTTATTCCTCTTCATAAGGGTGTTTCATCAACTGACCTCAGGAACCATAGACTCATCAGTCTGACAAGTTTAATATGCAAAGCCACGGAAAAAAAAATTATCATGGAAATGATCAGCAAGGACATGGGCAACCTACAGACACTGGACCCATCCTAGTTCGGCTTTGTTTAGTGAAGGTCTTGCCCACTTAACTTGGTAGACTTCTTTGAGATGGTCACTATGACTATGGATGAGGGTAAATGGTACACACCACCTACCTTGATCTAGCCAAGACATTCCATGCAATACCCCACTCGGGTATTGTTGACAAACTGTTAAAACTAGGAATAACTCCCTACATAACTTGCTGAATTGAAAGATTTTTTGCAGATATGACCCAAGAAGTCAGGATCAGTAAGACCACTTCCACCAAGAGACTGGTTACCAGTGGAGTAACCTAGGGCTCTGTGTTGGGCCTGCTCCTGTTTGGTATCTACTTTTTGGAAGTCAAGGCTAATGTTAATGATCTCTGACTCATCATGTTCACAGATGACTGTTAATTGGGAGCTATCATAGATTCCCTCCACAACACCATGATTATACAAGAGGGTCTAACACAAACAAATGACTAGTAAAAAAGCCATGGATTAAAACTCAATGCAAAGAAATACATTATAGTACCCTTTGGGAAAGCATCCAGCCAAGATAATTACTTCATCGATAAAAGAACCCTAAGTGTTGACTCGATAGTTAGGGATCTTTGAAAATATGTAGAAGAATCTGGCATTCAACAAACATGTGGCAAAGATAGTAAGAAAATTATTCTTTGTCACCCAACTCATAAGTAAGAGTATGGTATCCAGGTCCGAGGAAGTAATAGTACCACTCTTCACACCACATATCACTCCCATCATTGAGTACAATGTCCCCTTTGGCATGTACCTAGCCAGGCACTTGCAACATTTGGAACACCCTCAAAGGTTCCTCACCAGGAGAATCAAAAGAACAAATACCCTGTCCTACACAGATCACCTTAAAGCCCTGTCTCTGTTTTCAGTCTCTTAGAATTTACTGAGAGGTGGTCTGTGCCAAGCATATAAGGCATTCTCCAGTCTAGCTTTGATGGATCTCTTGCACATCTGCAAGACAAACAACACCAGAAACACTAGATCCAAGGACCTGAACTCCGTTTGCAACATAAATAGAACCTTTGCAACATAAATAGAACCTGCTGGAGGGACTGATGTGTATCAAAGGATTCCCATACTATAGAATAAGCTCTCCATCTATGTGATGCAGAGGTCATTCCTGACCCTACTCAAAAGAAACCTTGTGGGAATTCATAACTTCATCCCCATCCTGGCCCCCATATCTCTGATGGACAGAAGTCTACATTAAGCAATTTAATTCTCAACTAACAACCCCCTCCCCACTTAACTCTTAACTACTTCTTTACTAACATACCCCACCATATAGGCATCCAAGAAGCTCTGAGACAAAACTAGGTTGGGTTGCATGGCTAGTCTTCTAAACACCCTGATGGTTGCTAAGCAAGTATGAACCCATGCTGAAATAAAGCTTTATTTAAAATATTCCTCTCACCCACTGGTACCACCTCAACTTCCCCAAGATATATATATATATATATATATATATATACATATATATATATATATATATATATTTATATATACATATATATATATATATATATATATATATATATATATATATATATACATGTGTGTGTGTGTAGATATATATATATATATATATATATATATATGTATATATATATATATATATATATATATATATGTATGTTTTATATATATATATATATATATATATATATATATATATACATATATATTTCTATGTTTATGAGTTTTAATAAGCCTATGATGATGTGCTCATTATCTGGCTCACAACCATGAGTATCACTTCTAAATTACTGTTGCTACCTGTATGGAATTTACCCGTTCTTATCAACCTGTGTGGATTTTCTTCAGGTGCTTTACTTTGCTCCTGCCAGTCCAAAATAAGCGAGTTGATTGGCTGCACTAAGTTAGACAGATATATTAAAACATTCATCTTCTTAGAAGCTGACATGACTATCATTGCTGAAATGTGGTGTACAGACCCAAAATGCATATTATAAATTCAGAGTACATCTCTTTTTATTATTCCAGACCATATTAGAAACGTGGAAGTATTTCAATATTTGAGGAACTGCTAAGCATTAGAAACCAGTAAATTATAACTGTTTATTATAATTGGTATGAAACCCAACTGGTGATGGCGATATTTTAAATATTATACTGACAAACCTGAAATATTTTTGCTCCTAATGCATGCCTATATCCTCTGTAATAAATATAGATCAGGATACTGTCATCTTTTACCTGAAAGTAAAATCAACCTCAGGCAAAAATAAGCAATCCTTCCTAGACTTTGCTTTGTTTAGACAATCCAGCCATATTTGGGGTTAGTGGACATCAAAAGGGTAGATTGTTAATAAATAAGAGTGCATCAGGAAATAAGATACTGCTTCAGGGGAAAAAAAAAAAAAAGATGGAGGTGCTGAAGAATACTGAAGAAAATCAAAACTTGCATCACTGAAGCAACAAATTTATGTAAATTATTAAAAGAAGGAAAAACACCAGTGGATTTCCAAGATGTGGCATTCAAGGTACGGAAACATACACCATTTCAGAAATATAAGGAGCCAGATAGGAAGATGAACAGAAATGCTGCAGAAGGTCTGCAAAGAAATGTATTTTGTTTATGACAGAAGTGTATACAGCTGAGCTATTTTCCATAAGGTTGCAGAAAGGCTATAAAGACAAGAACGTCCCAAAATGTATGATATCCTGAACGCAAATTTATTTTTGTAAAAACATACGTTTTCGTTACTGCTAGAACAGCAACTTCTTCAGAGAAACTGACCAGCAAAAAGCGCCAAGCATTTAAACTTACAATGATGCTTACGTATGCATTCTACTTCACATTAATTCAAATTAATTCAAATAGAACCTCCCATTCAGTGACGTTCATCAGCTGTAAACTTGAATTTCATTCATTATAAAGCCTTAAAAAAGTATTTATTTACAACTTTTTAAAAAAAACAGTTGCTGTTTTAGCAGTAACGAAAACGTATGTTTTTACAAAAATAAATTTACGTTCAGGATATCATACATTTTGGGACGTTCTTGACTTGATTTGGATTGCTTGAATTTTGGTTTGCAGAAAGGCTATAAAGAGACATGCTAGAGACAGTGTCTAACATGACAGCATAACCCAAATGGAAAAATACAAAATTAAGTCCCTAGAAAGCAAATATCTGGCATAGAAGTTCCAGTTGAGAAGGGATGCAATAGCAGCAGTAAAATATAAAAGACAGTCTTTGTAATCATAAACAATTAACTAAAGGTAAACAATCAATACGACAACAGACAAAAATAAAAAAAAAACTGTAAATTGATAATTTATAATGCACAGGAAAGTGCATCATCAGCCATTCTACTGACCTACAAAATGGTTAAGCTGCAGTGGTTTGCTGACTATTTATAGTACATGAAAATCTTGAAAAAAAATCTGCATTCTTGCCTTAGTCAAATAAGAAATTGAATCACAGAAGTGGTCAGATTGGGTTAGGGCAGTGTGAGATGTTAAATTAAGTTTGTGCTTCCCCAATTATACTCTAGCCATTTGAAGAAAGTTTAGCATTTTGTTATGATTATTATTATTATTATTATTATTAGCAGTAGTATTGCAGACCACCATGGAAAATATAAATGAAGCAAGAAAAATGAAACCTGTAGGGGCCTGTGGTCAGATTAAGTTTATTTGACATAAATTAAAATATAATAATTCCTATACGGGGGATAATGTACAGTGTACTGTCTGACACTACTTGTATCACCTGAAAAGCTACAAGAGAGTGGGTGGTTAGTTATTTTGAAGAAAAAGATGAGAAACATAGTCAAAGACCCCTGGCAGATCCCCCCACCACTCTCCTCTCTCTCTCTCTCTCTCTCTCTCAGCTTTTAAAAACACATTTAAATCAGACAATTTTGTTTTAGTGAATTCCTTTCAATCATATATAATGATCACAAGGAGACAAACTTAAGTGATTAGTCACCTTCATGCAGGTTTAAATAACCTCCTGTTCCCACTGTCATCATTCTCCAGCATTTGTCACCAGTTTCACCTGTATTTGAATATCTACATACTTGGGTCATCCAGAATACATCATTAGAGATGGTTCAACATGTCTGCTGTGGGATGCATTCAGAATCCTAAATGACGACAACACTGACAACTAAAAGACAGTTCACAAAAGGTTGAATTACAGAACACTGAATGCATTTGCTACTGGCTTTTTAGGGGAATGGCTTTTTGCCCTTTCCTTGACTGTAGTGTGACCTCAGATTTGGTATATATACAGTGGATATAAAAAGTGTACACACTCCTGTTAAAATGCCAGGTTTTTGTGATATAAAAAAATTAGACCACAATAAATTATTTCAAAACTTTTCCCACCTTTAATATGACCTATAACCTGTACAATTCAATTGAAAAGCAAACAAATCTGTTGGGGAAAAATATAAAAAATAAAAAACATACAAAAAGCCAGTTCCATAATTGTGCACACCCTTAAACTGATACTTTGTTGAAGCACCTTTTGATTTAATTACAGCAATCAGGTTCATAGGTTCATAGGTTCATAGGTTGGTACTAGGCTATCAGCCCTAGGGCCTATACAAGCCTAGCCATAACAATTCCCTGGCTATTTCTTCCCACATTATTTACTTTCCTGGACCCCTGTCTAGCAGGGCGACTGACGTGATCCCTGGGGTGAATTTCCTTTCTCCCATCCAATCATCAAGGTTCCTCTTGAAGAGGTCCAAAGAGGCACTCTGCTTGACATGTATGGGCAATCTATTCCAGAGTCTGGGGAGTCTCTGGGTCAGGAACCTATCCCTCCAGCATGTTTTGTTTATTGTGATGACAAGGTTTAGATCCCTGGAGCGTGTAGCTCTGAGGGATTGGGATTTCTTTAAGTGTAGCATGTCCAACAGCTCTGGGTTTGACATGGCCTTGTATGTTAAGCAGAGATCGCCTCTGAGTAGACGATATGCAACAGAGTATAGCTGGAGTTTTTAAGGCGGTCAGCGAGGGCATCTGCTTTAGGCCTGTGATTCTTTTAGTGAGGTATTTCTGAGGCCTTTCCAGTTGTTGCAGATGTCTTGAGAGGTACATACCAAATGGGGCGTTGTATTCTATAATGGGTCTAATGAGGGATGAGTACAGTGGGACAATGACCTCCTTTTTCTGGATGAAAAGCCCTTCGTGATGAGGTGTGCCACATAGAAGGATTTCCTGACTGTTGTGGCGATGTGGTTATCGAAGGTGAGACCACTGTCCACCTGTGTCCCTAAGTCTCTTATCACACTTTCTGTGTTTAGTGTACTGCCACCTATATGGTAATTCATGGATACATGTTTTTTTCCCAAAGGGGATAACAATACATTTCTTGGCATTGAGCTTGAGCCCATGGCTCTGGCACCAAGCATCTGTTTCTGTAAGGCCCTTTTGTAGAGCATCCACATCATTTGGGATTCAATAATGGCTCCCAGTTTGCAGTCATCTGCAAACTTTGTTAGCCAGAGTCCTTTAGTGTTGACCTGTACTTCAGAGAAGTAGATGCCAAACAAGAGCGGCCCCAGGACTGAACCCTGAGGTACTCCACTTGTCACTTGTCTGGAGCTGGATTTGGAGTCGGCTACTTTTACAGTGTGGGTTCTATCAGTAAGCCATTTAGCAACCCATTGGGTGACATAGGGATTAATACCCAACTTAGTAAGTTTATCTATGATTCCAGAGTGGGGATGGTGTCAAAGGCCTTGGCAAGGTCTAGATAGGCTGTGTGGACCACCTTACCCTTGTCCATGGCTCTGGAGACTGATTCAAAGAAGTCAATCAGGTTCAGGAGACAAGATCGGCCCTTCACAAACCCAAACTGGGTGGGGTCCAGTGTTTGAAGGTTGCCAATGTCTTTGTTTATAAGTTCCATGATAATACGCTCCATGGCCTTGCAGATAAGGCTTGTCAGACTGATGGGGTGGTAGTTTCCGGGATCCAAGGTGGATCCCCCCTTGTGGATTGGGATAACTGTAGCTCTGCGCCACTCAGTGGGCACGAAACCTGAGGTGAGGCTATGATTAAACATGACACTTAGGTGAGGTGCCAATTCATATTGTAGTTCATGTAGTACACAGCCTGGGATGTCATCTGGTCCCATGGATGCTGTATTCTTGACTTTAGTGTGTTTTGTACCTGTGTGGCCGTTATTACTGGAATTTGGCAATCTTCCGGTATTGAGATGGGCCATTTAGGGGGTGAGAGGGGGGTGAAGTTGGCACTGAATCGATCTGCCAGGATATTGGCAATATCCTTTGGATCAGTATATTTATTGCCATTCTGTTTTAGCTCAGAGCAGATCTGAGCATTGCCATTTAGATTCTTGACATAGTTATAGAATGCTTTGTGGTTGTCTTTGGAATCTTTGGCAATTTTATTTTCATAACTAGCTTTGGAGGATTTTATGAGGCATCTCAGTTTCTTACTGAGGCTAGTAAGGGAGTTTTTGCATCCTGGGATTTTCCTCTTTTCTGCAAAAGTTTCTTCCTTTTGTTGTAAAGTTTGTTTATGGCAGGGGACCACCAGATTGGCTTCCTTTTTTGGATGAGAGCATTTTGGTTCTATTTGGGATGGCACGATTCATGCATGAGTGGATGTGCTCGTACAGTGCCTTAGTGTAGGATTCAGCAGTTGAACTTTCAGTTCCCGTCTGCATGGGTGTCATGAAGTTTGTCACTTCTGACTTGAGTAGCATGAAGTTGGCTTTGGAGAAGTTTTTATGGTGGTTTCTTTACTGGGGGTGGGGTGGGATGTGGATGTTAAGGGTGATTAGCTTATGGTCAAACCTGACTAACGAGGGGTGACCATAGGTATGGAGCATTGATTTGCCATGTTGGTAATGACCAGGTCTAGGATATTGGAGCCCTGGTGGGACTATGGATTAGTTGATCCAGGGCGTTGGAATTTATGAATTCCAAGAACCGTTGCGCAAAGGTGTTGGGACATGAGTAGTTTTCCCAGTTAATGGCAGGGTAGTTAAAATCACCCAGTATTAGGGTGTTTGGTTCTATCTTAATATTTTCCAGTATGTTTAAAAGGTGTAGTGAGAATCTTGGGGTATGGTGGGGGATCTGTAGCAAGCTACAATTTGGATTGCAGTCTTACCTAGTGTTAGTTGCACTTGGAGAATTTCAGACACATTGTGTTGGCCAACTAGCCTGGTGGTGTGAATATCCTTGGTGAATATTGACACTCCTCCACCTTTAGTGTTTCAGTCCTGGTTTGGTGGCCGAAAAGTGTGGTAAGAGTTGTAGCCTGGTATTGCAGGGGTGCTCTCTGGAGCCTTGAACCAGGTCTCAGTTACTGCACAGATATCGATGTTCTCCATTTTTAGGAGTGCCTCGAGAGAGTGCATTTTGAGGTTTAGACTTCTAGCATTGAGTAGCATTACCTTCAGATTTTGCATGCTTGTACCTGTTACGGTGGTGGTTTTGTCCTTTGAAGTTTGCCTAAAAAGGCACTATAGGGGTGGCAAGAGCCTTAGCCAGTAACCTGAATCCCAGGGCGACAGGTGCAGACCATCTCTGGCAAAGCATCGTGGTCTGTCAATCATGTCATCCCAGGCAGACAGATACTGAATCCCCTTTGAATGACACCATAAGCTTAGCCAATTGTTGAAGTCAATCATTTTATCCTTATATTGTGGTATCATTCTGGGTGAAGGCAGGATGCTACTCAGGGCTAGGGTCATACCTGCCTGGGCCACATGATCCGAGAGCTCTTCCATGTCTCTTTTCATGTAGTCCAGGGAGGTACGTCTCAAGTCATTCACTCCAACATGGACAATGACAGAGTCATATTTGTACTTTTGTGGAGTGACTTGAGTGCATGCGTTATGTGGCGGATCCTGGCACCCGACAGGCAGCTGACTGTAATTTTCTCCTTATTCAACCTGGTGAGAGGGACATCAGTGTGCCGGACTATAGAGTCACCTATGACTAAAGTGTTAGGTACATTGTCTTGCCTTAAGGGCTGTTGCTGGGTGGCACACTGGTGTTGTGAACTATGTGACGCATTGGTTGTGATTGGTGTTTGTTTGCGTTTCAGCTTCAGAGGTCTTTGTTGCTTGGGCAGGTTACAGTTAAGGGCCTCTGCATATGTGGATTTAGTGTTGCTATATGTGGGTGTTGGTGGTGCGGGTTTAGAAGGGCTATGTGTTGCTTGAGGTGTAGTGTGGGTGTTAACCTTCTCCTCTTGACTGTTTAGCACAATCTTGGGTGGAGAGAGCTTTGCTTCCATTTTGGCTATGTAAGTGCATCTCTCACAGGTTGTAGTGTTGGGTGGTAGGAGGAGAGGGTTGTCTGTGTACATGAGGCAATTGCTGCATTGCCCCAGTATGCCCAGATTCACCAGGTGGACAGGAGAAATCACCGGAAGCTGACCCTTGGACATGCCTGGTTTGGGGCTTTTTTTTTCTTCTTTGTAAAGTGCAGGAGCTGTTTCCTTAGCAAGGTACTTTGCAATTATAGGCTGTTTAGTGCCTACTATTAATTTCTCCTTATTAACAAGGAGAGTTCAGTGTTTGTATGAGTTTAAGGCTTCCTAGTGCTTTCCAGCAGGTATTAGAGAAAGTGCTAGTCACAGGGATGCTTAAAGGTAAGATTGAAAAGAATGCACTCTGCAGTGTGCACTAGAGAAGTTAGATGTGAAAGTAGGTAACTTGAGTTTTGCCTATTTAAAAAGTTAAGGTTTAGTGGAGAGTTACTATTTTTAAAACATCAAGATGGATTGAAAGGGGTGGTCACTTTTGTAATTTGGTACTATGAAATACTGTAGGATGGCCAATAAATTTAAATAATTGAAGGGGTGGGATTTCAAAATGATGATTTTGTGATTACTCACATAAGCCAGTGAAAGTAGAGAGAAATGAGATATATGGTCAGATTAACATAAGAGGCGGGCAACTAGAAAGACAGTGGTATTTAACAAGACAACTTAAATGGGTGGGAGGGCGGGAAAAATTCTGCCTGACTCAGAACAGAGAGAGCTGTGGTCTCTTTTGAAGTTTTAATATGCTGTTAAAACAGAATGCAAGCAAAACACAAGGTAAAGAAAACAAACTACAGTATTCAAAATATAGAAAGACAATACAGTAATACAAAAAATATAAGCAAACTAACCTTTCCTTCACAGCAAAGTGTAGCAGAGTCTGGATGAGCCTTTCTGGTGTCTTCTTGGGAACACACCTGCCATCAATTAAAGAGACTCTGATTATCCCCAAACAAAGTTCAGCTGTCCTAGTAGGATTTTCCTGACATTTACTCAGTTGCCTGCTACAGCAAAGGCCATGGTATGCAGAGAGCTTACAAGGCATCAAAGGGATCTCTGTTGAAAGGTATCAGTCAGGAGAAGGGTGCAAAAAAAATTCCACAGCATTGGATATACCATGGAATACAGTGAAGACGGTCATCAAAAAGTGGAGAAAATATGGGACAACAGTGATGTTGCAAAGAACTGGACATACCTCCAAAATTGATGAAAAGTTAAGATGAAAACTGGTCAAGGAGGCTGCCAACAGACCTACAGCAACACTGAAGGAGCTGCAGTAATTTCTAGCAAGTACTGGTTGTGTACTACATGTGACAACAATCTCTTGTATTCTCCATATGTCTGGACTATGGGGTAGTGTTGCAAGACGGAAGCCTTTTCTTACACAGAAAAACATCCAGGCCCAGCTAAAATTTGCAAAACAATGCATCACATCTCCCAAAAGTATGTGGGAAGATGTGTTATGATCTGATGAGACCAAGGTTGAACGTTTTGGCCACAGTTCCAAAAGGTACCTTTGGCTCAAAAACAACACTTCTCATCACCACAAGAACACCATCCCCTTGGTGAAGCATGGTGGTGGCAGTATCATGCTTTGAGGTTGCTGTTCTTCCCTGGAACTGGGGCTTTAGTCAAGGTGGAGGGAATTATGAACAGTTCCAAATACCAGTCACTTTTGACCCAAAACCTTCAGCAGTCTGCTAGAAAGCTGAAGATGAAGAGGAATTTCACCTTTCAACATGACAATCACCTCAAGCATACATCCAAATAAACAAAAGAATGGCTTCACCAAAAGAAAATTAAAATTTTGGAATGGCCCAGGCAGAGCTCAGACCAAAATCCAATAGAAAATCTGTGGGGGTGACCTGAAGAGGGCTGTGCACAAGAGATGCCCTCGCAATCTGACACATTTGGAGTGCTTTTGCAAGGAAGAGTGGGCAAAGATTGTCAAGTCAACATGTGCCATGCTGATAGACTCCTACCCAAGAAGACTGATTGCTGTAATTAAATCAAAAGGTGCTTCAACAAAGTATTAGTTTAAGGGTGTGCACACTTATGCAACCAGCTTATTGTACGTTTTTTTATTTTTTGTATTTTTTCCTGACAGATTTATTTGTTTTCAACTGAATTGTACAGGTTATAGGTCACATTAAAGGTGGGAAAAGTTTTGAAATGATTTATTGTGGTCTCATTTTTTATTTCACAAAAACCTTGCATTATAACAGAAGTCTGTGCACTTTTTATATCCACTGTAAGTAGCAGGGGGAGTGGGGTGCAGCCCCTCATGTGGCAGATGTAGCACTTATTTGTAGGTTGTTCTGGATTCTGTGTTTTGACCTTATGTGGTCTATCTTTGAGTTGTTGAGGTTGTTTACTTTTGCTCGTGATTCTGAATGTATTCCATTTACTATACATGTAAGGATATATTTCCTCACTCTCAGACAAAGTTGAACACCTCTCTTTACACATTAAGCCCTCTTCTCTCTTTCAGCTTCTTCTTTTTCAGGATGCACCCCCGGCAATCCCTCACTAGCAGTGTGTAAATATAAATCATGCTCCCTCTATTTCCTCCTTATTAAAGATTAAACGTGCAGATGTTTCTGCCTGTCACTTTTCACCTTCTATCCACCCCCTCAGCAACCGGATAAGTTTTGTTTGTATCCACTTGTGCAGTGTGAATTGTCTTTCCATTTTAGACTGAAATGCTTAGAACTATCACCACTACTGCCTGTGCTTCCTTAGTGATTTCATGTATGATGGTACCAGCTTCCCTTACTCCTTTGGATACCCCCACTCAGTTATGACAGATGCACTCTCACTCGTGGCCAATTGTACATAGCATCCCAGTTTCTGCTTATCGTCTAAATGTAGTAGGCATCCTTTGATCCCAAAGGATCATGGGTTTGCACCCCTGTTGTACTGATTCGAGGAGCAGTTTCTGTGGCTGTGCAATCCAATCCAGGAGTGGCAGTCATTTATGCATTCTGAGCAGCAGTAAGCAGATGTTGATCTGGTGTCACTGGCATGGATTTTCCTGAGGGCTCTCTTTCCTGTGCTTTCCTGGCCAAGGTTGTTTTGTACACAGTGAGGGCTTCTACACTTCTTGTTTCCAGGCATATTTGGCTGATGTGAGACAGTTCCTCATGTTCACACTGATGGAGAGAGCACTGATCTCATGCTTGCATATATTCTTGTAATGCAATTTGGGATGCCCTTTCCACCTCTTTCCAGACTCCAGTCCTTCAAAAAAGAGGTCTTTTGGTATTTGGCCATCCATTATGCATGAGACATGACCCAACAAGTGCATGCTCCTCTGTTTCAGGAGTGTAAACATAGAGGTGGTGCCCATTCTCTCAAACACTGTGCTGTTGGGGATCTTGTCCTGCCATGAGATACCAAGTATGTGCCTGAGGCAGTGCATATGGTATACATTGAGCTGTTGCTCCTGTTTTGAGAGCAAAGTCCATGTTTCACTGGCATGCAGTAATGTGCTCAAACAGGCCATGTAAACCCGCACCTTGGTGTGCACAGTGAGCTTATTATTATTCCATACTCTCTCTCTGTCAGCCTGAAAAATGTTGTGGTAGTGTTTCCAGTGTGCATGCTGATCTTGCTATTGAGTTACAAGTTGTTAGAGATTGTAGAACCTATTACACGAACTCATGGATGACCTCCAGCTCATAGTCACTCACTCTGATTGATCACTCATAGCCCACATTTTGGCCCATCACCTGGGTCTTACTTAAACTGATTGTGACGCCAAATTCCATACATGCATTTGCAAAACAAGTCATGAGTGATTGAACTTCCTGCTGAGTGTGAGCAGCAATAGCTGCATCATCAACAAACAGGAACTCCCTGGTGATCGAGCTAAGGCTCAACAGTTTGAAGAGGTTGCCATACATTCTGATTTGGAGAAAGATACCCTCTGTAGCAGTTCTGAAAGCAAGTTTCAACAGAACTGAAAAGAAGATACTAAACAATACTGGAGACAATACACATCCCTGCTTCACTCCACTGAGAATTGTGAAAGGTTTGGATGTGGATCCGTCATATATGATGGTCCCCTTTATGCGTTTGAGGAAGACCATGATAATGATAAACAGTGCTGGAGGGCAGCTGATCTTTGCCAGAATCACAAACAGACCTTTCCTACTGATAAAGTTGAATGTCTTTGTCAGATCAATGAAAGTAATATACAGAGATTTATTCTGCTTCCTACATTTTTCTTGTAGTTGCTTAACTGAGAAAACCAAGTCTATAGTAGAGTATTCAGCACTAATCCCACATTGAGACGGGTTAAACTCTCTCTGCAAGAACATGGAGCCCCTTCAGGACAAGAGATGCAAACAGCTTCCCCACGATACTGAGAAGGGAGATGATGTGTTAGTTGTTGCAATCACTTTTGTCACCCTTATTCTTATAGATAGTAACTATGTTAGGCATCCCTCATATCTTGAGGTACACTGCCTTCTCTCCAGCAGTGGCAAAGTATTGCATGCAGCTCTGAGATTATGGTACCACTGGCACAATTAAGAATTTCTGAGGGATACCATCTTTTCTGGGGGCTATGCATTATATATTCTACAGTTTAGCAACATGCGGTGTAACTGTCTCCTTGTTTACTATTTCTAAACTGCCAAATCTTTGTATTTCTTTGCACTGAGCCTCAGTTATCAACTTTCTTCCTACACTAGTAACTTTTTGATGTCCATCCTACCATCCATGTACCCCTGTCCTCTATCAACATGTGCAACTGTTTCCAATTCTGTTTTACAAAATCTACATTTGTCTGTTTCTCCCACATGTTCAATGGACTTTTTAAACCAACATGTATGTAGTCCCCTATCTTGGGCCACCAGTATTAACCTTTCATCTTTTTGTTTGAATTCATCTCTCCTTAACCATTCCTGCATTCAGTCATGATCAGCATGAGGTTGTTCCAGGAGTTTTCTATACTTGCACGTATATTTATTAATTTTCCACATTTCTTGCCTTCTGATCTGATCCTTCACCTTATATTCTTTCTTTTGTTTTTTGGCACGTTCAGTTGCTGCCTGATTTTTATCTACTTCTGATTTGGTTTCCATTTCTACGTGACAACAAAATGCTTCTGCTAGACCGAGCAGGGAAGTCATCTTAGATTTATTCTCCTCATGTTTCAAAACTCTCAGTATGTTTGGGACTTGTGAGGTCAGAATATATGTATGGAGTCCCACAGTTGCAGATCTATACATGTAATCGATTTTGAGGAGGTGCATACCTGCTTCGGAACAGGGTATATATAATCTTGGTATGCAATGAGTTTTATAAATCATCTGATGAGCAAGAAGCATACTTGTTATTTTTTTTGTCTAATCTATCCAACACCTTTCAGGGGCAGTCAATCACTCCAAAACTGTAAGTTAGGACAGAAAGAGCAGGGTGAGTTTGTCAATTATTCCTGAGTGGGAGCTATTATCAAAAGCCATGGTTAAGTCTACGTAGGCTGCATGCATAGATTTCTTCTCATCAAGGGCCTTGGTGACTGTCTCAAAGAATTCCACCAGGTTTAACAGTCATGATCTCCTTTTTTTCAAATCCAAATTGAGTAGAGTCAAGTGTTTGGAGGTTACCTATATCTTTGTTGATAAAGTCCATGATTATTGTCTTCATGGTCTTGCAGATAAGGCTAGTTAGGCTAATAGGTCTATAGTTCCCGTGGTCAGTGGAAGTACCACCTTTGTACATGGGGATAACGGTGGCCTTTTTCCATTCAGCTGGGATGAAACCAGTGTTTACTCTGTGATTGAAAAGAGTGCACAGTGGTGTTGTTAATTCTTATTAGGACACAGCCTAAGATGTTATCAGGCCCAAAGGATGCTGTGTTTTTGACCTTAGAGAGGGCATTCATGACCTGCTCTTTAGAGATACGGGGTGGAGGATAGGAGGTAGGGATGCCTTGGGGTAAGTGTGGCGGGGAAAGAGGTGTGAAGTTTTCACAGAACCTGTTGGCTAACAGGTTAGCAATGTCCACAGGCTTGGCATATGTGATGTCATTAACTACAAGTGCAGCACAAATTTGAGCCTTTCCTTTTAGGTTATGGATGTAACTAAAGAGCGCCTTATGGTTGTCCTTAGTTGAGGAAGTTAATTTGGATTTGAAGTTAGGTTTGGAGGACTTCACAAGTAGTCTTATTTGTTTGTTTAAGCTGAGGAGGGAGTGTTTCCAGTTTGGAGCTCTCTTCCTCTTACTCTTAGACAGTAATTTCTTCCTCTTATTGTAAAGCCTGTTAATGACAGTCGTCCACCAGGATTGCTCTTCATTGAGGAGCTTGTTTTGGTCCTATCAGGAATGGCTGAGTCAATGCAGTTGTTCAGGTGTTTGTATAAAGCATTTGTGTAGAACTCGGCATAGTTGCCAGTTCCATCTGAGGGGAAGAGGTGCAGTGAAGATATTTAGACCATGCCGTAAGAAGTTATAATCTGCTTTGGAGACATTTTTTATTTTAGTTTGTGCTATGGGTGTGGGTCAGATGTAATAGTAACTTTGAATGAGACTGATTTTTTTCAGATCGCACCAGGGAAGACCTCACAATGGGGGTGCTACAGTGGTTCCCCATATTAGTAAGCACCAGATCCAGGATATTGGCACCCCTTGTGTGGGGTTTTAACTAGCCGATCCAGGGCATTGGAGTTAATGAAATTGAGGAACCTTTGGGCAATTAAGATTCTGCATGAGTAATTTCCCCAGTCAATGGAAGGGTAGTTAAAGTCGCCCAAAATCATGGTGTTCGAATGTATCTTGAGTAGATCCAAATAGGAAGAGTAGGTGTCCTGATTCATGGAGGGGATCCTATAGCTAGCGATGACTTGAATAGGTGTCCTACCAACAGCTAATTGCATCTGAAGTAACTCCAGGGAATCATGCTCTCTAACCAATCTGGAGGTGTATTTATCTTTAATGAATATTAATACACCACCTCCTTTAGTTTTCATGCCTTCAGTTTGTAGTCTGAATGTGTGGAAGGAGGTGTAGCCTGATATGGCTGGAGTGCTCTCCATAGCCTTGAACCAGGTCTGCATGACTTCACAAATGTCTATGGGGGGAATTTAATAAAGCCTACATGGTTTTATTTACCATGTAGGCATCACACCACTCTGCTTACATGAAAGTAAACAGGTTTTAAATTCAGTAAACACTACTGAGCATCACACACGCACTAGCCAACACAGTAAGTTCCATGACATGCAAATCACCTCATAAGCAGGTGAATCTCATGCAAATGAGGCAGGAAGAGTGTTCCACCAAGCCGATAGGCAGCTCTTCAGACCCCATGTCAGTGTCCATAGTGGACATGGAAAACTTCCGTGTACAGGAGTGTAGACAAACAAAAGGGGCTGTAAAACTGGAATTATATTGACAGAAATGACATACCACATACAGTAATGAGTGAAACTATCTTCTTGTGTCTCTGAAAAATGAAAGGAAATGAGTTAAATAATTTTTTTAATAACCTGGGCATGTTTGCGAGGCATGCTGCAGTGAGCAAACATGCCTTATTAAAAAAAAAAAAAATATTGCAAAAAAACAGAATTAATGTTATGTGACAGAAATGTATTACAGGCCCTTGTTTGGAGTATCTATAATGGTGCATTGGTACTGTTGCTTACATGGTAGGGCTAGGAAGCATGTAGCTTCCAGGCTGTGAGCACGCATCCCTATGCAAATGAGATGGAGTTACTGAATAGCATAAATGGGTAATTGTGTCTGCATATATTTGTCCACTTCCTCCAGTCTTATTATAAATAAACAGTGTCATTTGGAAAACATGTCCTCTACAAATTCAGTTATGACTAAAGCTACAAACTAATATTTTTTCTACTCTGTTGTATATGACAAGTAATATGTCTTATAAGTAGTGTATCTTTGTTTGCTTGACTAACTGTATCTTTTATTTGTATGATTAATGGTATGCTGGAGCTTTTCTCCCCAGGCCTCCACTGAAAATGAACATTAATCCAGTCAGACTCTCCCCGTCAACAAATGTAAATAAATAAATAAATATCCCCTTCATGTAGGCAGAGAACCATGTTGGTGTTTACACAGGAGGTAGCTGACATCAGGGAAGAGTGTGTCCAATGGCTTCTAAGCTTATTTCAGCTTAGCTGTGCCTGTTTGAGTGGTGCTCCACCGTGATTAGAGTGCCCTTTCAGGGGGGGTGTGTGCACTCACTTCTCAGCTTTGTTTAGCTAAGGGGAGCATGTTTCCTCATGTTTGGATGGTGCTCCGCTATGCTGAGTGTGGAAATCTGGGAGATGGGGTGAATACTAAGTGCTAAGCTCTGTTTACCTACGGGTCATGCGTTTGCGTGCCATGCCACAGTGCTGAGTGTATCTAAAAGCCAATGACATATTAATTAGTTTTGACTCCTGCTTAACTTAAATTAGAGCCATTACATGATGTTAATGATATACCAGGCAGGTGGAATGCATCAGAGGTAGCCAATCACACAGAGTACACCTACAGCAGAGCACTATAAAGTATGCATACACCCTACAATCTGATTTTTTCCCCCATACTCTTCACATTGGAATACAGACTTGGGGATTTTAACTGAGTGAATGCTAGGGCTGCTGCAGATCTGCTACATCTGTATGTGCTAGATGCCAAAGTCAGTGCTGCTCCTGCTACTGACAATAGGCCTAGACAGAGAAGGAGACGAGTGTTCATGCCCAAGGTAACCTTCCAGAAGCTACATGAGCTGGAGATTGTAGGTGGACAGGGACATACTACAAGAACTCACTGAGTTCTGCTGCTCTCAAAACAGACCCAGAGCCAACAGAGGGGAACCCATCCCAGTGAAAACAAAGGTATGTGTAGCCCTTAGAATGCTAGCTACAGGTACTTTTCAAAGACCAACTGGGAACATGATGGGGTCTCACACGCATCAGCATCCAGGAAACTCCACCAGTTCCTGGATGCCATGCTACCATATGCCAGTGAGCACATATCTTTTCATCTCACCCCTGAGGTGAGGGCCAGCACTATGCAATACTTCTACTATGTAGCACACTACCCTGAGATACTGAGTGCTATAGATTGCACTCATGTAAACATCAAGTCACCAGCCAGTGTGGAGGGTAGAATTTACATCAATTACAAGGGGTACCACTCCATCAACTGCTAGGTCATGTGCAATGCCCAGGGGATTATCATGAATGTGTGTGCAGGCAGCCCTGGCAGTTATCAAAACTCCCATATTTGGCATGCATTACAGCTGTACCAGATGTTTGCTATGGGGGCATCCCACGTGGCCATTTACTGGGGGATGATGGCTACACACTGGAACCGTGGATGATGATACCTATCAGAAATGCGCATACACCCATGGAAGAACACCATAATGAGGCACACACTCAAACTAGGAACAGAGTGTGTGTTTGGGTTCTGAAGTCACATTTTCAGTGCCTATATATATCTGGTGGAGCCCTGCAGTACTCTCCAGTCACATGTTCACAGTATGTGCAATGCTAGACAATATGATCCTGTGGCAACAGCTTCAGCAGGATCAGCTAAAGGAAGGGCAACACAACCCCCCACCACTGCCTAGATCACCACAGCCACAGTCACAGGAGGACACAGGGAAGGAACCCCCTGATGATGTCCCTATAGGCAGATGAAGGAGTGCCATGGTTTGGCTAAGAGACAACGCATAGCACATTCACTGACAATGTAGGGCACTAAGGACTGACACCTTACTCCTACTCGCATACATATAGTAAAATTGTTGATGCCAGGCAACACACACAACCTGCACCTATTCACGTATTGGCTATGTACAGCTTGCATCACACAGAGTCAGCCCTGAACTGCAGTTCTGTCAACTGCTGCATTCACAAGGTAAGTCCCTAACCTACATATTACTTGTAAGGATTACTATAATATTGTATTACATGTATGCAAGGAAATATAGTGGGCTATGTAGACAGAAGTAACATCCAAATGGGACTACAGATACCCAATCCAATAGTATGTGTTCCTTAATAATCAGTAGGCCTCATGGTTGGAATATTCACTACATCAGTCAAGGGAGATGTTAAACAGTGGGGTCACATATTTGGACTACTGTCTATCCCAGCATATCATGTGCCATTGTTCCCCCATCCCCAACACAGCAGTGTTCCCATAGAACTGCTGTAAAAGTAAGTCAGCAATGGTATATCAGCAGACCAGGCAATCTCACAGCTATAACATAGAACTTGATCACACATTGTATGTCACACGTAAAGCTGGAATAACAATGTACATATTTATGCTGTTGACTGTGTGATGAATGACTCCTTTCTGTCTGGCAGCATGTGTGGCTCAATGGACTAGGGAAGTTTGCACAGGTGATTGTGCTGATGGTTCAAATCTGGAAGTATCCACATCTTTTGCATGTAAGGTATTATTATGTTGGTGTTTTTACAGACTGTCAGTCTGTGTGTGGGTAAGATTAAAAAACTCAGTCACATATTAAGTGCAGCAGACAGCAAGGGAATGGTGTAGACTTTTTGAGTGAAGTGCAGCCCTGCTGAAACAGGAACAGATGTCAGTGCCTGTAACACACACAATCCTGGACTGGAGTACAGGTAGGTGTGGCCTGGAGTCACTTTATAAGTACTGACAGTCCCACTTGGCAAGCCTAGACACTTAGTTAAAATGAGCGCAATTCCATTGCCCCTGCATCAAAATGACCTGTTATGTATAAATATGTCTTTACATGCAGACATATGCATATATCTATCACTATCTCTCTCCCACATATATAGTATATCTCTGTGTAGTGTCAAATATGTATATATATATATATATATATATATATATATATATATATATATATATATATATATATATATATATATATATATATATATATATATATATATATATATATATATATATATATATATATATATATATATATATATATATATATATATAATAGGTAGAGTCTCCCCATATATCCACATAACACATATACATATCATACACACACGCAGCTACATTTATGTATACATTCTTGTTATATACTTAAATATGTGTGTGGATGTCTATACTGTCCTACATGCCGTAATAATGGTGAGTAAATCTGCACGATCACAAATCCATACTGTTGCACAATGGATCCAAACTAAGGGCACAGCAGTACATATTCCACTTACCTACAGACACCTGCACCTGCTGGATGTCACCACATAAATGCAACAGGTGAGCAGGTGGTGTAATGTATAATGTTGCCTACACACCCATGGACAGGGCACATTGTTCTTGCCCACAGGATTTCCCATCCAAGTGCAAACAGACACATATGGCAATACTGGTAGCTGTAGACACACATTTTACCACTGCAAGGATACTAGATGCAGATAGCGGTACAAATCAATATCACTTTGCAGGCCACAGATGCTGTTCAACACAAGCCTAGTGTGTGCCTTGCAATCACATGTACAGAAGATTTTACCTGTGACATGTGCGATAGATACTGTAATCTTTGAATTGTAACCAGCGAAAAACAATGCTGTAATCTATAGTGCGTAAGATTAGATAGGTCTACTCTCAATCCAGGCTACTTGGGATGTGTGCGTGTATCCCCCTGCAAAATAACTGACATGCCCTCATTGACTATTCACCTGCAATGGTTAAACATTTTGGCCCTGTAACTTGCTGCTGGCTTCCAAACTGCTCTCTTCTACAAGGCCTGCTGATGTCATCCACCTTAAGACTACCAGCTGACACTGTCATATCAGGTTTAAGCCATGGCATGTGCAATAAGTACTGTGAGCTATATAGTGTAAGACTAGATTGGCAGGGGTTTTAATCTCACTCCAGGCTACTTGGTATGTGTTTATGTCCATATGTCGTAAATCTGATCACCTTGGTAACTTAAAGATAGGTGAGATTTTGAAGTATTTTATTTGTAGCGTGTGATGTGCCCCCCCAAAGGACTGACCACAACAAGGTCTGCTGATGTCATCAAGCACAATATATCCTGAACTACATGTACTGTGATCTGTAGTGTGTACCAGTACATAGATAAGTGTTCTCATCTACATACAGCCAACTTGCACTATGTGTATGGCTTGGTGTGTCCTGTACACAGCGATTGAAAGTGGTGCTAGCCTCAGTGTAGCCATGTTTTTGTGTGAGCCTTTTAGAACATTTTACAACATGTCATGGAACCATAAGACGTTTGAATTTCACTATCACAATTGCCATACAGCCCTCACAATCATAGGCATCTATATACCTGCAATTACAAGATCAGCATAAATTGACCCAGTCCATAAGGGACACAGGCAGATGCCCTCTGTTGAGATGACAATCACCCAGCCAATCATACTGTTGGTATGTGCTGAGGTGCTCTGAAGTGCTCTGTGTGCCATTAGGCAGGTATCTGCTTCAAGGGTGTGTTTACATCTGCTAAACAAATCTCTTCCACAAGCATGTAGTACTAACATCACATACGAGGTTAATGTCCTTACAGTGGGTTATCCATCTACTATGACACCTACAGATAGGCAACATATGTAGTCAAGCAGGCTCACACATTGCCCTGTATGCAAGGCACAGATCAGCTCTGAGTAGTCTATATGCCACAGATGACAATGACACTCATTGCAGATGGTTCCCATTGAACACATACTAAAGACATGACATGTCCTTGTGAGGGACCATACTGTTGTGTGCAATTACCAGTACTGCTTAGAAAGGTACATCAGCAAATGGCCACTGCATGCAGATATTGGCATGCTGAGGGAAGAATACTTGCAAGTTATGAGTATATCACTTATAGGTGACTGTGGCCTCAGCTATGTCATATTATTCCTGCCATACCACTGCAGATACCAGATGATCTGAGGCACATTAGAGATGAGCCTGTGTGGTCAGGTGCATGTGGCCAGTTCTTTCACCCCTGAGTATGTACATCACATGTTGCGACTGATGTGCTACTTGCCAGGTACATAGGTCTAACCAATGAAAATTATACTACATATATATTTGCATGGAGTTTATGGCCATGTGTTCACAATACCCTCTTGCAGGATAGTGACATACCACAGAGACTGTATGACTGCTTACAATTTGCAGGCATCAGCCAACATTGTTAGCCACAGTCAGTCACTGATTATGTGTATTATGGTTAAATGGATTCTATGCAGTAGAGGACACAGGACTGTGCCCTCTTGAATGCTCTGCTTACAGTTCAGCTATTGCAGGCAGATGTCCCTATGTTGCTTATGTGTGCCATCAGTGAGCCACTTAGTGACCCCTATTGTGGATACCTAAGTGGGTGCAATGTAAATTTTGTCTGAGTGGGGGTTATAGTCAGATGGTGTGGCTCACTCTATGGAGTTGTACACCTTGATATACCCTCATCCAAGTCCTTGGTGACTTCCTCAGAAATGTCCACCATGTGTAACAGTCATGCTCCCCTCTGTCACACATGCAAACTGTGTACAGTCAACTGTGTGTAGATCACATGTATGTGTTCTGATCAGCTCCATGATTATTGGCCCTATGGGCATACAGATATGGATACTTAGACAAAGAGGTGTGTAGTTATATCAGTCAGTGGATGCACCACCTCTGTACAAGGGTAGAACAGTTGTCACTGTCTACTCAGCTGGTGTGCAGCCAGTGGTGTCAGTATGACTGCAAGGGTATCCCAATGGTGTTAGTAATCCTTGTCAGATCACATGTGGGATGCAGCCTGGAATGTTAGCATGCGCAATAGATGCTGTGTATCTTCCAATGAGAGGCCAGTTAGGAATTGCTCTATAAATATGGAAGTTATGGGACAGGTTGTAGGACTGTCATGTGTCACATGTGGGGGTCAAGGGAGTGTAGTTGATGCAGACAGTGTGGGAGTATAGGTTAGGTATCAGTGCAGACCCATCATATGTGGCAGCATGATGTATGAGGTCACCAACAAACTGGACCTGTCCTTTGAGGTCACACATGTAACTACACTCTGTGTTGTGGTTCTGCTTTGCATGGGTGGCTACTTTTGCCACTTACCATGTTTATACAAGATCAAAACAACACTATGTGCTTCTTTAAGTTGAATAGGTACTGCCTCCATGTTAGGTGGTCGCCCTCACCTCAACTGTCACACAACACTGTCCACCTGTTATTGTACAGCCTGCTAATGGCAGTGGGCCACCAGTCAGGTTTGCTGAGCCATGAAGAGCATGTGTCCCTCCTGTCACATACAGCCAAGTTCATGCCATTGTAATGCTGTTGACATATTGCATGTGTGTAGAGCTCTGCATACTTAGGTTCATAGGTTCATAGGTTGGTACTAGGCTATCAGCCCTAGGGCCTATACAAGCCTAGCCATAACAATTACCTGGCTATTTCTTCCCACATTATTTACTTTCCTGGACCCCTGTCTAGCAGGGCGACTGACGTGATCCCTGGGGTGAATTTCCTTTCTCCCATCCAATCGTCAAGGTTCCTCTTGAAGAGGTCCAAAGAGGCACTCTGCTTGACATGTATGGGCAATCTATTCCAGAGTCTGGGGAGTCTCTGGGTCAGGAACCTATCCCTCCAGCATGTTTTGTTTATTGTGATGACAAGGTTTAGATCCCTGGAGTGTGTAGCTCTGAGGGATTGGGATTTCTTTAAGTGTAGCATGTCCAACAGCTCTGGGTTTGACATGGCCTTGTATGTTAAGCAGAGATCGCCTCTGAGTAGACGATATGAGACAGAGTATAGCTGGAGTTTTTAAGGCGGTCAGCGTAGGGCATCTGCTTTAGGCCTGTGATTCTTTTAGTGAGGTATTTCTGAGGCCTTTCCAGTTGTTGCAGATGTCTTGAGAGGTACATACCAAATGGGGCTTGTATTCTATAATGGGTCTAATGAGGGATGAGTACAGTGGGACAATGACCTCCTTTTTCTGGATGAAAAGCCCTTCATGATGAGGTGTGCCACATAGAAGGATTTCCTGACTGTTGTGGCGATGTGGTTATCGAAGGTGAGACCACTGTCCACCTGTGTCCCTAAGTCTCTTATCACACTTTCTGTGTTTATTGTACTGCCACCTATATGGTAATTCATGGATACATGTTTTTTCCCAAAGGGGATAACAATACATTTCTTGGCATTGAGCTTGAGCCCATGGCTCTGGCACCAAGCATCTGTTTCTGTAAGGCCCTTTTGTAGAGTATCCACATCATTTTGGGATTCAATAATGGCTCCCAGTTTGCAGTCATCTGCAAACTTTGTTAGCCAGAGTCCTTTAGTGTTGACCTGTACTTCAGAGAAGTAGATGCCAAACAAGAGCGCCCCCCCCCCCAGGACTGAACCCTGAGGTACTCCACTTGTCACTTGTCTGGAGCTGGATTTGGAGTCGGCTACTTTTACAGTGTGGGTTCTATCAGTAAGCCATTTAGCAACCCATTGGGTGACATAGGGATTAATACCCAACTTAGTAAGTTTATCTATGATTCCAGAGTTGGGATGGTGTCAAAGGCCTTGGCAAGGTCTAGATAGGCTGTGTGGACCACCTTACCCTTGTCCATGGCTCTGGAGACTGATTCAAAGAAGTCAATCAGGTTCAGGAGACAAGATCGGCCCTTCACAAACCCAAACTGGGTGGGGTCCAGTGTTTGAAGGTTGCCAATGTCTTTGTTTATAAGTTCCATGATAATATGCTCCATGGCCTTGCAGATAAGGCTTGTCAGACTGATGGGATGGTAGTTTCCAGGATCCAAGGTGGATCCCCCTTGTGGATTGGGATAACTGTAGCTCTGCGCCACTCAGTGGGCACAAAACCTGAGGTGAGGCTATGATTAAACATGACACTTAGGTGAGGTGCCAGTTCATATTGTAGTTCATGTAGTACACAGCCTGGGATGTCATCTGGTCCCATGGATGCTGTATTCTTGGCTTTAGAGAGTGCATTTTGTACCTGTGTGGCCGTTATTACTGGAATTTGGCAATCTTCCGGTATTGAGATGGGCCATTTAGGGGTGAGAGGGGGTGAAGTTGGCACTGAATCGATCTGCCAGGATATTGGCAATATCCTTTGGATCAGTATATTTAATGCCATTCTGTTTTAGCTCAGAGCAGATCTGAGCATTGCCATTTAGATTCTTGACATAGTTATAGAATGCTTTGTGGTTGTCTTTGGAATCTTTGGCAATTTTATTTTCATAACTAGCTTTGGAGGATTTTATGAGGCATCTCAGTTTCTTACTGAGGCTAGTAAGGGAGTTTTTTGCATCCTGGGATTTTCCTCTTTTCTGCAAAAGTTTCTTCCTTTTGTTGTAAAGTTTGTTTATGACAGGGGACCACCAGATTGGCTTCCTTTTTGGATGAGAGCATTTTGGTTCTATTTGGGATGGCATGATTCATGCATGAGTGGATGTTCTCGTACAGTGCCTTAGTGTAGGATTCAGCAGTTGAACTTTCAGTTCCCGTCTGCATGGGTGTCATGAAGTTTGTCACTTCTGACTTGAGTAGCATGAAGTTGGCTTTGGAGAAGTTTTTATGGTGTTTTCTTTACTGGGGGTGGGGTGGGATGTGGATGTTAAGGGTGATTAGCTTATGGTCAGACCTGACTAACGAGGGGGTGACCATAGGTATGGAGCATTGATTTCCCATGTTGGTAATGACCAGGTCTAGGATATTGGAGCCCCTGGTGGGACTATGGATTAGTTGATCCAGGGCGTTGGAATTTATGAATTCCAAGAACTGTTGCAAAGGTGTTGGGACATGAGTAGTTTTCCCAGTTAATGGCAGGGTAGTTAAAATCACCCAGTATTAGGGTGTTTGGTTCTATCTTAATATTTTCCAGTATGTTTAGAAAGGTGTAGTGAGAATCTTGGGGTATGGTGGGGATCTGTAGCAAGCTACAATTTGGATTGCAGTCTTACCTAGTGTTAGTTGCACTTGGAGAATTTCAGACACATTGTGTTGGCCAACTAGCCTGGTGGTGTGAATATCCTTGGTGAATATTGACACTCCTCCACCTTTAGTGTTTCAGTCCTGGTTTGGTGGCCGAAAAGTGTGGTAAGAGTTGTAGCCTGGTATTGCAGGGGTGCTCTCTGGAGCCTTGAACCAGGTCTCAGTTACTGCACAGATATCGATGTTCTCCATTTTTAGGAGTGCCTCGAGAGAGTGCATTTTGAGGTTTAGACTTCTAGCATTGAGTAGCATTACCTTTAGAATTTGCATGCTTGTACCTGTTATGGTGGTGGTTTTGTCCTTTGAACTTTGCCTAAAAAAGCACTATAGGGGTGGCAAGAAACTTAGCCAGTAAACTGAATACCTGGAGCGACAGGTGCAGACCATCTCTGGCAAAGCATCATGGTCTGTCAATCATGTCGTCCCAGGCAGACAGATACTTGTCTGTCCCATCTGAAGGGTGAGGTGCAGTGATATTATGTCAACCATCCCACAGGAGCTAATAAATGGCTTTTTTGATATACATGTCTGTATTGTCTGCAAGGGGGGTTATGTGCTGGTAGTTCTAAACAGAATCATCTGTGCCCATATCCCATGAGGGAGGATCTCACATTGGGAGGGGCTGTACAGGTCACTCATATTGGTAAACGTGTGATGCAATACATTGGTTCCCCATGTGGGGATGTCATGGCACTGCTGCAGGGCATTATAGGTAAGGACCTGGACCATCCCTTGGGCAACTGAGCTGCAGCATGACTAAGCAACTCAGTGTGTACATATCACACTTCACTAACAAGTTTGTTTGAGATCAGTACAGACACCTTGCATGACTCTCTTCTTGGTAACATGCTGGAAGTGACTGCAATACTTTTTTGCACTGAGGACAACTAGCATGTAGTGCCAAGTGGTGTCCCCAGATCTCTGAAACATGTTATCTGAAATGCCATGATAGGGGTTAGCATGGATATGAGCACTGCCATTGTCATACACCTACTGACACTGGAGCAAACACTGTTACCTTTGCTCAAGGCCAGATCATGCCTGCCAACTGTAACTGGCAGAGCCATTGACTGTTACACTATGCAATAGATGTTGGATATATGTCTCACACCACCAACCATGGCCTGCCAAGCTGTATAACAATATTAGGCCAGCAGGCCTTGCTGGAAACTGTGTATGCCATGTACAGAGTGTTATGTCAGCTGGTGGATTGGTAAGTGTCTGACAGTCATACTCTAGGAAGATAGGAGTGGGAGACCTGAGCTGCAAATGACGCCAGTCACCAGTGGAGTTCACCAGCCTCCATTACTTGTGTACCCAGTTTATCTATTCCCTCTCTGCAGTCACAGCTACTGTCAGTGATATCTGGCTGAGTACATTAGCAGGTGAATGCATATTAGGAGGCGTCACAGAATCCCACACAGAAACAACAGTTATCTAGGATGGCCTAACACCCAGTCAGTTGTTCTCTGAGCCACTGACAAAGACTAACTGCCAACAGCTGCACAATACTATCCTGTGGGAAATCATCCACCCCTGCAAAATATTGTAGTGTCTGAACAACACACACATTTGAGCCATTACACATGGAGTTATGGGCACAGAGAGTAATGCAGCCTTTGACCTTTACTGGTCGGTAGGATGTGGGTATGCATTCACTTTTGTTTAACCTATACTGACAGGTTTGTGATATAAATCCCAGACTGTCACTGCTATACTGACTGTAGCAATCATCACACCTATCATTGAGTGCAGTGGCACCCTTGCTATGTCACTAAACAGACATATCATACAACTGTAGCAGTCACATAGGTTCCATGGTACACCATTACACAGTGTAGATAACATGTCCTATGGAGTCTGTGTTATGACCGTACATGTGTAATCTGTCTCCTACATGCTTTGGAGGGGATGTGTATAGCTCCATACAAGGAGGTTTTGGATCCCACTGTGTGCCTCCTGCATATCCATGACAGAACTAACAAGTGTCTCACCTCTTCTACACACATACAACATCACTGTTGTATACATAGTACATGCAGAAGAAGCAGGAATGTAACACAGACAGTACACCCTACATGAAACAGGCCCCCCCATGCATGTGACACCCATCATGTGCAGGTTACACAATGGGATACAAAGCACGATAATCATAACTGGTGTCAGGAAACTGTCTGTACTAGACACAGGATATTTGTAGAAGGGTCATCTCCATCACCACAACTTGTAGATGTGTGAGTTCCAAAAACCCTGATGACACTTTTCAAGGATAGCAGACCTGTTCAAAGATTAGGGATGTATGAGTACACTGAATGCTGCCATTGTCCTTGTTAGCCTGCTATACACATATAAACCTGTGGACCCATTTACTTGTCGTGCTGTACCTTGCTGAAGATATATGTCTGCTGTGCTGACATGCCATCATGTGCTGCTTCATTGCCACTGTGTATCCATAGATTATCTCAACAGACCCCTGAAACAGAAACAGAAACAGATCCATGACACACCTGTCATCATGTAAACATACAGCCATTACAACATCATACAATATAAGGTGCACAAAAGTATGTGGTGTACTCTTGGCAAATGCCAGCATACAGTATCTGTCATTAACCACTACAAGTGGCATGGCAAAACAACACTGCATTACACAAGTACAGGTTAACTAATATAGTCATCCTGTGCATCAGAGACATAGCTTCATTTACCTGCATCAATGGCGAGAATGACAGGACTGTGGCACAGATATCATCATTTGCACAGGGTATTGTGTGGAGGTGCAGGAGGCCTAGGCTGACCCAAATTGTTGGCAGCATGTGTGTGAGTTCTGTAGGTGACCTGCATTTGATAGTGTGTATACACAGTCAACCTAGCCCTATATGTGTGTATGTTGGACAGCTTTGACCATACATGGTAGAGTTGACTGTTCACCATCTCCAGTCCCAAACATGGGAACTGGCTCTGCCAGGAGTTGCACTGGCACCTCCATGCCCAATGTCAGAAGTGGTGCTAGTACCTGACGGTGATTGTTGTCTGCTGGGACAGTGTCCCCCCTGGAAACACCCAGGACCATGAATCCATGGCCTGCCACATTGTGATGTGGACAGCACACTCCCCTCTGTAGCGCTGGATGTACTGCCACCATGGGAGCATGATTGTCCATGGCCACCTGGACTCTCAACAGATGGGGTTGCTAACCTACTTCCAAGAGTCCGACACTCAACTCCAACCACATGTTCCAGCACAGACAATGTGCAGTCCATGACAGACACTGTCTCAGCCCACCTTCTGTCCACTGCATCAGTCAATCAATCAGGGGTGTCCCTAATGCCATGGAGGCAGTCACAGATGTCAGACTGTGCTGCATCCATAACCCTAAGCATACGTCTGCTGTTCCAAACATGCCTGTGCCTCCATGATGGCCCAAAACATGTGCCGAGTGACCTGTGAAGTGACACCTGTAACAGGTGGTAGATGGACAGCAGGCCTCCAACAAGCACCCCTGTCAATCATCCTGTGTGGCATCTCACCAGCAATCTGGCTATGGCCAGTGTCTGCACTCATTGGAGCCATGGTTGCCACACTTTTCTGTTCAATGTCCCCACCCACTGACTGTCCAACATCTGTGGCCTCTGTGTACTTGGTATGTGTGGACATACTGACTGTGTGTGGTGACAATGGGGGCAGAAAAGGGATGTCAACCTCTGGGATAGATTCAGCCCCTGAAACCCCCACCTGTACCACACTATGGCCACCATCATCTGAGTCTGAAAAGTTTAAAAAGACACTGACATCAGGTTGTGTAGTAGACACAGACCAACCCCTCCCTGGTCACCTGTGATAAGAAAGAAAAAGCAGTACATTACTACCTGTACTATTATGCTGTGCAGTACTATGTTGTGATATATGTTCATAGGTTCATAGGTTCATAGATTAGTACTAAGCTAACTGCCCTTGCGAGCCATTTTAAGCCTAGCCAATGATCCCTTGTGAGACTCAAACCCTGCACCTTGTGTTTGTAAGACAAACACCTTAACCATTAAGACACCCTCCCAACCCCTGTTGTCACTATGACAGACCTGTTGATAACCCAACCTCATACAGTAGGACTGCAGGAAAGTACTCTCCCCACTAACAGCTGTAGTTAATTGTACATAAACTCTCATTACACTGCAATCTCATCAGCAACAATGAAGTACACTGTTGGCATTAGTGTAGACTCTGCACAGTTGACACACATGACTCTCTGTACTCTCATGACAATACTGTCACATCTATCAGTATGGTCACACCTACAAGGCATAGGTATGAGTCTAACTTGTGTACAGTCAGACAATATGTGTGCATTTGGCAACCATGCCAACAGTACATCAATGCAGGCAGCAGGCCTGGGATGACAGTCTAGGGCTTATAATGCCATAAACATACATCGATAGCAAAACAGTGTCATGCTTACCAGGAGCAGGACCACGGGCTTGTGCAATACCTGACAGACCTGTGAAAAGTTGAGGGAGAGGTAATGTCTGTACCACCACATAGTAATATATCCATATATGCCACATTTACAGTAGTTACTGTATTAATTGTAATAGTGGTCAAAATCTGAGCATGACAGTCAAATTGCAGTTAAGATTTTCTCTCCCCCCCCAAAACAGACAGACCTGACACCCATGTAAAACTATGTATGCCCTAAAACACTGAATGCTACAGTATTGCAGTGCTGATCAACCTCAGCTTACCTGCATGCTCCTCTGCCATGGAAACTGTGGTGCCCACATCCACGAGTCAGGGGTGATGGATGCCTGGGAGCCATTGTGTGTGTCTAGATTTGCCAAAAATTCCTCTGTGGCTGAGAGTGATTGTTCCACTGCAGGCCCTCTACCAGTGGTGCCACAATCCCTGGATACATCTGTCACTCTTGTGCATGCAGCATTGATCATATTCATTGCACGCTGTTGCACCTGCTCATATGCCCTGTCCTGATGACCTGTGGCATTGACATCATAGAGAAGGTCAGACCACAAAACCTCCCGCTGTTCCCTGTTGTGCCTTCCCCTGGACAGTTGGACTTCTTGGTGCTGACATAGGCCATCCAATATTAACTCATTCTCTGCGTCTGTGAAAGCTGCATGGTGTCATGCATACATGTTCCCTGAAAGACAACAACATGGGAACACATGTCAGGTTCACATATGTGGAAGTGGGTCCACTTTGTAATTTTGAAATACTGAAATCTGGAATTTCATATAATTACAGTTATAAGGTTGATAGTTAATATTTTGCATATTTTTCATATAATTACAGTTATATAGCTGATAGTTAATATTTTGCATACACGTTCTGTGTGAGGAAAGTCTCATACAGACTGGTTTCCCATAGCCAGCTGCTTGCCTTTTTAACATGCTTCTCATCAGCAGGTGATTATCTCTTAACCAATCTGTGGTTCTGAAATGCTAATTGCAGTAAACACAGCTGATTTGTACTATCATCAGCCAATTACATGCAAGCACAGTACAATATGTAAGGCCTTCATGTAGATTAGGGGCCCTTTCTGATATGTTATGCAGGACATTACTGGTGAGGAGACTACTTCATCACAGGGGGTAGGTCTGTAGCAGGAACTTTTACATAGTGATGGGTGTGCTACAGGCAACTGCTGCTGCATAGGCAGAGAGTGTATGCAAAATATTAACTCCAGCAACAAAAGGTATAAGGTTGAGGTAGCCCATGTTATGAGCATATATGATTGTGTTTATATTTCACAGATACTTATCAGAAATACCAATAAAGTGTTAAGCAGCATTGTTGATTCCTAAGAAATCTGTTTTAATAAATGCTGTACAGCTGTATTCCTTGCATCTCTGTATTACGTTGCTGTAGTTAATTGTTACTTTTTTGCAGATGTCCCTGCAGTCACAGCTATTGGGTTCTATTCCCATTCCTGCCAGATAAGGCATGATGGCTGTTTAGTTTATGTACTGTTGCTGGAGTGGGAGGAAATGAGAGCATCATGTGACTGAATTCATTTTGCATTCTATATGTATTACACTGTTATACTTGATTGCAGTGACAGTAGAACACTCATGCATGGAATACAGACATACAACATTTATTAAAACAGATTTCTTTAGGAATCAACAGTGCTGCTCAACACTTTATTGGTATTTCTGATAAGCATCTGTGAAATGTAAGGACAAACATATCAGCTCATAGCATATGCTAACTCAATCATATACCTTTAGTTCCTGGAGTGGGAGGAAATGACAGCAGTATGTGACTGACTTAATTTGCATTCTAGAAGTATTACACTGTTATACTTGACTGCAGTGACAGTAGAACACTCATGCATGGAATATACCCATTTATTAATTTATTATGTTATTTATTAAAACTAATTCCTTTAGGAATCAGCAATGCTGCTTAACACTTTATTAGTATTTCTGATAAATGTCTGTGAAGTCCACATACAATATCTGCACATAGAGTGGGCTACTTCACCCATATACCTTTATTACCTGGAATAGGAGGAACAGGGATCATTATGTGACTGATATTGGCCTGGCAATAGTGTTACACTTGACTACAGCAACCTTAGCATAGACAAGAAATGCATACAACTCTACTGCAATGGTTATGACAACAAAATCCTGCTGTACACCATTTTGCTAACTGTTATTGCTGCTGTTTACTAAAATACAGTTTTTATTGTTCATTTATTGCACTATAGCTTTAATTGCCCATTTATTGCACTACAGTTCTACTTGCCCATCTATTGCACTACAGCTTTTTTATTCTGTATACTTTATTGCAGTAAATGCTTTACTCTTTCTTGCTTATTGCACTAAAGTTAGCATAATAAATCCATACTCACCAGACTCATGGTGCAACCTGGCCAGGTGCCCGGCATGGGACTTAACACTGAGAGCCCTCTCAGCTGCAGCTGTTGGAAAAGAAGCACACCATTATGCATAGTTTCATAGGTGTTTACTAGGCTAATGACCACAAGGGCCTTTTTAAGCCTAGCCATACATCCCAAATCTCTGACAAGTTCTGATATCCTTGACAAGTGTAATCATGGGCCTGGGAGATGAACCATTTACCAGTTACCTGTTTGCATTAGGGACATAGATGCCAAACTAGGGATGAATTTTCATTTTCCCATCCAGTTATCCAAGTTGCACTTGAATTGGGTTAGGGAGGAACTTTGCTTCACATGGATGGAGAGCCTGTTCCATAGACGGGGTAGTCTCTGGGATATATACCTATCTCTCCAGCAGGTCCTAATTATATCACAGGCAAATTTTCAGTCTTTAGCATGGGTAATTCTGGTATTCTTTGTTTTGTGGATATGCAGGAGGTCCATTAGAGTACGATCTGACAATGCCCTATATGTCAGGCATACATCTCTCCTCAAAAGCCTGTAGGAAACAGAATACAGGGGTAGGGCCTTGAGGTGGTCTGCATAGGACATATTACTGTGCCCTGCATTCTTTCAGTGCAGAACCTCTGTGGACATTCCAGTTGTCGGATATGCCTGGTTAGGTACATACCAAAGGGGGCAATATACTAAATGACAGGCCTGATGAATGCTGAATACATTGGAGCAATGAATTCCTTGGAGTTAGATGCCATACCTTTGTTTATATGTTGCACAACATAAAATGATTTCCTCACCACTGTAGACACATGATGATCAAAGGCTAGATTACTATCTATGTGTGTCCCTAAGTCCCTGACTACTGGGTCAACTCTAAGGGTGTGTTGTCAATATGATAGTTACCAGGGATGAATAACTTCCCAAGGGATAAAGTTATGAATTTCTTGGCATTTAGTTTTAGTCTGTGGCTCTGACACCAGTTGTTTGTCTGAGTCTGCCCCTTCTGGAGAACATTTGTCTCAGTGTGAGATTCAATGATATCTGCTAATTTGCAATCATCTGCAAATTTAGTTAGCCAGAGACCACTGACATTGGCCTTGGCTTCTGAGAAGTAAATATCAAAAAGAAGCAGTCCAAGGACTGATCCCTGAGGGAATCCAATTGCGATTGGCCTTTTTGTAGAGGTAGACTCCCCAATTCTAACTTCCTGGGTCCTGTCTGTGAGCTAGTTGGCTATCCACTGGGTGACATATGGGTTTGTACTTAACCTCTTGAGTTTATCAACATACCAATTTTGCAGAAATTCAGCTTGCAGTTTCATAAAACTGTAGAAAACACACTTAGATATTTGTGGGGTATTCCTGGCTCATGCCTTTTGGACCCAGGTGTCCAAGATTCCTGTCTTCTTCTCTTCAGGTTGTCATAATGGTGACAACACTGCTCACCAGTGTGGGGGATACCACTACCACTGATAAATTCCCTAGCCAAATGGTCTCAGGCCTCTGCTTTGCATTACAGCCCCTGGAAACCTCCCTGTAGCAGCCTTGGTTCATAATTTTTTACCAGTAGCCCAACAAGATGCCTGGACTCATAAACAACCCATCTCTGCACCTGAAAGTGTGCACATTCATCAGCACCACCTACCATATCAACATTCAATTAGATTTCAATGAATGGTGCAGAATTCCCACCTATTGCAATTAATATAGGCTGTTTCCCACCCTTACACATCATTGAGCAATATTCAAAAAAGCAGCACGTTGTCTAGCATCGCACAAACTAGCTAAGCAGAGCTAAGCAGTGTGATCACTCCCACTACTGAGGTTTTAGTGAAGCTTAGCACTGCACAAATGGTAGTAGCCATTAGCATGTTTAAGTAATGCTCAGTACAGTACAGCGGTGCCATATTTCACAAATTTGTTTTTAAAATTAAACATATATAATAAATTAAGAGGTAGCGGTTGTGCAACAGTTAGCGTTATTGCCTCAGAGCAAGAGGTTCTCCTGTTCGATTCTCAGCTGGAGCACTTTCTGTATGTAGTCTGCATGTCCTCCCCATGGTCATGTGACATTTAAAGACATGCAGGTAGGTGCTTGTGTGAATGGGTGTGCCTTCTTTGAAGGTTGGGCATCAGGCTGGCAACTCGGCAGTGTAAAAATCCACTGCCAATCATTAGCCGATCGGAGTTCCACTGTGGCGACCCCTAACCGGGAAAAGAATAAAAACTTTGATATATAATAAATTAAATTACAAACATCTTATCAGTGCTACAGACTGGAAGACAGGACCTACTAAGCATTAGACTGTAATGCTACACATTGAGCTACTTGGATATTGTGAAAACTAGTATACCTTCACATATACTACTGGGCTACCTGTTAGCATTGCTAAGCACCACACCTTGACACACAAACACACTTAAACAGACCCAGAAATAATTAATTAATTATATCTGGTTTCTATTTTTAGATGTCTGGCAGCCATTGGCTATGTATGTATGAGCTCCGCTTGGCTCTGTAGTGCTCCGCTCCATGCAAATAGCAATTATATATATATATAAAAAAAAAAAAAAAAAATAGAAAAACACACATTACATAATCATGACAATTAATGACATCCAGTTTCTATTTTTAGATGTCTGGCAGGTGTCAGCAGTTTATAGGTGAGCACAGCTTGGCATTGCTGTGCTCTGTGCTGCGCCGCACAAACATACAGAATGGGAAAAAAAATCATAAAAATAAAATATTACACATTTGAAACAATTCACAGTATTTCAACAGTAGTGGGGAGCAGTACAGTGAGCCTCACCCTGTATGCATCCATTACCATTTTTAGCCTCTACACTGCTCATTACACTGATTCAATATCCTGTAACTATGGTGGCCCTCAGCAGTGCACCATCATTAATATGCATGTCGTGCTGCCGAGTTGGAACCATGGTTGTGTATGTGGATACATTCCATGTAGGCTCTACACGGTGCCTACACAGATTTTATTAAATCCTGGGGTGTGTCTTACAAGGTGAGGACTGCTTCTAGTGAATGTAGTTTCATGTTAAGACTTCTATCATTTATCAGCAAAACCTCGAGGTTGTTGTTAGATGGAGCTCTTACATCGGGAATTTTGTCCTTGAGACATTGCCTAAAAAAGACACTATGGGGGTGGCAAGGGCCTTGGCCAGTAGTCAAAATCCCAGCGTTGACAGATGAAGACCATGACAGATGAAGACCATCTCTGGCAAAGCATCTAGGTCTGTTGAACATGTAATCCCAAGCTGACAGATATTGCATCCCCTTGGAATGACACCAGAAACTAAGCCAGTTATTGAAGTCAATCATTTTCTGTTTGTATTGAGGCATCATCCTAAGTGAAGGTAAAATGCTGCTTAAGCCTAGGGACATACTGGCCTAAGGACACATAGTCCAAGACCTCAATCATGTCTGTCTTCATAGAGTCCACAGAGGTATGTCTCAAGTTGTTCATACCAACATGGACTATGACAGACTCATAACAGTACCTGTTGTTGAGATACTTGAATGCATGTGTGATATGGTGGATCCTAGCACCTAACAGACAGCTGACTGTGACATTCTCCTTATCCAGCCTGGTCAGATGGACACCAGTAGAACCCATATAGTCAAAATAGGGGGATCTACCTCCAGCAGCAGACCTGTAACCAGTGGTATTCCACATGGTCAGTCCTGGGACCTCCACTGTTTGGAATCTATTTCTCTGAAGTACAAGCAAAAATTAAAGGTCTGTGGCTGACAACATTTTCTGATGTCTGCAAACTAGGAGCAGTCATAGAATCTCCAGATGATGTCAACATCCTACAAGTGGGTCTTACATAAACAAATGATTGGTGCCAAAGTCATGGCCTTAAACTCAATGCAAAAAATTGTATTATCATCCCTTAAGGTAAGAGTGATGTTCCTGCTAACTAACACATCAATAGCAAAACCCTAAGCATGCACTCAGTAGTGAGAGACCTGGGCAAGCAAGTTGACAGCAACTTACCATTAATCACCACGTCTCCACAGTGGTAAGAAGGGCATTCTCTATTGCTCATCTCATAAGTAAGGGCATTGCCACCAGATAAAAAGAAGTTATAACCTCCCTGTACTCCTCCCTCATCAATAGCAACACCTTAGGTATGAACTCAGTGGTGAGAGACCTGGGAATACAGGTTGACAGCAACCTTATCTTTGATCACTATGTCTCCTCAGTGGTAAGACTGGCATTCTATATTGCTCATCTCATAAGTAAGGGCATTGCCACCAGAAAAAAAAGAAGTTGTAACCTCTCTGCACTCTTCCCTCATGGCAATAATTGAGTATGATGCCCCTTTTGGTATGTACCTTTCCAAGGACCTGCAGCAATTGTAGAGACCACAAAGGTACCTCACAAAGAAAATTCCAAGTCTCCAGCATCTGTCATATGTGGATTGCCTGAAATCATTGTCACTTTATTCTGTTTCATATAGACTACTCAGAGGCGATCTCTGCCTTGCGTATAAGGCAATATTTGACCCTAATTTATAGGAAATGCTGCATATCCACAAGTCAAACGGTACATGGGTTATTCGCTTTAAAGACCTTAACCTGGTATATAACATCAATAGAACTTGCTGGAGGGGCAGATTTGTCTCCCAGAGGTAACCACACCTTTGGAACGGACTCCCACTTCAAGTCAGACAAAGGACCTCATTGGCTGGGTAACTGTAAATTCACCCTGGGGTTTCCACCTATGTCCCTCTTGGACTGGGGCAATAGGTAATGATCATGGAAATAAGGATAGAACTTGGCTAGGCTTGTAAGGGCCCCAGGGGCATTCGCCTAGTAACTTGCTATGATCCTATCATCCTATGAAACATAATACTATTCTTAGCAGAACAGCAATACTAATTTCAGTGATGCAAGCAGATGGAGTACAGTCAGTAGGTTTATACAACAAAATGGAGAAAATTTCCATTGTATTTAATAAGGCAGTAGTAACATCCCCAAAGCACCCAAGAGGATGGTAAAAAAACACTATCACCACTGGAACCAAACAGCATTGCTGCTAACAGTCAGAAATGAAGTGAACCACAAAGAGGAAATCTAGCTGAAACTTTAATAACAAATATCCACAGTTGTTGAGCACTTTCTTCCCTTTAAGGGAGTTCATCAGAACTGTTGGATGCCATAAAATACCCAGTATAAGTACAATCATTTCACATCATGTGATAAAAAAAAATGACCAGTAGCATACAAAAGGCCGATATCAAATGACAATAGCACTCTTTAACATTACTTAAAAATAGCATTCACATCAATGTTAAAGTAATAAAATCTATCAGAGTAGCTCGGCAAAGCTCCCACAGAGAAGGGAGTGACATTTAGATGACCTACAACAAGGATGTAGATGTTGTCTTACCTGTTTGTAAGCTAAGCTTTTGTGCTGATTGCTCAGTATGATTAATGTTGCTTCATGCTGCTGTGAAGTAAATCATGGTTTATAGTTTATACGCAATACCTGGTTTAATGTGGTACACACAGACAGCTGCAATCACATGGAATTTTTAAGGAAAACAAAACTTCGATTTCAGCTAAGCAAGAAATCTTTTTATTTGGGAGACTAAGTAAAATAAACTTCTGTCTCCCTTAGCTAAGGGAGAGATCTTATTCTTATAGCAAAATTACACAGTATAAATGAAACAATTATTATTTAATTTTCGCTAACTGACCAAAAAGAACAATGCATGTTTTTGCAATATCTTGCTGGCAGTACACTATTATCTTGGTCATACCGAGTAACTAATTTTATTTCTGAATAGGTAATACACTTATGTTAGCAGAAAAAAATAACATGTCACATGAACCTAGACTTCATTTTAATTCAAGATGGATTCTATTCTTGATTTGTTTTCTCATAAAAAATCTTATTACTTCACATTCCCCCATCTGATGCTATGACGCATCATTCACACTACATTTCACAAAATTGAAAGCTGTGAACATGTACAGACAACATTCAAAATTTCAACAGACATTTTTTTATGATGTAATAAGGTAATCATTATATGTGCATATATGCACTTCTTATAAAATAATTTAGTAGCAACAAATGCATCATGACTATCTGCAATGGTAAAACTTTGACACAATTTTATTTTGGCTTATTATTTTATCTAAATGGTTGGTATAATGGTTAAGGTGTTTTCCTTACAGATATAAGGTGCAGCCTTTGATTCTCCATGGGGTAAATGGCTAGGCTTAAAATGGCCCACAAGGGCAGTTAGTCTAATACTAATCTATGAGCCTATATTATCATAAATTGTTTTTAAAACTGGTCAGTCAATTTATTGTTACATTTTGTAGTTTTACTTTGATAGCAAAGCTTTCCATAAAAATAAAACTAGAAATAATGCAAGAAAAATTGTAAACAGCATGATTTTTGTTCTGCTTTTGTTGTCCTATAAACTGGAAGTCTGCCTGCCAGAGACATAACTTTATTCAAGTCTATATGGAGAAAGTTCTTTAAATGCAATCTGTTTTGAGTTGTGATAGCAAATCTAGGATGCCTCAAGTTTGTTGACTGGGTTTTAAGGACTGCAGTGTTTACACTTTGAGTTGTTTTTTTTTCTGTTTATGTATTTTTGATTTTTTTGAAGGTACGGTGTCTGTAGGATGAATATCTGGTCCTACATATCTAATGTAACAACTACCCCTCCACACTTTTAGGGGATCCTCCAGTAACTGTTGCCACAGATAAAGTACATTGTGTAACATCTGTTAAGAGTCAAGCAAACAATACCATCAGTGCAGATTATTCAACTTGAGATGATGCGGAGTATATTTTGAGATATCAATCCATGTATTGTGTGAAGAATTTCTGTTTTTCTTACTGATAAAAATTGCTGACCAGCAAAAACGTAAAAAACAAGTAAAAAACCAGAAAGAGGCCCCTTGTCAAACAAAACAGATCCACTGGAAACCTTAACGCAGTTTATTAAATAAAACAATAAGCGTTTTCGCTACAATTATATGTAGCTTCTTCAGAGGTAAAGTAATGTATGAATGAAAAACGCTACATAAGTATCCAGAAAGTCAGGAAATGACATTTTTCAATTTCCTGTAATTCAAGTTGATACATGTGCTATTAAAACAACCAGCGCCCCTGCGCTTAAATTCTGGAACTACTTTTAAACTTTTTGTAGGACACCAGCTCACATACAAAAATTACAATGTTAAAATAAAAACATTTAAGAGCATTATTAAAAACAATGACATTATTAGTAATATATATATAAAGTGCATGTAAAATGCATCCTTAACACCTTGAATTACAGGAAATTGAAAAATGTCATTTCCTGACTTTCTGGATACTTATGTAGCGTTTTTCATTCATACATTACTTTACCTCTGAAGAAGCTACATATAATTGTAGCGAAAACGCTTATTGTTTTATTTAATAAACTGCGTTAAGGTTTCCAGTGGATCTGTTTTGTTTGACAAGGGGCCTCTTTCTGGTTTTTTACGTTTTTGCTGGTCTGTTCGTTTATGGCAAGGAGGAGCCCTGTTAGTCCTAACAGTCCACGGATGTCTAACATCACGTCAAGCGACAATGAAACTATGAACTTGGATATTACTAGTCTACTAGCTGGCCTTTCCCGGAGACTAGACCAGCTCAACAACAGAATGGATGAGATACAACACGCCCAGCGGTTACCGACCGTGACCGTAACCAATTCCAGTAACAACAACCTGAGGGGACCTAGCCAGGTCATCGTGGATAATACTTTTCCTGCAGGGCAGCCGTGCAGACAACAAGGGACCGGACATCTTAATACAACGTTTCCTAGTAACTCGTATGGTGGATTACTACTCACGGAGAGTGAACTTGACTCTCGTGACATGTCTGGTCAAATGGTGAACTACGCGGGGGCCGTAAGAAGTAGCGGAATGGGCAGTTACTCTAACATGCAAGAAGCTGTTACAGGGGCACTTCTACACAACGGAGCGGAGGTTGTAAATCCTGGCGTTCCTAATTTAAACGACTGGCTTCTAAATACAAACCCCTTTTCTTTTGGGCAACAAGGTATGCAAAATACTAATACTGATGCCAATGTTGTAAATGAGTGCTTAGCTGATAAACTTAAGGTTTTTGATGAGAAACTTCTTAAATTAAAAAAACTACAACTGGAATCAGCCTATTTTAGACAATGTGTGGCCGAGAACTTAATTCCAAAGGGGTTGCGGAACAGCTTTGCCCCTTCAGGCCTTTTGGTCGATAGGGCCTTTCATGAGGAGTTAGAGGCACTCTTTCAGCGGCAAGGAGTGCAACTCCTTGAATTGATAATTAAGCATTATGCTTTAAAGATTGACTTACTAATGGAAGAGATTAATGGTTTGGACAATGACATCAAATCCAACTTGGACTTTTCCAGATACAAGTTTGATTATGGACGTATACTAACAAGTATTGATACTTTGTTACTAAAACTGAAGTTAAATAAAAATAAAAAACTGGAGAGAGATAGGACTGCTTATCTTAACAACAGTGCCTACCCTAAACTGTCAGTACATAATATAGCTACACAAAGCCATACTACTAATACTCAAAATTTTGAGGTAGGGGATGATAATAACAGTCTGGAAGATATTGTAGAGGAAGGTACTGAGGGTCAGGCCACTACTGGACCCAGATGCAGCAATAGAATAAAGGGTTTCAATAGGAACAATGCAGGTCCTAATGGTAACCAACAGAGGTCCAATTTTAATAATGCAAAAGACAAGGTTCATAATGGTACTTTTTAGGGCAACGCAACAGCAGGCCTCACATGAACAGGAGAAAGAATTGACTCAAATGGTAATTGAAGACCCCCCATTATTGAACACACCAAATATATTTGTAGAAAATGAAAAACCAGTGATTCTAACTAACAAGAAGGGGGACTTCAAGATCTATAACTTCTCCGATATTACCTTAGATGGACAATTAATTGAATTGCTAGCACTTGGCAACTCTTTTGTCCCCAGCAGATCGGGGAGTATTAGTAGAGAAATAGTAGATTTAAAATGCTTTGTGAGGAAATTAAACTTGAAACTACTGTTTAGTCAACAACTTGACACAAATAGAGTTATTGCAGGTGGTAGTGACGGTAATTTACCAGCATTGAAACTGGCTAGTGTTTTTAATCCACCGTTACACACAGCACTTCAATTATTTGAGAATACATGTGAGGTGGATTTTAGGTTCCTAGCAGACAACAAAAATAATAAGGAAGGCAGGAATGATTTTAATATCACTAAGGAACAAGCTACATTACTTGATGACCTTTGCCGTCTACCTGTACGTTTGATCAAACCCGATAAAGGTGGGGGATTAGTGGTACTAGACAATACCTCTTATAATGTAAAGATGACTAAAGTGTTGAACACCAACGCGTATATTAAGGCGTCTATAAGTGAGGTAAATGGACAGTACCGTAAAATCAGGGGATACTTTAGGGATTTATTCCTTTTAGGAAAAATTGACAGTGAGTTGTATAACTATATAGATATTAACCTGCCTAAAATTCCTGTCATGTTTGGAATCCCCAAGATTCATAAAGATGTAAAAAACCCCCCTATGAGGGCTTTGATTGACGGCAGGTCATCTATTACATACCCTTGCTCCAAACTTATTACTAATATATTAGACAAATACATTAAAATGATACCTAGCATATGCAAAGACTCTTGGTCTTTCCTTGAAAACATCAGTACTATCCCATATAAATGTGAGAACAACTTCCTCACTATAGACGTGGTAGACCTATATACCTCTATACCGCACCAAGAGGCGGTGGAATGGATAGGTCTGTCACTTCAGGAATATGGGGCTTCTAGACTGGAAGTTGATTTAGTAACTGAACTGCTCGATGTCGTTCTGACGACAAATTATTTTACATTTAATGGAGAATATTTTCTCCAAAATCAAGGAGTAGCAATGGGTTCCCCGTGTGGGGCTAGTGTGGCCAATTATGTAATGGGCTATTGGGAGACCAACATTTTAAGGAAAACGGTGGGCCTTATGGAACCTGTCGCATACTATACCAGATTCCTTGACGATATTTTTATATTATTCAAGGGTCAGGAAACTGAAGCTGCAAAATTTGTAGAAACTTTAAACACAACAACTGGGTTTTTGAAATTTACATTTAAATTTTCTGAGAAGGAAATAGACTACCTCGATGTTAAACTTACTAAGGATTATAACAACAGTAACTTGACATCAACAGTGTTCAGAAAAAGCACCTACTGCAATTCTTTCCTGCACTTCACCAGTTTTCACCCATATAAACAAAAACGTTCAATTGTGAAGGGGCAACTGGTGAGGGCAGGGAGAATGTGCAGTACCTTGACAGATTTTACTATGGAATGTGAACTGTTAAAGGAAATGTTCAGGAACAGAGGGTATCCTGACCAACTGTTGTACGATTTAACCGAGGAAGTCACTAATAAAAGACTCAATGGTTTCTACAAACCCTTATTAGTGCAAACTACCTTTGTTCAGATTGGCAACCACACTGATATTGAATCGGTAGGGCTTAATTTGAGTAATGAAGATACCGACGTAGTTATGTCTATTACAAACAAAAGTGATTTTGGCTTAAGTTTCATAACCACGTTTAGTAGAAATTCTAAAGGAATTTCAGCCATAATTCGAAAAAACTGGCATTTCATTAACTCAAACTCTTACCTAGTGGACAAACTAGGTAGTATTCCTATGATTATCTTTAGAAGGTCTACCAACCTTAAAGAACTGTTACAAAGGGACACATCACAATATGTATTTAATAAAAAGAGTGGGATGCAGCAATGCGGCTTTTGTAAGTATTGCGACAAGGTCAAAACAGGTGAAACCTTCACTGTTAGGGACAAAAAATACTTGATTCGCTTTCTATTAAATTGTGAGAGCAGGTCTATTATTTATATAGCGATGTGTAATTGTTGCAAGGCGTTTTACATCGGCAAGACGGACCGTAGGGTCTGGGACCGTATGTATGAGCATTTGTATGCTATTAGGAATAGTAAGAACGATAACGCCTTGGCAAAACACGTTGAACTCAACCCAGGCCATGATTTTTCTTTTATGGCCATTGACCACGTGCCAGTGAAGATCAGGGGTGGCCCATTTCCACTGATTTTGGAAAACAAGGAGTTAGAATGGCAGTTACGACTGGATGCGTTTAGGCACCCAGGACTTAATAATAACTGTAACATCACACCTGTATTAAAGTTAAGGAGTTATCTGAGATAAAATAAAACAATTGGGTACAGATAGCCATTTATATATCAATTTCCTATTGGTTATATTTATAAAGCTAGGATAAGTTAGTAATAAAGAAAAAAGAAAAAAGAAAAAAGAAACACATGCACTTTATTGAAGGTAGCGAGGGCATAATGATTAGAATACATGTACCTTAATGTCCTGGAAGGCAACTTTGGCAATATGAATTGCAAACTGTCTTTTATGATTTACAAGTAAAAAACATCTTAGGTGCTAAGGATGCATTTTACATGCACTTTATATATATATTACTAATAATGTCATTGTTTTTAATAATGCTCTTAAATGTTTTTATTTTAACATTGTAATTTTGTATGTGAGCTGGTGTCCTACAAAAGTTTAAAAGTAGTTCAGAATTTAAGCAGAGCTGGTTGTTTTAATAGCACATGTATCAACTTGAATTACAGGAAATTGAAAAATGTCATTTCCTGACTTTCTGGATACTTATGTAGCGTTTTTCATTCATACATTACTTTACCTCTGAAGAAGCTACATATAATTGTAGCGAAAACGCTTATTGTTTTATTTAATAAACTGCGTTAAGGTTTCCAGTGGATCTGTTTTGTTTGACAAGGGGCCTCTTTCTGGTTTTTTACTTGATAAAAATTGCTGTCAGCTTGATAGTAAGGGTTTGCAGGGTAGAATAGTTTACTTTGCTGCAGGTTTTGGCAAGAAAAGTATCGCACTGGCTTGTACTAACAATATAAGTTTCTCGTTGATTGATACAAGTAACCATTTATATTTATTTACTTATTTTATTTGGCATTTGTTTACCAAAAAAGTCCGACAGGCATAAATCCCATTTTCAGTGGAGGTCTGGTGAGAAAAGCTCCACCATACATAGTTTAATTAATTTATTTATTTATTTATTTATTTATGTATGTATGTATGTATGTATGTATTTATTTATTTATTTATTTATTTTTCCATTTGTTTACCAGGATAGTCCCACTGGATACATGTCCATTTTCAGCTGACGCCCAGGGAGAAAAGCTCCAAATAGACAAACTTACATAGATTACACAAAAAGTTAGATAACATTAGAAAAGATAAAACAAAGTGATTCTGTACAATAGTTTAGTAGTGTTCCATAGTAGGGACTCACAATTCTCATGGACAGACACGATTAAAAGCAAGAGACGTCAAATTGGACGTAGAACTTGGTGACATAGTGGCATGTTATGATATTTACAGATTATGCTTTGAGTTTATAACTTAATCAGGGTTGGTACATTGTCAAAGCCAGTTCACTTTGAGATACTGTTTGGGGGTTTTTTTTGAAGAGACTTTTGGAGGATTGCAGGGTTATATAGTTTGGCAACGAATTCCAGGTTTTGCCAACAAAACTGGCAAAAGGGGATTCACCAGCAGAGGGTTTGGACCAGTAGTTTGTTGGCTGACCGTAGGGATCTCAGGTTGCTATATAGCTTAATAATATCGATAAGTGAGGGGGTATCCTCAGGGTGGTACAGAAGTTTGTGCGCTATTGAGCTGATGGAATTAAATTAAGCTGGGCAGTTCTAGCCACTCTAGTTGTTCCAGGTTCTGGCAGTGGTGGGTTCTATAGGTGGAGGCAGTGGTGCACCTGGCAATATGGTTGTAGCTATGGGACAGCTTACCTAGTTTGGATTTCTTGAGGTTTGAGAGTACAGGCGAGGCATATAAAAGAGTAGAGAGTAGGTGTGACAGGGCAATTGCAGTCCTAGCCAGTGGAGTTAAAATGTCTTTTTGCTCTACAGTGATCCAAGCTTCTTATTGATGGTCTGTATGGTTTTGTTGATGTGTCGGTCAAATTTGATATTATTGTCTATGATAACCCCTAGAAGTTTGGTGTGTTGATCTGGGAGATAGCGGTACCATTGTTAGACGTGACAGAGAATGAAAGTGTGGCAGATCTACTAGTGGGGCTGAAGAGTAGAAGTTTAATTTTATTGGGGTTCAGCAGTAGGCGTTGGTTGGTGAGCCAGTTCCCAATAATGTTAAATGTATTTTGGGTTAGAATTTGCAGTTTGGATGGGGAGGTGGCTGAGCAGATCAGAGTGGAATCATCTGCATATTGAATAGAGGTAGCTTTAGGGATAGCAGTGTAAAGGTTGTTGATAAAAATAGAGAAGAGTAGTGGACCTAGTATGGAGCCTTAAGAGACACCAAGTGTGAGAGGTAGCTGGCTGGAGAGTTTGCCCTGCCATAGTACCACCTGCTGTCTACCAGTCAGGTAGGACTGGAACCACTGGATTGCGTGCTTATTGAGGGAAATTAATTTTAGAGAAAGAATGGTTGACCATGTCAAAGGCTTTTGATAGGTCAAGAAAGAGGGCAGAGGATAGCCTGTTTTGGTTTATGGTATCAGTATAGGAAAGGAGGGCTGAGGTAGTGCTGTGGCATGGCCTGAAACCATGCTTGGAGTCGGATAGTAAGTTATTCTGTGTAAAGTATTGCATTAGTTGCTTGTGTACACATTTATCCATTATTTTGGCTAGTGGAGGAAGAATGGCAGTGGATCTATAGTTGGATATGTCTGTAGAACTACCACCTTTATGGAGTGGGATAATGTGGGATATTTTCCAGAGGGAGGGGATAGTGCTTTCGAATAAGGTTCTGTTGATAAGGATAGATATGGGATATGCAATGGCATCTGCAGCTATTTGTAGATACTCTGCAGGGAGGAGGTCAGCAGCGAGGGTAGTAGGTTTTAGTTTTTTTATAAGGGTTTTGATAAAACTAATGGACATTGGTTGGAAGCTAAATTTGGGGTGATTAGTGTGTAGATTAGGGGTGTGGTTTATGTTTCTGGGGGTTAGTTGATTTGCTAGGAATTGGATTGTTTCAGTGAAAAAGTTATTATAATCACCAGCTATGGTCTCTGGGGAACTATGGGTGTGGTTAGCCAGGGTTGGGGTGGTAGAATGACTTGGATAAAGTAGTTGATTTAAGCCTGCCTAGAACTTTGAGGGTTGTTTTGGTGTTTTTGTAGGAGATTTTGGAAGAAGCTTTTTTTATCTAGTAAAATAGATTTTTTTGTATCATTCCTGAGTTGACAATATTTTAGATGGTCAAGTGGGGCTTTAGTTGTTCTCCAGCTGGCCCAGGCTCTGTTTCTAGTTTTGATTTTAGATTTGGCATCTTTTGTGAGCCATGGTGCTGTGTTTGATCTAGATTTTATTGTACGTGCTGGAGTATGGGAATGAAGGATACTTTGAAATTTAGTTTTAAAGTGAGCTATAGCCTCTTCTAATGGTAGATTTTTTTTAGTTTTGACCAGTCAACTGCTTTTAGTTCATTTAGGAATATAGAGTGTCAAAGTTTTTCCTGTTTCTAAGTGTTTTATATGTAGTCTGGTGAGGGTTTCCTGCCTTATGTTGTATGATATAGGTTAGTAAAGGTCGCTAAGGTCATCAGGGAGAGTGCCAGCTGTGTACGGTTGGAGTTGGTTATTAACTAGGATCCAGTCTAGGATACTTTCACTGTTGGTTGGTTTGTTTATCCTAGTGGGAGAGGTTATGGTCTGTTTAAACCCAGGTAAGTTTATATGGGTGCGGGGGGGGGGGGGGTCGGAAGAGCAGGGGTACCAGTCGATGTTAGTCATCAAGAACTATGGTTTCTTGGGGATAGTTCATAGATAACCAGTAAAGGACATATTTTAAGGTATTTAGGTTGTTGCCTGGTGGAATGTATGCACAGATGATGTTCAAGTGCTTGTTTTGGTTAATCTGTAGCTTGATTATGAGGAGTTCCGCATTATTGAATTGAGAAGGTTGAATGGTGTCTCTATTAATGGTTAGAGTATTTTTGTAAAGGACTGCTATCTCACCTCCTTTCCTTGTAGTACAGTCTAACCCGTGAATATTATATCCTTCAATTAATAAACTACATAATATTATCACATGAAGTGCAGTAACAAGCAGCAGAATCGACATACAGGATAAATAAAGTCAGATGAGAAAATCATACAGTGAATATTATAGCAATAACCCACGCCTGGGTGTGGGTAATGTGGGAGTTACCCACGGTTGGCGTGGTTTGGTCGGTGAAGCCGATGGACCAAACAAAGACAACCGTGGGTAAATCGCATTACACCAGAAATGGATTATTGCTATTATACAGTGACATTATTTAAGAAAAAACAATTACTTTTCTTAAATAATGGCATTGTATAATGCCTCTTTGCTGCCCTTCCGCAGCTGTCTGGCATCCACGGCAGTTCTGATGTACTGCATGCCTCGCCAGTACATCAGAGCTGTGGCCAAAACGGAGAAAGCAAGATCTCCGTTGCTTTTTTTTCTGTTTCGCTATGTTAAATGGGTTTAACATAGCGAGACAGCTTTATAATAAGCAACGGAGATGTCTGTTACTTATTTTAAAGCTGTCTCGCTATGTTAAACCCATTTAACATAGAGAAACATTAAAAAGCAACGGAGATCTTGCTTTCTCCGTTGCTTTTTTTTTAAACCTGTCTCGCTATGTTAAATGGGTTTAACATAGCGAGACAGCTTTAAAATAAGCAATGGAGATTTGCTTATTTTAAAGCTGTCTCTATGTTAAACCCATTTAACATAGGCAGAAATTTCTAACAAGAGGAAGGTGCAAAATAAGAACTAGTAAAAACACAAAATGCACCCAAGTCTCAGCACAGTAGCCAGCAATTAGGGCTAGTAACCAGATGTCTCAAACACCACAGAAGCGTTTTCCAGATGCAATACAGTTTTAATATAATACGTAGAGAAAATAAAAATTCCATGTTTCGTTCAAAACTTCATCAGATAACCAGGCACATGTAAATTACAATTATATACCCTAATTAAAATTCAAAGTAACCAATGAAATTACAAAAGTAATGAATAATTTTTATTTTCTCCACGTATTATATTAAAACTGTGTTGCATCTGGAAAACGCTTCTGTGGTGTTTGAGACATCTGGTTACTAGCCCTAATTGCTGGCTACTGTGCTGAGACTTGGGTGCATTTTGTGTTTTTACTAGGTTTAAAAAAAAAGCAAAGGAGAAAGCAAGATCTCCGTTGCTTTTTACACACTGTGTCGCTATGTTAAAGGAGTTTAACATAGCGAGACAGCTTTTAAAAAAGCAACGGAGATCTCCTTTGCTTTTTTTAAACCTGTGTCGCTACGTTAAACTCTTTTAACATAGCGAGACAGTGTTTTAAAAAAAGACTTATACTAATGGAAAAAGTCCGGTGACGGACCTTTTCCATTAGTATGAGTCGATTTACAATGTGCACGCTGGCCAATCAGCTTGCACGTTTTGGAATATTAATGGGGGGGTCATGGTATAATAAACAATAATCATAGAAGGTTGAACACCTAGTAAAGTACAATCAGTAGTTATAACCAGTGACAAAGATGTTAAGCATTTTAAATATGAGGAAAAGACTAAGAGAAAGGAAAGAGATTTCACATTTGGGGGAGATTAGGAAATTGAGTTAAAGTAGAGAGCTATCAGAGAAGTAATTGGTGTTTTGAAAAATAAGAGAAGGGGGGAAGGAAAGGGAAAAAGAAGAGCAAGAGAAGAGGAAGGAAGGAAGAGATGGGAGTGAAAGGAGCAGAAGGAAGGAAGGAGTAATGAGTAGGGACAGCCTGGTGCAAGTAAAACAACCAAAAAGCAATGCAGAAGAAACAACGAATGGATCCACCAAAACACAGTTTATTAAAACTCTGACGTCTCGGCCACAGCCTTCAAGGAGTATAAACCATAAAAAACCACATAGGCATATATACTAATACAAACAAGCAATTCACACAATTATGCCCTTAATTATTCCTAATTAATTGCATTCAATTTAATAACATTCTCCAGTTAAAATCCTCATTCAAACCAACTGGATATAATGTTTTAAATTTTAAAATGTATATTGCTTCTTTATGTAACAACAATTTTTTAATATCCACATTATTATATTTACAACCATGTATTTGTTCTAAAACAGTTGCTTGTAGCCCACGACTGTCACTATTATGAAAATTTAAAAAATGCATGGCCACAGGACTTTCTTCTCTTTTATTGTTAATATCCCTAATATGTTCCAAGAGCCTCACTTTAAAGGCTCTCTTGGTTTCACCTATATAACATTTTTTACAAGGACATCTAAGTGAATATATTACTCTCTCAGAATTACAATAAAAAACATTATTATTTTTAAATGGAATATTATTAATATATTCAAAACAAGGAACAATATAATTACATGCCTTGCATTTGCCACACTGCATAGTTTCTTTATTTTCAACACTATACAAAGTAGTGTCCAATGGCAACTCAAATCTAATTTTGACCAAAAAATCCTTTATATTTTTACCCCATGGTAGGAAAATTGTATTTTCAAATTTAACCAAGATTTTACACTACCTAAAGAGCATAAATATATCCAGAACTGTAAAATTATTTATTAATCTTTATAACCTAGAAGAAAATTAAAATTTATTCTTGTAATTTTATATTTTCAAAGTAAAATTTTAATTCAAAAGAAGAAATATTATACCAAACTAAATTATCCCCCAAACTTTTATGCCAAAGAAGTGTACAAGAATATAATCTTCTAAATATATACATTTTAACCATAAATTCTAAAAATTTATATTAATTAAATAAAGGAGTACTGCTGCCTTACAAAATCAAACATTTATTAAAATATTTATACATTTAGAAAAACTATTCTAAAGGTTAATCAATAACCCATCAAATTCTAAGAAACACTATCTTAATTATTTGATGTTCTTTATAAATCAAATATTAGTTATAAAATTAATAACTTTATAAACCTTGTAATTGAATTTTATTCTAACCAATATGCAGTTGATAAGGAACACATGTTACCATTTTTTATTCAATAAATCAAAATTTATTTAAAATAAATAATCAAAATAATATTTTTACGGTCCAGAAAATGATGCAAAAACCCAAATTATGTAAATAATTACAACATTTTCCTTCTTATCAATTATTATTTTAAAAATAATACATAGAAATTAGGAAATTATTTTAACTGCAGTAAATAATACTAACTTTCCAAATTTTAAATATATAACCCAAACATCTCCTTTTATAAATTTATGTTTTAGGCAACAGTTAAATAGCCATAGAATTCATTAATTTATTCTTATCTGCGGTTAAATAATCTCTTATTATAATCTATAAATCTGATTCTTAAAGCATTTAACCAAATCCTTTTATAAATAAAATTAAATGCATCATGTTTAAAAATCATAGAATATATATGTTATTATTTTGTTTAAAGAGAATTCTTTTAAATTAAAAATAATCCATTTTTAATGGATTTTAACTTTTCATAAATTAATGCAATTTAGGTTTAAAAACATATTGTAATTTTTGATATAAAATTGTTTTAGGTTATACTCTTAATTAATCAGGTTTAATAAGTTTTTGGGATCATTAATTGAAGCATAAGAAATTAAGGGAAATTTTGAATTGCTTGTTGTATAATGCATTGCTATTTTAGGTATTCCCCTTGAGTGGGATAGAGTTTTATAATTTTTTGGTATATTCAGGTGTTCTCAGAGATAAGAGATTTAAGTATGTTAAATGTATGGTTGTTAATGAGGATTTTACTTTAGACGGAGAATGGGAATTAGGAGTGATATAATTTTATCTGAGTTAAGGGGGTTTATGACAAGGTATAAGTATTGTTAAGAAATAGTTTGGCAGGAGGAAATTTTAATTTTTGAAAGAGAAGTGATTAAGAGGAGGTATATGCATTTAAAAATTGAGAGTGAAACTTTGATTATGACATGCCATTTTTGTCTTTACATTTTGATTAGAAAATTATTTTATATGACTAACTTATGTAGGAAAAATTAGATTGTAAGAACTATTTAAGGCTTTTAGATTTATTTGGGGAAATCCCGTTTTGTTTTTTTGGTTTTGGAAAAGCAAATTTTGAATTATAGCAAATACTTAATAGGAAATCACATCAATTTGCATGTAGAAAACAATTAAAGTTCAGTCATTGTTAAAATGACAAGTTTGGGAGGGTTGTTTGGACTGTCTGTTTGGATTACTTCCTAATAGGTAAACAACCTTCTAAGAGTTGCAATGCTCAAACAGACCAAAAGTTCCCAAAAATCTACTCAAACCATGGACAGATCCGGTGTCGGCCTGCCTTGTCATCCAAGTCAGTCACCTTTGGTAAAAATTGAATGACTCAATAGGGCATACTAATCCAAATGTGTGATAAAAGGGCCCATGGACAGATTCCTTGTTCACCAGGTCAGAATCCAAAAGTGCACCCTCTTAAAATCTTCCAGAAAAATATGTCCCTCTACTCTATTTCCAATTGGATAAAGCCTTGGAATGACAAGTCTCCTTGAAAGCACAAGTTCAAAATTATGCCTCAACAAGCTCACTACCAAAAAACATCCACTTTACTCCTACATATCCCTATAGTATCTTGTACATATAACTGCAAACCATGCCTGGAAGCAACCTAAAGAATTCCCAACCTCCACTACACACTCTAAACCAACTTCACTTTTAAGAATGCTAGATGATCCTGCCCAATACTAACTTGTAACAGCTCCATCATGTCACAAAGTTCCCATCACCTCAGAAATCTAGGGAAAATTTAAATAACCAGGACATCTGGGTTGTCCTGCCAGAATACTTCTTTGTAACAGACCTTTGCAGCAATTCCTTGCTTAGAAACTCTATGATATGAATAGATTCCAGGACCTTCTGTTCCTGCTGAGTGAAGAAATAACTGGGGTTGTGAAGCAGGAATTCTGATATTGATAGTTTGTTGGGAGGATGTATGTAGATCATTTTTAAATATTTTAAAAAGGACAGGGCCAACTATGGAGCCTTGTGGGACACCTGTATTAACTGGGAGAAAAGATGAGTAAGTAGACAACTATGTAACTGATTGCAGCTGGTTAGATAGGTAGCTAGAGGCTAAGTGACTGTTGTACTGGAAAAGCCTAAAGCAGACATTTTTAGTTTAGTATGTGGGACTGTATCAAAAGCTTTACAGAGTTCTAAAAAGAAGGATGAAACTAAATTGTTATTATCTCTGGCTTTAATGATGTGGTCCAAAAAGGCAACAAGGGCAGTTGTTGTGCTATGAGCTGGGTGAAAGCCATGTTGGGTAGAGGTTAAAAGATGTTCTTGGAGTAAATATTGTAAAAGTTTATGAATAAGGTTTTCTAAGATTTTGGAAAGAGGGGACAATATTGTAATTGGTCTGAAGTTTGTTATTTCAGTGGAGTTTTCCCCTTTATGAAAAGGAATGATGTAATTTTTTCCAGAGTGATGGGACATATGACTCATAAATGGATCGATTGATCTAGAGATTGGGTAAGCAATAGAGGGGGCAGCAATCTTTAAACATTCATATGGAAGATTGTCAACAGAGGGTGAGCAGGGCTTAAGTTTGTGTAATAAATTATTTTATATAAGAAGCAGAGACAAATTTTAAGTTGAAAATGACATTGTTATGGCTTTGAAGTTTGTCAGCGTTGGCAGGATTCCGAAGGAAGTTTTGGGTGTGCATGGGAGTTTATAAATTGGAAGTTAAATTTAAAGCAGTTTCTAAGGGCAAGATGTCTGGGCAAGGGTTATGGGTAATAGGGGTTCTATGGTATAATATTTTCTTGATAGTGGACCAAAAATGTAGGGGGGGGGTTGTGTTTTTGATTATTCTTTGGGTTGAAGTAATAATATTTCTTATCAGCAGTAACTTGTTTTTTTGTCATGTTTCAAACTTGTTTGTAAGTCCGTAGGTGAGCATGGGATTTGTATTTTGCCAGTTTCTCCAAGCTTTGTCTCTCTTATACATTAATTGTCTACTAGAAGGGGATAGGCAGGGTGACTGGGTGCATTTAACTCTCTTTTTTCTTATAGGATCAAGGCTATTGAGACTGTCAAGAAGTATTGTATTACATACTAGAACAGCATTATCCAGTAGTAGGGAATAGAGGATGGACCAATTAATGTTTTTAGGATGTTGTTAAAGATCTTGGAATTAGAATTTGTGAGGTTAAGGCAGTCTTTATAAAGGTGATGTTTGATACGGTGAGTTGCTAGCATGAACATAGGAAGGATGGTGATTATTGAGGGAGTCTGGGAGGGTTTTTGGAGTGTCGTAAAAGTTTGGATTTGAAACTAGGATCCAGTCCACAGTAGTGTCAGTGCTATTAGCTTTGTTGAAGTGAGTATCAGAAGTTATGAGTTGTTTTAAACACATGCAGATTGATACTAGTAGTAGGGTAGTCTGATGTGAAGGTTTGCCAGTTAATATTGGCATCACCAAGAATTATTATTTCATGAGAAATGGAACTAGATACCCAGTGTAGGATGTCTTCCAGAATAGGGATGTTATTTCTTGAGGGAATATATAGGGCAATTATACATAGTGTTTTATGCTCATTTAGTTTACAGTGAGAGACAAGGATATCAGCAGAAAGGAATTTAGGTAGAGGAACAGAAGAAGAGAGAGAGATATGGTTAGAGAACATGATTGTTAAACTATCACCTTTTTTATTTAATCTGTCAGAGGGGATGATAGTATAGCTAGTGGGGAGAATTTCAAAGTGTTTCATATGTGGTTCGAGCCAAGTTTCTGTAAGAATAATAATGTCTGAAGAGTAATGAGTGATCCACAAATGAAAGTCAGAGACTGTGTTTACTATATTTTGAATATTCATAGATATGATTTTTCTTTTTAGTAAATATTGTTACAGCAGAAGAGAGAGTAGATGGAGAAGAGTGGCAGTCAGGACCTGGGTCTGGGTGGGCATCATCACATAAAATGATCTTTTTACAGTATGCATACTCTAGTGCGTATGTTAGTATTAAATTTAAATTTTACCTTAGGGTTTGAGAAGGGTTACGAATTTTATATCTGAAAATGAGATGGGATAAGTCAAATAAGCTAGAAGCAATAGTAATACTGAACAGGTAGCAAGTGACATAAGCAGTGTGAGTAAGGGTGGGGGATTTAAAAATAGGTGCAACAGGTATAATATAGCATGTAAGGTGTGATAGTAGTAGGAATAGATGTATGGATAGAAAGATGAGGAGCACATTTGGTGTGTATTAGAAAGAGAAGTGTTGACAATGCTGGAGAATAGATGGTATATGCATAAATAATTATGTTATAGAAGGAAATAAGAATAAAAACAATAAAAAAAAAAATTAAAAAGAATTAAGTAGGAATATCAATAGGTACGGGATGCTAAGAATGTGAAGCTGAGAGAAGGCTAACAGGAGAAAAAAAATGACATCTGTAGAAATATAATATATAAAGGAGAAAAAATTCTAAAGAGAAAGGAGTGTAATGGAAGGAAATAGTGGATATAAATAATGAGATGGAGGCTCAGGAATGCTGTGGAAGAGAGATATAACTAGATAAGTGGAGCCTCAAGGGTGGAGAAATGGATAGTATGATTTGGGTATTGGGTATTATTGACAGATGATGGGTAGCAGAATGATAGGTTGCTTCTATAGGAAGAGGAGGAGTTATGCACAGGAAGAGGAGGGTTTGTGTAGGTATAAAACTAATGATAGTGGGGTGGGTGGGATTTATAGGTAGGGTAGGCGAGCAGAGTGAATCCGAGTGAAGCAAGGGCAAATGAAGCGGTATATACCAGCTGAAATGGCACAGATATATGGAAGGGAAGAAAAAAATATCTGTAGACTTAGAAGTGAGCAAGGTAAGAAGTCATGTGGTAGAAACAGTAAGAATGTAATCTCATTAGAAAAGCTGGTAGGAGAAAGAGCAAGGTAACAAATAATAGCAAAAGGTGCAATGTTATAGAGTCATACTAATTATATGGGGGTTTGCAGAAAGAGTTTCAAAGTGGGGGGTTAACCAGGTGAAGGGTGTAGTTAGAAGATAGAAATATCAGCGTGATGAAACCAGACAAGGGAAGAACGCTAGATTTAATGAATGGTAAAGGTTATATGGGTCGTATGAATGATCTATTGATAAATAAGAAAACCTGCCTAAAGAGACACTTAATAGTGCAGCTTATTATTTTTGTTATGTTTCCATAAGGGAAAGCCACTATTTACATTTTACAAACAGTGAAGGCATTGAATGTTATAAGGGAAGACAGAGAGACAAATTTATAGTGCAGCAAAGAACAAGTAAGGTAAAGTATGGTAAGGTAGGTAAAGTGGCGTAGGACTTTTGCAATCGGTATATAATGTAGAATAGACAAGAAGGATTGGAGCTCAAGAGAAGGCAATGTCTTCCAGTATAAAGAAAAATTACCAGGGAGCTTGCTAGTTCTAGTGGGAGTGTATGTTCTCTACAGAAGAACCTGTCCTATTTATTACAGAAGAATAGGATAGCTACTTTAGACATGACAGTAAATAACATACATTATTAATATGCCTCTTTCTCGTGGTCCTTATTTGGGTAAACTTCAGTCTTGGAGTTAGCTTGATGGACAATAATGGTTTGATTGATTCCAGTTTAATGTAATAATTGAGGGAAAGAGATAGTCAAAGTAAAGCAGAGAGGGTTTGGCTAAATATAAGAACTAGCAAAGGAAAATATATAAAGTAAAAAGCAGCTCCACGGGTAGAAACACTCAGTCCAGGAATCACAAATGTGATACAACCAGAAATAAACTGAAGTTAAATAACTTTAATGAATAAAAACAGAAGAATGAATCAAGCGCTTTCGCCTGGTTCCTACCAGGCTTTATCAAGATACTGCTCAGTGAAAAGTAAAACCATTTTGTATCATTATACATACATCAGGTGATCACTTAATCGACCACTCCTGGTGTTAATTATGGTAATTAGTTAAAAGTTTAAACATTTTTTAAGGTGTCTTTGAAGTATTTTTTAAGGTGTTAAAATATTTGTACTCCCTGCAAGTCAATAATACTGCAATAACACGTTGTTTTAAAAACTATCTAGATACCTTGTGTGTCAAAAATCTTGTAAAAATAAATACATATAAGTAGTTAATGCAAACCACTAATAATTCATGCAGTGTGTTAAATAACAATTTTTTAAAAGTGCAAATACTAAGAACAAATATTAAAAAATATATACAAATATGCACTTAAAATGTTCTAAATATAAATCCTTATAGTAAAAACATGTACTTCTGGTTGAAAGTTAATAACATAAAATAAAATAAAATAAAAATTCATCATTAACTAACTGCCTGTTAATTACCTGGCATTTTCAAAACAGTTTTTTTGTTTTTTGTTTACTCATAATTTCTTCCTGCTAAGCTTTAGTGCACTTGCTATACTGCTGCTATCATTTAGACCTGGGGGTCTTGCTGCATTTAATTTCAATTGCCACAAAAGTTCTTTATGCTCTAGACGAGTCAAAGTAAAGCAGAGAGGGTTTGGCTAAATATAAGAACTAGCAAAGGAAAATATATTAAGTAGATAAAGGCAAGGGTGATATGAGAGTAAAACTAAGTTGCAATTGATACACAATTAGTTGAGTAACAAAGGGTAAAAAGACATTAACAGTCTGAATTAGGTGACTCAAAACTCTGAAATACCATCTGCAGGACTTAAAGCACAACTGCCAGAAGGTAAACTCAGAGGTCATTTGGCATTAGAAACTCACAAAATGATTAATACTTTTCAACCCATTTAACATTTACATATTGTTAAATACATTAATGATTTAATTTATATGTATATATATATATATATATATATATATATATATATATATATGTATATATATATATATATATAATAAACAGAGCAATAACTACTGTCTAGCTGCAAGTCTAAGAGCAGCTTACATAAACTGTTATATACAACTGTGGCAGATCAAGCATCCATCTTAAATAATGCTAATTCCTACACAATACTCCTAACAGTGCTTAATATCTTCTTCTGAGTTAGTTACAAAATTATAAGGGACAGAGTTATGCTCAGTGTCAGGTAAAAAGAAGACCACTGGAATTAATTAAACTACCACATAATCAGTTAGAGAATGGCAATATATGAAACAGAACTGTAGAGCCAAACAGTCCTTCTCTGCAGAAATAAAAGGTATAGTCTCATACCAGAATATTCAGATTAAAGTTAGCAAGAATGTAGACCAGCTATATATGCATATTCAGTACAAGCTTATCTAGATTAACAAGCAACATCAGCTTAATGACATGAAAATACAAAAGTATATTTCTATCTTCATGTATTTCTTTAAACAACTTAACTCCCCTACCAGACATATTATAAAACTTATCAATGCTTGTTTGATTCAAGGTATTCCTAATATCTAATTCACATATTCTCTCGAATAATTGTAAATTATGATTCAGTGGGGGGTTTAAACAACTAGATCTCTGCAGGACATTATTAGCATCCCTTAAGTTACTACCTGAAAACCATAACAACAAATCGAGTTTACGAGTAAACAAGTTTTAAAACCATCAAAACTTCCACTACATTTGTTCTTCTAGCTGGTACAAAGGTAAGACCTCTAGCTAACACATTTTTATGATTTGAGTTAATATTCTTTGCTGAACAATTATTAATTTTAAAGTCTTTCAGTTCATTAAATACTACCTATCCAGATCATGACAGTCATGTTCAATTTTTGAGGTTGAAATGGCTATTTCTCATTGCTGTTGTTGTAAAACTTCTTTTCGTACTTGGCTCCCTGATTGATGAAAACTTCATTACTCTCCTGTTGTCTCATAGAATTCCTTTGGTAATTCTTGCTCTGTATTCACTCTACTCTCCTCACGCCAACTTGTTCTAAAGGGGCTGGCTCTTTGCAAGACCACATATATTTCATTACCATTGCTGTACAAAATCTATATTCAGTGATACCACATGATGTTGGAATACAGTGGTTTGAAGACTATGTTTTTAGACATGTTGATTTACATCCAGATAAGATCGATGCTATTACTGTGTTAGTGGAAGATGCATTAAAAATTAATTTATTTCGTAAGCAAATATTTTAGAGAAAAAACTGGGATTGTCATGGGTGCAGCCTGCGCACCGATTTTCGTAAACTTCATTATGGCACATTGGGAATCACAATAGTGAATTCAAAATTTCCTGAGTGCTTTATACAAGATTTTTGGATGATATATTTATTTTATGGGTCAACACCCCTAATAAACTAGAAGAATGTATTACTTATACTAATAACACAGTAGATTTTTTAAACCTCACACACAATTATATTGGTGAAAAATAGTTTATTTGGATATTGTTCAAATATTCATAGAAAACCTACATTTTTTAGTTCATATTTACATTTTAATAACTGGCATGCTAAACATCAAAAGAAGGCAGTTGTAAAAGGACAACAAGTCTGATTAGCCAGAATGATTTCTGACACAGAATATTTCTATAAAGAATGCACTATTTTGGTGGATATGTTCTTTAAAACAGACTATCCAGTTAGCTTTGTTCTGAAAATCAGAGACAAAGTTATATTTAAGAGAAGGAACAGAGTAAATTTGCTAATATTGGGTAGAAGTAGTGAGAATATTAACAGTTCTTTGTATTTTTTGAAAAGAAAACTTGGTTTTGAGAGTAATAAATTATTTATTATGACATATACTCTTGATATTAGAGCCATTGTTGTTGTGTCTTTCGGGGGCGGCCATGGTGGTGCAGTGGTTAGCATTGTCGCCTCACAGCAAGAGGTTCTCCGGTTCGATCCTCGGCTGGGGTGCCTTCTGTGCGGAGTCTGCATGTCCTCCCTGTGGTCGCGTGGGTTTCCTCCGGTGCTCCGGTTTCCCACAACCCAAAGACATGCTGCAAGTGGACTGGACACTCTAAATTGGCCCTAGGTGTGCGTGTGAGTGTGCCTTCTGTGGAAGGTTGGCCGGGCTGGCACGACACCGTAAAACTCCACTGCCATTCAATGTGCGGACAAGGTGATCGTGGCGACCCCTTTCAACCGGGAAAAAGCCGAAAGAAGAAGAAGAAGAAGAAGTTGTTGTGTCTTTCGGCTTTTCCCGGTTAGGGGTCGCCACAGCAGAACTCTGGTCCGCTAATGATTGGCAGTAGATTTTTATGTGCCGAGTTGCTGGCCCTGACGCACAACCTTCAACGAAGGTACGCTCATTCACGCATGTCTTTACACAGAAGATGCTCTAGCTGAGAATCGAACAGGACAACGTCTTACTGTGAGGCGACAACGCTACCGCAGCACCACCACCGCAGTGATATTAGAGCCATGATAAATAGTGTAAATAAAAATTGGGGTTGTTTTATGACAGATAGAAAAATAATGGAGAAAGTAGGAAAAAGATCCAGTACAATATATAAAAAGATAAATTATTTAAAAACTACTTAGAACAGACCAAGGATATAAGAGGTGGAAATATGAAGTGTGTAAGGGGAATGTTCAAATGAGGTTGTTGCTCAGAATGCCCAAATATTATTTCATGTCACACTTTTAAAGTTAGAGGTGAAACATTTAGGATTAATGGTCATTTTTCTTGTAATTGAAAGCAAGTAATGTACTTAGTAATGTGTTGTTCATGTTCAGTGTTTTATATGGAAAAGACTTATAGGAAACTGAAAGATCGCATTTATGAATATAATGTTAGATATTAAGAAAGGTAGAGTCACCAGTGCTTTATTTAAACATATTGATATTTTTAAGACACATCATTTTGTTTTTTTTTAAGTTATTGAGCAGGTAAAGAGTGATTCCCAGTGTTTTATATTGGATGAACACTCGGAGAAATGTGAATTGAAATGTCCACTTAGGTTAGATGCCATTAGTTTTCCTGGGCTAAGCAAAACCAGCTGTATCAATTTGGTTTTAAAATTGAAATACTTTGATGCTGAAATGAGAATGTGATTATTTAACTGAATTTTGTTTTTAGCGGTTGGTGTTACCATGTCATCTTTTAATGTATCTTATTTAATCATTTTTTTTAATGTGAATATGTAGTTCTGATGAAGTGCTATCAAAAATAAGAAACAAATGTGCCAAACTTTGTCAATACAGTGTTCTTAGAACATAGCCATTGTTGATGGCGCATCACAGCAAGTTTTTGTTATTTTATTCACTTGGTCTAAAACTTGCCCGGGTTAGTAGTTTGTACGTTATGTCTATGTCCATTGGTGGTGCAGTGGTGGATAGCAGTAATTGGAGCCAAAAAGGTTTGAAAGCTGGTGAAGACCTTACCCTTCTATTACAAGTGAGTCAAAATTTGCACAGAATACTTTGAATGTCTGGTTTAATCTCTCACAGAGAGGGGGCATGTGCTCTACCAGAGAGAATTTGGGTCTCCCCATCACACAACCATCTCCAAATATTATTGAAGCTAATAACTATAATATGAATATGGATATGGAGCTCAATAAATGGAAATATAATCAGTTTGATTTTCGAATGGACAGTCTTGTTGAAGCATTTTGGATCTTTACAAAACTTACTGTATTTTTTGAAAAAAATATTAAAGTTCAAAAAGCTGTACCTGGAAAAGAGTTATTTGTTAAAAAGCATCAAACTCAATCAGGTCAACTAGTGCGAATATTAGAAATTCTTTGGATTTTTCAAAAAAGAAAATCTGGTTTTGAGAGCAATAAATTATTATGACATATACACATAAAAATCTACTGCCAATCATTAGCGGACCAAAGTTCCGCTGTGGCAACCCTAACCGGGAAAAGCCGAAAGACACAACAACAACAACAACAACAACAACTCTTGATAGTAGAGCCTTTGTAAATAGTATAAATAAATTAGGGATCTTTTATGACAGATAGGACCATAATGTCAAAAGAAGGAGAGGTACCCTGTATAATATATAAAAAAGATAAATTGTTTTAAAACTACTTAGAGCAAGGATATAAGAGGTGGAAATATGAAGTGTGTAAGGGAATTTTTAAATGTGGTTGCTCCTCCCAATGCCCAATATTATTTCATGTGGCAGTTTTAAAGTTAGAGGCGAAATATTTAAGACTGATCGTCATTTTTCTTTCATTCAAAACAGGTAGTGTACTTATCAATGTGTTGCTCATGTTCAGCGTTTTATATTGGAAAGACTTCTAGGAAGCTGAAAGATCATATTTATGAACATATGTTAGATATTGAGAATGGTAGAGTGACTGATGCCTTGTTTAAACATACCGCTGTTTTTAAGACACATCATTTTGTTTCTTTTTGATTATTGAGTAGGTAAAGAGTGATTCCCAGGGTTTTATATTGGACGAACATTTGGAGAAATGTGAATTAAAATGGTAACTTTTGTTAGATGCCATTAGTTTTCCCGGGCTAAATGAAACCTGCTCTATCGATTTGGTTTTAAAATTGAAATACTTTGATGCTTAAATGAGAACTTGATTGTTTAATTGAATTGTGGATTTTAGTGGTTGGTGTTATCACATTATCTTTTAATGTATTTTATTTAATCATTTATTGAATGTGATTATGTAATTCCGATGATGTTCCATCAAAAAGTAGGAGCAAAAGTGCTAAACTTTGTCAATAAGGTGTTCTTGGAAAATAGCCATTGTCGTTGGTGTATCACAGCAAGTTTTTCTTATTTTATTCAATTGATCTAATATTTGCTAGGGTTCATAGTTTGTGAGAACAAAAATAGGTTTTAACAATATAGAATATTTACTTTATTAAAGTTTTGTAAATTCAAGTCATGAGGCAATGGTGTAACTGGTAACCCTATAGGGCATCCCATTGTATTTTATGAGAGAATATTTTTAGAAGTGCTGGCTGCTTTGCATATACTAATAAAGATAATGAACCTTGGTCATCTCAGACCTGTCTTTTTACATATCTTACATTTTATGTTATTTCTTTTTTTTATTTGCAGTTTGTTAACAGGGAGAGTCCATTGGGCCGAGATGAGCCCTTTTTCAATGGAGGCCCAAGGAGAAAAGCTCCATGTACATACATACAAAACAAAATCAGCAAAAATTAATACAGGATATTGCAACAGCAAAAATCAACAGAAGTTATTACAAAATTTTACACAACATAAAAAATAATAGAAATCTATTGATATAGTGATAGAAGTAGTGATGGGATTTGTGTAGTATGCCATAATTATAAATTTTGAACCATCATAAGATAAAAACCATTCTGTTTTATGTGGGAAGCAAATGCCTATATTATTTAAAGTGTAAAAGGAAGTAGGTAATTATAAGAGAAGATGAAGGAGGAAAACAGGATGGCTAGTGTTAGGTAGAGTTTTGAGAAGATAAGGTTGAAGGATGTGGGAGTAGAGGGTGGAGGTTAGGAGGGGTGGGAGCAGGAGCACTCCCATGTAGAAGAGAGATAAGAATGGAGTAAAGTCTTAAAAGTGGAGAGTTTCTGGGTAGTTTGAATATGGGGAGGAAGTGAGTAACATTTCCGTGCTAGGGAAAATGACAATAGAAGTTGGCCAAGAGTATGTAATGGTTTATACACTTCAAGGAGGTTCTGGTTATTAGACCTAAGGGATCGGTCAGGAAGATGCATAGTAAGGGTGGAGGAGAGGAAGGGGCATTGAGATGGCTTGAAAATGTGTTTATGGGCAGTAGAGAGTTGAATGTAAGAGAGATAGTTGGCAAGCTCCAGTCAGTTCAAGAAGTGTAAGGAATCAGAGTGGTGAGAGGAGGATATGGAGCTGGTAGCAAACTTGGAGATTTTATTCTAGCAGGATGCCAGTTTAGCTTTAAGGGTGGCTTGAAGATTGGTAAGGATGGGTGCCCCATACATGAAAGAGGGGAGGAGGTAAGTGGTAGAGACAGTAAGCTTAGTTGAGGAGGTGAGATAGCGATTGTGACAATAAAGCATTTTGGGTTTCTGGTGAATTTTCATGATGTTAGTGTGAAGGTGAGTGTCAAACTTTACTTGTTCATCGATAAGGACACCTAGAAGCTTAGTATGAGGGACTATTTTAATGGGAGTTATATTTTGGCTTACTATAGAGAAGGAGTTTTTGTCTATTTTGGTGTTATTAGATGGGGTAAAGATCATGATTTTGGTTTTAGATGCACTGAGAGCTAGGTGATTGTTTAGCATCCATGCCTCAGTGCATTTAAAGGTGGCCTGAGTTACTTGCATGAGTTTGGAAGAGATTCAGTAGAGCAGATGATGGTAGAGTCATCTGCACATTGGACAAGTTTAGCATTTGGGATACAATGAAGAAAGTCATTAATGAGGATGTTAAATAGTAAAGGGCACAGGATAGAACCTTGGGGGACACCTGCTGGAGTGTCAAGGTAGGAAGAGGTACAATCATTCCACTTGATTGCCTGTTGTTTGTTTGAGAGGTAACTGGAAAACAAATTGATGGAAGAGGTGGAAAGATTAAGGTGAGAGAGCCTTGACAAAAGTAGGGTATGGTAAATGGTATCAAAGGCCTTAGATAGGTGTAAGAAAAGGGTAGATACAATATTGCCTGAGTCACAAGTGAGGTTAATATTATCAAGGAAGGATAGAAGGGCTGTGTTGGTACTGTGTCCAGGTCTGAAACCATGTTTTGTTGGAGTCAGGAGATGATTGTCTAACAGGTAAGGTAGAAGCTGTAGGTGGATATATTTTTCAAGAAGTTTTGAAATAGTTGATAAAATGACTATGGGGCAGAAATTGGAGATGTCAGTGTTGATGCCTCCTTTGTGTAAGGGACTGATGAAGGCTTTTTTCCAAAGGAAGGGTAAGTAGGATTCTTGGATGGAACGATTAATTATAATATAGATGGGGAGAGCTATGCCATCAGCAGCTAACTTGAGAAAGTTGGATGGTAAGTTGTCAGGGGCATTAGAGTATGGTTTTAATTTTTGGAGGAGTTTTTATATAGTGTTGACAGGGATGGGTTTAAGGGACAAGGGAGGGGACTGGATGTTATTGGTGGCAGAAGGAGAGGAGTTGTAGGTGAGAGATGTGGAAGCAGCTAATGAGTTCTTAGGGAAAGATGTGGTGAGCTTGGCTATCGAGTCTATGAACAAGGTATTAAATTTAGTGGCTATGGTATGATCTGGTGCACTAGGGTCAGGGCAAGGGTTGTTTTTTCTGCTGGGACTAAGGAGGGCGGAGATGCTACTCCAAAATTTCTTGGGGTTGGATTTGTGATTATTTTGAAGCTTAGAGTAGTTGAATTTGCAGTTGGAAGCAATATGTTTTTTAACTGTATTATGGAGTTGTTTATATTCAGTAAGGAAGTTGGGTGTTTTGTGTTTTTGGCAGAGTTTCCATGGTTTATCATGGGTATGCATGAGGGTTATTATTTCTTTGGAAAGCCAGGGGGTGGTTTTGGATTTCACTAACCTATATATAGTTATGATAGTTGGATTTCTTTTTATTTGCTAATCCAGGGGCTTGGGGAAATGACAGCAATGATATTGAACAGTCTTATTTATTATTATTTTCTTTTTCATACAAAACTCTTACACTATCTGGGTAGTGAAATGTCTGCCCCATCTGACTGGATGCAACATTTAACACTAAGCTTTAGAATGAGTAACTTTTTGGCTACAGTAATAACATCATTTAACTTGCTTGGGTAGGCTTCAACCCTTTCAGAAAATATTTCTATGATTACTAATAAAGAACAAGAAGACTGACACTAAGGCAGCTCACAGAAATCAAATTGGATATAACAAAAAGGTTCTCATGATTTATGCATATTTGTGTTTGGAACATTATACTGAATGCATACCTGTCATGTATTAACTGTATGCTGGATAAATTCTGAAGTCTAAGGGGCATGTAAGTTAATGTGCCGGCATGGCACATAAGGGCATTTTTTCCAGGATGGAGAGAAAATGATTCACCTAAACCAACTGCGGTAAAAATGAAAATGGTGCTACTAACCTTCCATCCATATGGTGCCATGATGAGTCCGGTGAATGGCAGCTGCTATCTCTTAGCCACCTTCCCTTTTTAGAGTCTGTACCCTGTTTTCGAAAAGACAATGGGCTGGATTCAACAAAGCCTACAGGGTGCACTAAAACCATGATGTGCACATGGTAGTGTGCTATTTTTTATTCAGTAAATGGCTCTACATGCTGTGTAGAGCCACATAAACATGGTAAATATTATGGCATGCTAATTAATGCACAAGCAGCTGAACTGAATGCTAATCAACCAATCCAAACAGGAGGAGCTATTCAACAGGCTATAAAGCAATCATGTAAACGCAGTGCAGGTTTTGCCTGCAAATTCCAAAAACAATTGGAATATAGCCAGGGGAACTACTCTAGATGGAAACAATTTTAGTGGATGCTATTGCTCCTATATACATGTATGTGCAACAGGCTCAAGCTTATGCTACTGCAGCTGCTAATAGACATCAACCAAGAAGAAGAAGGGTGTTTAGACCTCATTTAACTTTTCATGGTCTTAATGAGGTGGAAAGTGCAGAGCAGTACAGGGTGGATCGAGACACGCTACAGGAACTCTGCAACCTCTGTCTTCCTCAGCTGAGAGCAAGGGTAAACCAAGGTGAAACAATAATTGTGAGCTAAGGTATGTGTTGTACTTAGAATATTAGCTACAGGAACTTTCCAGAGATGAACATGGATATGCTGAGGGTATCACAGACATCAGCATCCAGGATCCTACATCAGTTCCTGAATGCTATGCTACAACATGTCATTTATTATATACAGTTTCCCCTTATACCCCAGGACAGAGCTACCACTATGCAGGATTTCCACCCTGTAACACACTTCCCTGAAGTCCTATGTGACACTGATTGCATGCACATTGAAATCAAAGCACTACCTGGGAATAGGGAAAGGTGTGCATAAATAGAAAGGGCTTCCACTCCATTAACTTGCAGGTTGTGTGTAATGCTAAGAGAATCATCCTGAATGTGTGTGCTGGCAACCCTGGCAGTTACCACTATTCATGTATCTCCCACAATTCTCAATTCTGTCAGATGTTTTCTAGGGCGATATCCCACAGGGTCATTTATGGGGGATGCAGGTTATGCATTTGAGCTGTATCTGATGATGCCCATCAGAAATGCACACACACTCACTGAAGTATGCTATAATGAGGCACAGCGCATGCTCAAACAAGAAATATCATAGAGCATGTGTCTGGGCTGCTGAAGTCATGATTCTGGTGCCTAGATACAGCTGGGGGAGCCCCACAGTACAATCCCCACACTTGTTCTGAAATTTTTACCATCTGTGCCATTCTTCATAATATTATCCTGAGAATACAGTTTCAGCAGGAACACCAAGGGGAAGGGGCATACATCCCATCACCAGTGGTAAGGTCACCCCAACCACAGAGCAGTGAGGAGTCATATAGTGAACCACTGGCTGCTGTGGGTATAGGCAGACATAGGTTTGCAAGATACACCCTTACCCTGGCCAAGAGGCAACAGATAGCACACACACTTACCATCTAAGAAGGTAAAACCATCATCCTATGTACATTCATACACTAACATTGATACCAGGCAATGCTTACAACCTTTTCTTCCCATGAAATGGCTGTGTACTGCTAGCATAACACAGAGTCAGCCCCAAATTAAAACTCTTGTAACTGCTGGACTTCCAATGTAAGTGTTAAACCTGGATGGGGAAAATAAATGGATAAGAACACAAATTAAAAGCATATCCTTGCTTACTGTTACTTGCAAATGTAACTTAATAGAAGGTGGGTGATATTTACAGCAATGACATCAATGTTGGGCAGCACTGACTTATGCCAATAGAGGTGCTCTTATCAAGCAATAGCCTTCATGCCTCAAAGATTCAAACTTTACAAAAACCTGTAAGAAAGCAGTACAATTTTTAAAAGTGCATCACAAACACATATATACTAAACACTCAGTCAGCTATGCACCATGGGCATTAAACAAAAGACTTATGTATCTCCAAATCCAAAACTATGGCACAGTTATCATTTGCACAGGGTGCTGTGTGTGTGTGTGTGTGTGTGTGTGTGTGTGTGTGTGTGTGTGTGTGTGTGTGTTGTGGGGAGGGGGGGGCAGGAGGCCAAAACTGACACAAAAGGTAGTGCGTTTTTGAAAGTAAGAAAGATAGCCAGGCAGAAATTTTGATAAAATATCAAATAGTCACTGAGACAGAATGAGATTTAAGCCTCACAGCTGACCCATGTAACTGTTATGCATGTGTGTGTGTCTGTATGAGTAGTTAAGGTAAAACATGTGTGTGAGTGTCTGCAAGAACACAGCCAAGCTGTGTGCTAGCTCTACATCCTGGTATGTCAGACAGGTGTGAGTTGTACATGGTAGAGGTGACAGTTCTTTGTCATCATCCCTGATTGCAAGACCTGGATCTGCCAGGAGTTGCACTGGCACATCCATGCCTATGGTCAGAAGCACTGCTGCTACCTGAACTTGACTGATGTCTGCTGGATGAGATTTCCTCACATGTACACCCAGGACCACAACGCCATGGCATACCACATCTGGGTGTGCACATCTCAATCACTGATGGAGCAGTGGAAGTCATACCTCTATGACAGTGTTATTGCGCATGGCAACACTGGCTAACATCAGATGATGATGCTGACCTACATCCATATGGATGCAGTCTCCATCTCTGCAGACCTTCCATCACATATACTGCCCATTCCATTCTGTCATTCATCTGATCCATTAAATCAGCAGCATTGTGGAAGCAGTCAAGCATGTCAGCCTGTGCCACATCTGCAACCCTAAGCGTGTCCTCAGAAGCCCTATTGGAATATGCCTGCACCACTATGGTCCTAAACATACATTGAGTGGCACATAAAGACACACCAGGATCATGGGGAGGGTGGACAGCAGAACTCCTCCAGGTACCCCTAACAGCCCTCCTCTGTGGCAACTCACTCACACTTTGGCTATGGCCACAGTCAACTAACACTGAATTCATAGTAGCCATACTACCCCGATCAAGTGTGTCACCCTCCTCCTGCCCAATATCTGAGGGCTCACTGGAATAGGTGTGCGTAGGCCTTCTGGTTGTTTATTATGGAAACATATGGAATGGCTGAATGTCAAGTTCAGTGTCAGATTCAACCTGTGCACCCCTTGACTGTGCCTCTGTTTGGCCACCATCAACATCAGAGTCTGCTGATACTCTGGCATCATCTGGTAAGAGTCCTACACTTCCACTGTTAGAATTAGCTGTGATAATAAGCAACAAACACAGGAAAGAAATTAATACCTACACTACAATGTAATAGATGATAACAAACTAACACTGGTGACACTATCACAGATGGTACAGCAACGCATACCCACTCATGACATCCAACTCACACATATGGATAAGTGCATATTTATGACAAATGGTCATTAATAATCAAATAAAAATGTTTGGCTTACCATGTGCAGATGACTTCACACTTGCTAGGGAGGATGATCCCGGCAGACAGTAAGCAAAAGGTAAGGACAAAATCATCCTAATTCAAATAACAGAGGGGACAGAATTGTTGCCTATACGTCCATTAACAATAATTTTAACTGAAACTCAGCTGACACATCCACCCAAAGCCCATGTGTAATGAACAAAAATGTGTTGTTATCTGTATTAATTTTATCAACAGGGTCAAAGAAAATAATTAAAACAACATGAACAATTACTTTTGGTATTTTACAATACAAGAAAATGTTATAAATTGAAATATGTAAGGTCCTTCTGGCACATGCTTTTCCTCCCAGAAACATCAGCACCAACATCAGTCACATGTTGTTGTGCACTTTGCACTGAGCTTTGATCTCTGACAGTGGACAGGAACTCTTCATTTGGTATCAGTGGCAGCTCTGTAGCAGCCCCCTCCATAGCCAGCTGTTCATGGGCAACTGCAGCTGCTCATCTCTGGGTTGATGAAATCATATCAGTGGCCCTATGACACACCTGATCATAAGTTCTGCTGCACTCCCCTACGACATTTATATCATTGATCATCTGGTTTCAAATATGCATTCTGTAAGACATATCCTTACATCCCCTCTCAAGCAGAAAGACACCATGGTGCCAAAATGTTTGCCCAATTGCATCATTTTCCAAGTCACTGAAAGAGGATTTACATGACTTGGTATGCTTGGATGTCATACGCCTAGGTGATATAAAACAGAGAAGAATACAGCAGATAAATACCACATACTTAAATTCTTGCTCATATACACATGCATATTTTCATTATTAACCACTGGAGACACAGTTCAGGAATTAAAATTTAAGGTAATGTGTTTGTACCATATCACACTCACGCACAAACCAATGTTGATCCAAAACAAGGAATAACAATGGAGTAATGTATATTTACCACCAAAATAACTGGATGACTACAGAATTTCAAGAACAGGCCTCATGAAATACAACTTTTGTTGTAGCAACACAAAAATGGCATTTGGTTCCCCCACACCCAAAAAAACAGGCAAATGATAGTTTGTACCAAGCAAGGAATAAAACATTAGTCAATTGTTATAAATGCTTTCAAAAAATTCTCACAAAATGTGTACACACATGCAATAGAAATGGCAATTTTATATGATTGCCAGTCACCTCCCCCTGTGCTCAACACTCCCCTATAGGTGTCTATTGGCTATCTTATAAATCGAATACCCCTATGTCATTGGCAATATAGGACATTACATTTCACTGAAATAACATAGAAGTGTGTAAGATAACCAGTTGTGACAATAACACTTGTGATAAAAATTAATAAGGCTGTCTATCTGAAATAGAAAAAAATGACTGACAAAAATGCCTATGCCAACAATTATTAGAAGTGTATACAGATAAATAGTTCCATTTTCTAATGCATATATATAAAATATTTCTTTGTAACATGTGCTTGAAAAATACAATCATACCTTAGCAAGATCAGTAGGCTTCTGTGCAGATACATCCAAATTAATAGCAATCTTCTTTAGTTTTCACCACATGAAGAACTGTCCTCACCTTCAAATTCCCTAGCTACAGGGTTATCCTTTTATGGTGTAGATTCAGCCCTTTGAGGATGGTGAAAATGCAAATAAGGTGAGAACTCATTAAAACTGCTGAATGACAAACTTTAGACTTCGCACAGCAGGTGTAAATATAGTGTAGGCACTACCTCAATGTTAGTTGCTAGTGGATTGGAACTATAATTACGGATAGGTAGAAGGAAAACACAACAGCAATTCAGACTCCTTTACCTGCATTGGGTGTGTCACCCAGGATACACTTACAAAATGCTGAAGTAATTGCAGCAAGCTTTTAAATGGAAATGAGTAGCACACATTTCTCAGTTTTTGTTCACTAATAGCCAAACTTTCATGCCTTTGTTGAAAACTGTATATTACTGTCATGTTGTATTATCATACATTTTAAGGACTTCTTCTTTTGGCTTTTCCCAGTTAGGGGTCGCCACAGCTGATCACCTGTCCGCTCATGATTGGCAGTAGAGTCTTTACAGTGCCGAGTTGCCAGCACAACGCCCAACCTACCAGAGAAGGTACACACACACACTCATACCTAGGGATACAAAATGCTCTATAGAATGCATGTGTGAGAGTACAGCACAGATAAAGAATAATGAACGCAATACAAAGAGAAGACAGCGCTGCATTGGTGCAGAGAATGCTCTTAACTGTTTGTGAGATCAGTCATTGCACTAAATATTTACGTAATGTGTACAGACAGCTGAGAGTGTTCAAGTTTTATTTGTCTTGTTAATACTGTGTTGGAACTGGGACTTGCTTGTATGCACAATAACTTGCATTTCTGCTGCAAAGATGTTTCTGTGGCAAGGAGAGATAAGACATCCTTACTGTGTTTTGTAGGTTCATTAGTCTAAGAGTTCAAATCCAGAGTTCTGCAAAAATCTGTAATGTGTGTTAAAGTGTATTTTGTAATCTTTTTCTTTTTTTATAATATTAATATTTGTGTGGGGCGTGGCTTAGCACAAACGGTGAAATGGATAAAAATTTAAATTTAATGAAAGTTACTTGTATGATAAAGACTACATAAATTACAAGTGTGAACGAAGTGTGTGTGTTGCACACCTCATAAATACGATGAAGCACACAGTGTATAGTTTATTTAGATCACAGTTCAAGTCCAACATTTATCTTTTAATGATGAAACATAATAAACACTTGTTACAAGAATAACACATGTTAAGCTTTGTCTGTCACTTTTGCATGTAGCTTACCTTCACAAAAACAAGGTCTAATGGCCTAGACAACAAGCAGACATTGTCAGTTTCAAAAAAGGATACATTGCTTTCCACCGCTTTCTTTTGCTTTCCACCGCGCAAACCCACTAAGCAGCTTTGCAATGGTCTGCAACATGTGCAGGTCCAGAACACCTGCAGACAATAGTCAGGCACTTGTCAATTTCAAAAAGGATATATTGTTTCATCATTTGCTTACCATTGTGAAAACTGACTAAGATGTATTGCATAACAGTCCACAACACCTGCAGGTCCAGAGCACCTTCAGACACCAAGGAGACACTTGTCAATTTCAAAATGCATACATTCTATCGTATACTGTTTACCACTGTGCAAACACATTAAGCGGCATTGCATGGCAGTCAGCACACATACACAGTAATGAATGTGAAAATATACAGCTGCTGCGTAGTTGTTCCTGTGGCAGCTGGGTTAAGTTAAGGGCTTCAATAGAGATGAGCCTGGGTTCTACTACAGTAAAGTCCAAAGTTTTATTACCACTGTTCCAGTTTACTCTATATAAAAATTAACATTAGAAAAATAATTACACATGAAAAACTTTATCAGGTGCATTGAGCATACACAGGATATTGGATACATATTAAATGTGTAACTATGTTTTTCAGTAGAATTATGGGTCTGCAATTAAACATTTAGTTTCTGAACTTTCATGTCACACACACATACATGGTTAAATCTCTACTCTTTAATGTATATGCATAACTAATGAGAATGTTTGACAAAAAAGGTCTCAGCTGCAGTGAGCACTCTGCACAGTGACTGTAAAAATGCAATTGTATGTAGCCCTACGTTCCATGTGGCAACTGGTAAAAGTTAATGCTTGCAGTACAGGTGAGCCAGGGATATAATCTGGCATGCTCCCAATTTTATTAATGCGTGTCCACTCAATTAGAAAAAAAAATAAACAACAATGTCAACATAATTATAAATATTGTATGTGTAACTGAGGGTATATTGACAATTATGTTTCTGCAATTATAATTGTCTTTTCTGGCCTTGGATGGATTCATACTTCAATGATCGTCATATGCAGATATGACTGTATAAACAAGGGCATTGTCATGTCACACACATACATGGTTAACCACTCACACTATCATGTGTATATATAATTAAGAACCATGTCTGCCAAGCACTTTTTTGTGGCAAGCATAAAGAAACTCTTATGTGGAAGAATCAGTTTTGTCTGTTTTACATAGGTTTGAATTCCACATTGTACAAATTACTTTTATCAGTATGCAAATACACAAAAAATGTGTCAGGTCATAAAATGTATAAATCTTAATATGTCTGCAAAGTTAAATCAACTAATAGTTACAGCAGCAACCAAACCAAAAACTAATCCCACCTGTCACATTTCCTTCCTGTTACATATACTGCCTTCCTATTGGTTTGGCATTGTTGGTCTCCATTTAACATCATTGAAACTAGTTGGCATGGTTGTTCAGGTTTGTTCGTTAGCTGTAAAACATGATATCTTGAATTGGTGGAAAGCACTCTAACTATTGTTGTTTGAGCTGTATAGACATAGAAAGAGCAAGAAGGGAAGGTGCCCAATTATGGGCTCAAAGATGGGGTGTAGAGGATTTCAGAATATTCATTGGACTCCTTGTAAAGTGCCACAGCCATAGGCTACTGCTGGGGGACTATACCGGGTCTCAATACAAATCAGAGGTTAGGAATAGTCTGGCCAAGGATCTCTACAGTGTGACTGGCATTCCACTCACTGTAGAGCAATGCAGGCAGCACTATAATGACCTAAAAAGACACAAGCAGGAACAACTTAACCAGTGGTTGGATGAGAATAGGACTGCTGACATCCAAAGTTATGTAAGTATACAGATACTTTAGAACGAAAACTGGCTATAGCCAAGGCTGGTATGCATAATGCTCTTCTCTTTTTTACCCCTTTTTTCTTTTATAGCCACCCAGGAGATAGCAGTGAACAGGGATGCCCATGCTGAGCATTTAGAAAGACTAAGAGAAGCAAGGGGTTTGTATGCAGCACAAAGGAATATTATTGTATCTAAAGTATTGCTCTTGTATACATTATTAGCAAATTAAGCATGCATGTCTGAACTGTAAAATCAAGCATGCCTACTCCACTCTGTAACTGAAGTCAACTGTAGGAGTCAGTTGCAATAGTGTGTTCAGATGTTGTGGGTTCAGATCCCACACATAACACATATATAGTTTAATAATTTAAAAATACTACATAATAATTTCAACACAATTGTCATACATAGGCTGTCAACTTAATCTATGTTATATAATGAGTATATGCATATCGTAAGGATTACTTGGAACAATCACCAGTCATAGTTTGTAGTTTTTAAAAAGTATACTTAATGTAAAAGTAAAATTACTTTATTTATAATCATACTAATTTATTGTATGTCACGTATAATGGTACTAATTATCTTTTTTTTGTCTCTTACACCATCCTTTAAACCTGTTGTTTGTTTTTATATGTGTGGTGACAACATTCTGATGTCATCAGTTTCTGAAAAATCACAAATTTATAGCACAGGAAGGTAGACCAACCAGTGAGGTTCAGCCTGCCCCCCTCCAACAGCTGCTGCACTAATGCCCAGCTCATCTGGGACCCAGCCTGGCTGTACTGCCTCTGCAGCCCTTGCACTACCTGGGCCCCTCAATATCAGGTAGCATTATCTCATTGTCCCATACATAGCTCTCCACTTTGCACACGTATATTCTTGACACACTTGATTTGGTCTAATTGGCTATACAACAGTACTGCTTTGCTGTTACCCATCTCTGTTGAGGTGACATTCCCAATTCATCCAATATTCTATCCATGTTCGTTTTACACTGCTGAAGAAGGGATAGCTATAATTCCTTCCTAATCCCTCCTGCACATTCTTATATTGCTTCCCCTTTGTTCTTTTCCCTACTTTCCCCTCTTTTTACCACTTTCCTATCTACCTCATTTTCACACTTTTAATCTGGTCAAAAAATAGAATCACATACCACACACACATACATAAGGACTCCCCAATGACACCATTCACTTTTTATCCTCTGCATTTGCATGGAGTTTGGCATCATGCACAAATGCACGAATGCTGAGCGATGGTGACTAGCTCTTCATAGCCTATGGCATGGTGCAGTAACTGCCATGCAATGCTGCTTAAACCTGCTGCCCTAAGGAAACGCATAGTTAAAGCAGAATAAAGGCATGCATATTAAAATTTTCAAATAATTATTTATTTAGACTGATGACTGTATGAATATGTAACACCATACGTGTACTGTTGACAAAAATCACTCAAGTATTGTTTGTTTTTATACAGTACTTCACTGTAGTCATTCCCAGTCAAATTGCCAGTAATTATCACATGTAATTTTTTAATTACATCATGAAGGCATATTTAAAAAAAAACATAGAGTTGAATTCAAACACAGTATCAACTGTGCTCAAAATATGAACTCACTGCTCTTACACCTGATGCCACAGAGTCAGCAAGGCAGCATGTGTTTTTCTTCCACTCAGTACTGTCCTAAGTACTGACTGCCATGCCTCTCCAATTAGTGTGTTTGTGTGGAGGAAAGCAAACCAACAGAACTCTTAGAATTTTCTCAATGACACAGAGACCCACATTTGCTCTTCACTTAACTTCACACATACAGGGAAAGCAGTATAGACGCCTTTTTAAGGTTATACAATTTATGACACAACATTTCAAATATGAACTAATTATGAAAACCACAGTATCTGTTAACTGTGTCTACCATGGTTGGATAAGTACTTCTCAGCTTCAACTAAGAGTCCTTAGATGTGTATCTCGCATGTGCAAACAATTTGACACAATTGTGCAAACCAGCTGCTCGGTGGTGTGCTATGCAAAGTGCTTATTAGCATGTAGTAGCTTTGTTTACTACCCAGTTAGTTTTTATCATTTTCATTCTGTGCACAATGGTCTGGCTGATAGCTTCTTTTTTAGTGTGTTAGCCAGACCACAGTGTGATTCAGCAAGCAATATTTTTTCACAGAAATTAATGCTGTTAGAAACTAGGACTATTATAAACTATAGGACAGCATATCCTTATGGCATGAATTTGGAGGTCAACTTTAATGCATAGTATTCTTGTGTTGCACTGTGTTAAATTTGTTTGACATTTATTCCAAGTGCTATGCACTTTTTTAAGTGGTTATTATTAGGGAATCATCAGGAACACTTTAAATTGATTCAAATTGATTTATTATGTGTTAATTGTCCACTTATTAACTTGTTATGTGTTTATAAAATTGACTGCTTGGTAATGCAAAAGTATTCCCTGAAGGTAACAGCCGAGGTACCACAAGCATTAAACTTCTCTTTGCAGTCCAACCAATGTAGCTCCACGGTTTTATTAAGTTTTGTTATTTTCAGTTAGTTTTTATCCCAGTAAAATCCATGCAAAATACAACCAAAGGGAAGGCACTTTTTAATGACTGAGCACATGTTTACACTCGATCATGTCTTAAATGCAGCCATGCATTTGACATTTGGTATGTTAGTACTTGTTCTCAAATGTCAACTACACTACAGAAATAAATAGCAAAACCACATTATTACATACCATGTACACCTTTATAATGACAATAGATATACAGATTGTCTTATACATGTATAAATGTGGACAGCAATTCTTCACAAACATGAACACACAAATATGATCACAAAAAATGTGTGTCTGTATGTGATAATTTGCATGTGTAGTGTATACAACATGCTGGGAAACAGCTGCATATGTTGCATTTCTGCTACATGCATTCCTGATAGCTATTTGCATCTGGTGTGACAGGGTGTCTCTTAATGTATACCTGCACATTGGAAACACAACAGGAAATAGTACATCCATACTTTGCACACCACTCTCATAACAGAATATGTCAACCACATCATATAATGATTTTGGCATCATCTATAAAGATCATTACGACAACGCAAATGCATACTTCAGGGGTGTTGCAATAATTAAATACTGTGTTTTGTATATGAGAACACAATACTTAACATGTGTGTTAAATTAGCATAGCAACCACATTGCATATGTGTCTCTATGTATGTGTAAGTGTGTGTGCATATTTAGAGTGACATCAGTCTGTATCCTACTATCATCAGTCTGGTCCCATGCAGAACTAATATCTTGACAGCTGTATGTGGCTACCCATCCATTTCATTCAGGCCTCACAACATCTTCTCACAATATCCAATGAGGATGTTATTCACTGCATATTGTACAAAAGCAGTATAAATATCAGACGTGTGCTATGGCACCTGTGTTAAGTGCTGAGTTCTCTAGCTGGTGTACCTAGTTAGGTAGGGGTTCTAATATCACTGCAGTCAACTGGTGCATCTGTGTGTCATGTCAGAGAAGTGTAAGTGTGTATCCTACTGTCAGCAATACAGTTCCTTGGAGTACAAATATTTTGTCAGATGTACATGGCTACCCATCCATTTCATACAGGCCTCTCAACATTGTTGCTCAAATGAGCAGTGATGATGTACTTTAATTGGTATACCTACTTAGGTAGAGGTTCTGATCTCCCTATGGTCAACTGGTGTGTGTGTGTGTGTGTGTGTGTGTGTGTGTGTGTGTGTGTGTGTGTGTGTGTGTGTGTGTGTGTGGGTGTGTGTGTGTGGTCAGAATAGATTAAGTGTGTATCCTACTGTCAATAAACCAGTCCCATGGAAAACAAAGAATTTTAACAGTCATACATGGCTACCCAGCAATTTCATACAGGCCCTCCAACACCTTCTCCCAAATATCTAATGAGGATATCTTCAACTATAAAATGTCCAGCTGCACTGTAAAAGTCAGACTTATGCTGTGGTGATTGTGTTAAGTACTATTCTTTGTAAATAGGTAGGGGTTCTGCTCTCACTTTGGTCAAGTAGCGTATGTGTCTGTTTGTGTTCACTTGGTTGACATTGAAGAGACCATTTTAGACCCACATGTGAATCACTCCTAGTACCATCTTCTTGGCAGACACTGCTGATATCATCAGCTATAAAGTGTTGTCTGAAACAATAAAAGCCAGGCTTGTGATGTGGCACTTGCGTTAAGTACTGTGATCCATAGATAGTCAAGTAGAAGTTCAACTCTCACCCCAGTCAAGTGGTTTGTGTGTGTATTCAACAATCCATTAGTTGACAATTTTAGAATGACATGTGAGCCCTCAGCTATGTCATATCCTCCTCTTCTTGTAACATTCATTGATGACACCATCCTGTATAATATGCACTCTGATAGTATTCAAGACAAACCTGTGCTGTGCCAGTAATATTAAGTATTGTGTTCTCAAGCTACTTTACCTAATCTGACAGCAGACAAATTGAGTGTATATACATCCAAATATTACCTTTGAGACAATTTTACACAGAGATGTGACTACATATCCATGTCAGACACTTCTCCCAACATGTTCTTCTCAGCATAAAATCATACTCCATAAAGTGTAACACGACAGTGTTAAAGTCAGACATATGTAGTGGTGCTAGTGTTACATTGCATGGCTTTCATCTTCTATACCTAGACAGTCATAATGTTGAAATCAGGTTCATCTACTGGTGTGTGTGTATGTGTGTGTGTGTGTGTGTGTGTGTGTGTGTGTGTATGTTTGTGTGTGTGTGTGTGTGTGTGTGTGTGTGTGTGTGTGTGTGTGTGTGTGTGTGTGTGTGTATGCATGGTTGGTAGTACATTATGGTCATTTTACAATCTTTAGAATTGCACTTCATTTCACTACCACTTAGGATAACCTTTAATGTAGCCCCATACATCCACAATCCTCTTTTTTCCTCTGGCTACATGACATCCTTCCTGCAGAGGAGTGGAGGATGTCCTCATGTCAAATATGAGGGCAAACATCATGAAGCAGCATCCTTACATGAGCCTATGCAAGCCACATCCAGACCACTGGATGGTGATTGCTAATTCCGTCATGGTCTGGTACACATGTCCCCTATGGACAGTAACAGCATGTAATGCAATCCAACAAATACACACATATGCACAATAATCTTACTATCTTTCATGCTATAAATATAGGGAGTTTGTTATATGTGGTATAATGTTGTTTGTCTTTTGGCTTTTCCCGGTTAGGGGTCGCCACAGCAGAACTCCGGTCCGTTAATGATTGGCAGTTGTTTTTTATGGTGCCGAGTTGCCAGCCCGATGCCCAACCTTCAACAAAGGCATGCCCATTCAACGCATGTCTTTCGAACGCCCACTCAACCGCGGGGAGGACATGCATAATAATGGCTAGTATTTTATGTGATGTTGGTTGTTAGCTTAATAATGCCCTATGACCCTATGAATATTTGACATGTCAATGCTGTTGTCATTGACACATGCTATGTTGAGGTGTGGATGTGCAGTATGCCTACAAGAGGTTATTACAATCTGTGATATGAGCTAATGTATTGATGACCGCTGTTGCCATTTCATTACCTGCTCCTTTTATTACAGCTGTAGTAATATGCCTCCTGAGAACTGTTGACATTTTTTGATAAACTTTTATGTATATTGTTGGCTTATTAGGAGAAGTGTTGCAGTGGAGCGGATTAACATTCTACACAGTTCACATTCCACCATTGCAGTGATACTTGCAGTATAGCACAGGTGTGCATGTGTCTGCCTACCATCATTAAATGCTCTGTGACAGACATCAATATAAATTCACACTGATTACATGGGCACATTAAGTCTTGTTTCATCCACATGTTGCAATGCTGTGATATACACACAATATCACATGTTTTGATTCAATTGCAACCTTGTGGAATTCATTGTATGTGTAGTTGTATTACTATTCCCCAGGATTATTGAGGTAGTCCGCAGCACCATTGTTTGACTTTTAGCATTTATATCAGGAAATGTTCTGCATGGGCACAAAAAACTGATTTGTAATGTGTCCTTCTATAGCATCAGGCCACTCAAACATAACTGTCCCATGAAACAAATATAGGCATCTGTTGTGCAATTTATGTAATTAGGTGAAATTGGTACAGTTGTATGACTGTGTGAAAGGTACCACTGTGTGGAATTTGATGCATGACCAAAGCTGTTTTGGCAGTGTCTTCACAAATCCTTTATTTCAATAAATGTGAATTGTTAAGAGGAATACACAACTAAGCACAGGGATGTTTATCGATGTCACCATCCATACTCAGCCAGAGAAAGTAGACAATCTGTTAGCTGAAAGTTTGTCTCACACTTCACTCGTCTGTCACCACTGGCCATCAGCCAAAATATACATGCAAACATTATTCAGTTTTTCTCTCAGGAGGGCAGCTCATCTGTGTGCTTTCTGTGGCTAATAACAGACTCAATGGGCCCTAACAATATTCCAGGTTGCCTATAGTATGACATAAAACCTGACTTAGCAGACACAGTTGGATCATTTCCTCAATGCAGCCTCCAGACAGCCTATGTTATTGTATATGGGTGTACAGTAACAGTCATCCATCTGACTGTGGGGATGCCCTCTCTTGATGCATGGAGTTATAGACTCTCCTCATCTGTGAGGCAAACCAATATGTCTTATTGGACCTTATCAAAAAAGACACAAGTAATCTCCTGACTGTGTACCAAACCCATGTTTGGTTTGTTAAGGCTACATCATGTCTGTTACATCTGTTTGATGTCTTCAAGAAGTTCACCAAGAGCATGCATGAGTAAAACACTATCATTCTGCCCAACTTGACCTGGCCAAGGCATTTGATACAAATCCACACTCCAGCATTGCAGTGTAACTGTCTCAAGTGGGCATAAACAACTATGTCACCAAGTGGGTAAACAAATAAATCATACATGACAGATTATGTCTTAGTGTGTGAAGTCACCACTATCTAGAGTCCAGTGACCAGGTATGTACCTCAGGATTCTGTACTAGGCCCTTTCCTATTCAGTATTTAATTCTCAGAATTCGAGACTAACTTACACTTCCTTTGTCTGACCAGCTTTGTGGAGGACTACAAATTGTCGAGAATCACAGAATCCAAGATTTGAATTGGTATAATGCAGACAGCATTAACACACAGACAAAGGATGGTTGCCAGATACACGGAGACACAGTAAATGAATAAAAAACATGATTAGTTCCCTTATAAAAGCAAATACACAAGTTAATTGCAATGTAGACAACACTCCCCTAGGAGCAGACCAAGTGGTTTGTGACATGTTTACTCAAGTAGATGGTATGTGGAATGTCCACCAACATGTGCCCGCAGTGGTACCTAATCCCTTGTGTGGAGCACAAATCCTGAGAATGTGCAGGACATCCACATCAAAGAGCATTATAGTCCAATTCCTCTCAGCCCTGATTACACCAATACTTGAGTACAATGCAATCTTTTTGCATGTACCTCACTACACATCTTTCAAGGATGATTTACTCAAGTGTATCACTTTTGCCACAGTGAGCTTCCACACATCTTATTGGCCATACTAAAGTATTATTTGTGATGCATAACCATTAGAAGTTGACAGTGCAGAACTCCCTTCAAGGTGTTATATAAGATGCACTTGTGATACTTGTTCTTGGGATGCACACAGTAACAAAAAAAAATATATATACATATCTATATATATATATATATATATATATATATATATATATATATACATATATATATATATATATATATATATTCATAGGTAGGTACTAAGCTATCGGCCCAAGGGCCTAAATAAGCCTAGCCAACAAGGTTCCCTGGCTTACGCCTTCCAAGAAAGTTATTTTCCTGTGCCCCTGTCGAGCAGAGCCACAAAAGTAATTCCCAGGGTGTATTTCCTATTTCCCATCCACTCATCAATATTTTTCTTGAAGAGTGCTAATGAGGAACTTTGCTTGACATAGATGGATAGCTTGTTCCAGAGTATGGGAAGTCTCTGGGACAGGAATCTATCCCCCCAGCATGTCCTGTTTATTGTGGTGACAAGGTTTAGGTCCCTAGATCATGTAGCTCAGAGGGATTGTGATTTCCCTAGGTGTAACATGTCCAACAGCTCTGGGTTAGACATGGCTTTATATGTTAGGCAGAGATAACCTCGGAGTAGGTGATATGCTATGGAGTAAAGCTGGAGTTTGTTGAGACGGTCAGTGTAGGGCATCTGTTTGAGTCTAGTAATCCTCTTTGTGAAGTACTTCTGTGGCCTTTCCAGCTGCTGGAAATGTCTTGTGAGGTACATTCCAAAAGGGGCATTGTACTCTATAATGGGTCTAATGAGTGTCGAGTAGAGGGGAACAATGACCTCTTTTTTCCTAGATGAGCACCTTTTTCTGATGAGGTGTGCCACATAGAAGGATTTCCTGACTACTGTGGTGATGTGATTATCAACGGAGAGACTATTGCCCACCACCTGGGTTCCAGGTTTCTTATCACACATTCGGTATTAAGTAGACTGCCATTTATGTGGTAGTTCATGGGTACAGAGTTTATACCAAAGGGGATGACAATGCACTATTTGGCATTGAGCTTGAGGCCATGGCTCTGACACCAGGCATCTATCTCAGGCCCTTCTGTAAGATGTCCACATCATTTTTGGACTCAACTATGGCTCCTAGTTTGCAGTCATCTATGAACTTCGTTAGCCAAAGTCCTTCTGTGTTAGCCTGTACATCAGAGAAGTAGGTACCAATCAGGAGAGGTCCAAGGACTGAACCCTGTGGTAGTCCACTTGTCACTGGTTTGAAGTGAGATTTGGAGTCTGCAACTTTTACAGTGTGGGTTCTGTCAGTGAGCCAAATAGCAACCCATCTTGTGACATATGGATTTATACCCAGTTTAGTGAGTAGAACTATAATTCCTGAATGGGAGATGGTGTTGAAAGCCTTGACGAGGTCAAGATAGGCTGTGTGAACCACCTTACCTTCGTCTACAGCTTTGGTGACTGCCTCAAAGAAGTTGATCAGATTCAGGAGGCATGATCTGCCTTTCACAAACCTGAACTAGGTGGGGTCCAGAGTTTGGAGGTTACCAATGTCTTTGTTTATGTGTTCCATGATGACATGTTTCATGGCCTTATAGACCAGGCTCATCAGGCTAATAGGGTGATAGTTCCCAGGATCAGTGGTGGCTCCCCCTTTATGGAGTGAGAAAACTGTTGCTGTGCACCATTCAGTGGGCACAAAGCCTGATGTGAGACTATGATTGAACATGGTGCTTAGGCGGGGAGCCAGTTCGTTCTGAAGTTCATGGGAAACACAGCCTGGGATGTTGTACGATCCCGTGGATGCTGTGTTTATGGCTTTAGAGAGTGCAGCTTTTACCTGTGTAGTTGTGATTACAGGGACTCTGCATTTTTCCTGTATAGATATGGGCCCTTTAGGGGGTGAGAGGGGGGTAATGTTAGCACTGAACCTATCTGCCAGGACATTGGCAGTATCAGTTGGTTCTGTAATTTTCATGCCATTGTGCTGTAACTCAGAGCAGATCTGGGTGTTGCCATTGATAGTCTTGACATAGCTATAGAATGTTTTCTGGTTGTCCCTAGAATCAGTGGCGATTTTGTTTTCATGGCTAGCTTTGGAGGATCTTATAAGGGATCTCGGCTTCTTACTGAGACTGACCAGGGAACTCCTCCACTCATGGGATTTTACTCCCTTTTGCAACAGTTTCTTCCTTCTGTTGTATAGTTTGTTTATGGCAGGGGATTACCAGATTGGCTTCCTTTTTTTGGAGGATAGTGTCTTGGTTCTGTTTGGGATAGCACGATCCATGCACTTGTGTAAGTGCTTATAGAGTGCATCTGTGTAGGATTCAGCAGTCGTAACTGTATTGTCCATCTGCATGGGTGTCATGACGTTGGCCACTTCTGTCTTAAGAAACATGAAGTTGGCTTTGGAGAAATGTTTTACCATGATTTTCTTAATGGGGGGTGGGGGCTGGATGTGGATATCTAGGGTGATTAGCTTATGGTTGGATCTGACCAACAAGGAGTTGACATCAAGTGTGGAACACCGGTCACTCATGTTGGTAATGACTAGGTCTAGGATTTTGTTGCTCCTGGTGGGGATGTGGATAAGTTGATCCAGAGCAGTGGAATTTATGAATTCCAGAAAGGAGTTGGTACTTGAGTAGATTTCCTAGTTAATGTTGGGGTAGTTGAAATCACCTATATATATATATATATATATAGAGAGAGAGAGAGCGAGAGAGAGAGAGATATGCCATGCATGCCTGCCAGCTAGCCAGGATTGCTCGTAATTTAAACTACAGATGTAGCAGTGTCCCTCTTAACACCTCTGAAAGATGTTAATTTTTAAGGAAAGTGTGTTTGATTTCTCTTATAGATTACTGACAAATCATGACGGTTGTACAAGTGTGTTCTTGTAGAACCATATATGTTAACTCACAATCACATATTTTATGTCAATGACACAGATTAATGGTGGTATTATTGTGATATTGTCCATGATTGTTTGTGCTTCTGTGTACTGTTGTCAATGAGCCTGTTGTTATGTGTCCTGCTTAGTTGAGACCAATGTGGAAATTACATTTATATTCAGGCCAGTCATCATACACATCTTCAAATATACATCTACACTCTGTTGTATATACCGTTCTTGATAACTGTCCTCTCCAATGATTCTGTCAGGATGTTTATATCACAACAAATCTTCTCCACTGATAAGTGACCTTGTGTGACAGTCACATAATATACAATAACTGCGTGTTGATATGACTATACCCACACAGGAGGTGTAAACAGCAGTATATACTGTATTATGTAGACATGTGATTACTATTCATGCCACAACTGTCTTTTCCTTGTGGTGTCCATACACTGACATGCTCTTATCTGCTATATATTACCATGTTTCACTTGTCCTCCTCCCCTGTCTTTATTCCTAACAGTCATGTGTATGCCCCTTTTCAATACACACACTTCCCCAGAATATTAATTTATAAAGCAGTCTATGTGCCCTTGCTGATCACCACCAAAGGATTTATTCTGTATGTGTAAAACAGGTTTGCACAGTACTCTGCACTGACTACACTTTTTTATATTTTTGAACTTTATGCATTGCCTTATATTAAACCCTCATAGTCATGCTGGCTGCCCACACAATCATGCAGAACTAGTTTGCCCATGACTACATGTCTGCAGATGTCTGTGGTGCATTGCATGGTTTACTGGCCGGCAACATTGTTGCTGGGCAGAAAACTGGACTTGTGTTCATGTATACATGGTACACAGCAAGCATATGCAATTAGCACTGCTGATCATCTTGTTAACACATAAACTCCACGTAGGCTTCCTACTAAGACTATAGGGAGTTTATTGAATCCCGGGGATAAGCCTTGTAATGATACAGGAACATTTTCAGTTTAAAATGGCTGCAAAAATAAAGCCTGAACAGAGTTATAATGAGCAGTCTATTTCACCACTATATCAGCGAGAATTTTTTTTTTTAAATATAAGTCAACCGCCTCGTGGATGGTACATTCAATCACAGCTGTTTGCTTTCGTAATAAGAGTGCAACTAATAATTGATATACAAAAATACATTTTCCTGACAGAACCTGATGATGTCAAATATCCTCTATCATAGTGTCTCAAACTCATGAGTTACCACATAAGTATATTGTGAGACTGAAAATAATAACCTTTTTATCCTTTGATAGTTTGCATGCTTCAGTGATAGCTAGTAGTTTTGCAACTGGAGCTGACACATTTCCATTTAATTGTAATGCCAGCCAAAAATGTTGCCATAAGTTTGCTACCTTTTTCTGAATACAGCATCCCTCTACAAACAGGATGAGTTCTGCATATCTGTCAGGTCAGATCTAGGAGGAAGCACGTGGTTAAAAAAATAAGCACATATTTGTAAAGCATTTTTTAGCCCCTGTTAGAATTAAAGATGTAGGATTCAAAGGTGGACATCTAATACTTTTTAGGGAGGGAGATTTTTTAATAGTAAACATTTATATTCAAAATCCCAGATGCTGATAAGTATTGGATCTCTTTATAATAATAAGGCATTTACAGAATGTGGAACTGCAATAAACGCTTTGTGTCCAAGTGTAAATGAAAATGACATATTTTTTGTAAGAGCTACTGATACAGGGTTTAAGTTACTGCTGAAATATGCAACGGGTCTAAAAACATTTTTTCTGTGCTGTGTTATTAAGCCTCATGCTACTGAGTTATGCTAACAAAACAAGAAATATTTGTTTGAATAATTAGGTAAGCTAAGGATAAGGGGGATAAGAAGCAGGGTTTTTGATGAATGAACACCTTTTCATGTTTTTTTCTTGCTTAACTAATGGTTGTGGAATGTCTAAAGAGTTTTAATAGGTTCATAGGTTCATAGGATGATACTAGACTATTGGCCTGGAGAACCTCATAAGCCTAGCCAAGAATTTCACCCATGTTTCCCTCAAAGTCAGCACCTGTTTCCCCTGTCCAGCTGGGACACAGGTGGGATCCCAGATTGTATTTTCTGTTTCCCATTTAGTCATCCAAGTTCCTCTTAAAGAGAGCTAGAGAGGTACTCTGCTTGACATGGAGAGAGAGTCTATTCCACAGATGGGGAGTCTTTGGGACACAGATCTATCCTGCCAACAAGGTCTATTAATGTCACAGACCAGGTTAAGATGTTGTGTGTGGGTTGTGCGAGTGGAGTTTGACTTATGGATATGCAGCAACTCCATGAAGCCTGGGTCATGGACTGTCTCTGGCCTGGTATGCCAGAGACAGGTCACCTCTGAGCAGTCTGTATGAGACTGAGTAGAGGGACAAGGCTTTTAGCCTATCTACATAGAATAGATGTTTGAAACCTTGAATATTCCTGGTCAGGAACCTCTGCGGTCTCTCCAGCTGCTACATGTGCTTGGCAAGGTAAATGCCGAAGGAGGCATTGTACTCAATAATGAGTCTGATAAGGGAGGCATACATGGATGTTATGACCTCCTTGTTCCTGGATGAAATACCCTTATTTATGAGGTGGGCCATGTAGAAAGCCTTCCATACAATGGAGGCAATGTGGTGGTCAAAATTCAGGTTGCTATTAAACTGGGTGCCCAATTCCCTCATGACTGATTGTGTGCTTAGTATGTTGTTATTAATGTGATAATTAGTGGGGATGCCATTTTCTGCAAAGGGGATAATGATGCATTTTTTGGCCTTCAGCTTGAGACCATGCTTTTGGTACCAGTCATTAGTTTGGGTAAGACCCTCTTGGAGGATGTTCACATCACTAGGGGAATTAAGACAGCAGCCAGCTTGCAGTCATCTGCAAACTTGGTCAGCCACAAACCACTGGTTTTGGCTTGCACCTCAGAAAAGTATATCCCAAACAGTAGAGGCCCCAAGACAAATCCTTGGGGTACACCACTCATTCCGGGTCTACTACTAGAGATGGCTTCCCCTATTTTGACTGAGTGGGTTCTATTAGTAAGCCTGTTAACTACCCATCTGGTAACATATGGGTTTATGTCTAGCTGGGAGAGTTTATCTAGTATTACAGCAATTATTGTCCAAACATTTCAAATGTATCAGCAGTTCTGCTCACAATGGAAAACTCTAGGAAAACAAAAAAACATATAGTAAAATGCAAAAATGTATTCTAGTGCCTCGGTGTAACCACCTTCAAGGAATAACACAAGGGCAAACAACACATCCTTCTTATACATCCATAAATTACATTCAATTAATTAAACAATTAATCAAGTTACTTAAAATTATTCAGTTAAAGCAAACACTTCCAATTCAACTCATTATTTAAGCCTCTAGGTACGAAAGTTTTATATTTTAAAATATATATACTGTCCTTATACATCAATTTTTGTTTTAATACTTTTTCATTCTTCTCAACACTCTGAATATTTTCTAAAATGGTACCATATAACAAACTTTCATCACTATTATGATATTTTTTAAAACGTGAGGATATTATTTTTTCTTCCCTTTGATTTTTCACATCCCTCAACTGTTCCATAAATTGAGTCCTGAATTTTCTCTTAGTTTCCCCCTATGTAATATAATTCACAAGTGTCAGCCTTGACATAAATTTAACTTCATTAATTTTGTTCACAGTATTAATAACATGTGAACACACACTACATTTATTACATTGAAAAGTGGCATATTGCAATAAAGGCCTACCAATATTTACTACTGGTCTAACGAAGCTGCCATGAACTACCATGTCCCTTATATTTTTACCTCTCTTAAATGAGAACTAGGGCTTTTTTGGCAATATAGTTGACAAAAATGTATCCTGCAACAGATATTCCCAATAATATTTAATCATGTCCACTAATGCTCCACTCTTAATATTATAAACAGAGACATAATATATGGAATCCTTTGCTTCTTGATCTTTCACAGTATTGCTTTGACAATCTCCTGTCCTTATTTTCTTCCTTCTGTTTCCATATCTTCCCTCTAATACTTCATTTTTAGCTGTCTCTTTAGACTTTAAATCATATCCCCTTCTTTTAAACATAGTCACTGTTTGTTCTATTTCTTTTTCTAAATTAACTTCATCATTACATAACTTAGATAACCTAAATAATTCCCAGTATGGCAGAGCATCCATGACAAGAGGAGGGTGACAGCTACTTGCATAAAGATATTGACCACTATCCTCAAACTTCCTGTGTATGCTAGTTATAACATTACCGTTCCATCCTCGAACTTCCTGTGTATGTTAGTTATAACATCACCATTCTATCCTCAACCTTCCTGTGTATGTTAGTTATAACATCACCATTCCATCCTCGAACTTCCTGTGTATGTTAGTTATAACATCACCATTCCATCCTCGAACTTCCTGTGTATGTTAGTTATAACATTACCATTCCATCCTCGACATTCCTGTGTATGTTAGTTATAACATTACCATTCCATCCTCGAACTTCCTGTTTTTGTTAGTTATAACATTACCATTCCATCCTCGAACTTCCTGTATATGTTAGTTATAACATCACCATTCCATCCTCGAACTTCCTGTGTATGTTAGTTATAACATCATTATTCCATCATCGAACTTCCTGTGTATGTTAGTTATAACATTACCATTCCTTCCTCAAACTTCCTGTGTATGTTAGTTATAACATTACCATTCCATCCTCAAACTTCCTGTGTATGTTAGTTATAACATTACCATTCCATCCTCGACCTTCCTGTGTATGCTAGTTATAACATTACCATTCCATCCTCGAACTTCCTGTGTATGTTAGTTATAATATTACCATTCCATCCTCGAACTTCCTGTGTATGTTAGTTATAACATTACCATTCCATCCCCAAACTTCCTGTGTATGTTAGTTATAACATCACCATTCCATCGTTGAACATCCTGTGTATGTTAGTTATAAAATCACCATCCCATCCTCGACCTTCCTGTGTATGTTAGTTATAACATTACCATTCCATCGTTGAACGTCCTGTGTATGTTAGTTATAACATCACCATTCCATCCTCGAACTTCCTGTGTATGTTAGTTATAACATTACCATTCCATCCTCGAACTTCCTGTATATGTTAGTTATAACATCACCATTCCATCCTCGAACTTCCTGTGTATGTTAGTTATAACATCATCATTCCATCATCGAACTTCCTGTGTATGTTAGTTATAACATTACCATTCCATCCTCGAAATTCATGTGTATGTTAGTTATAACATTACCATTCCATCCTCGAACTTCCTGTATATGTTAGTTATAACATTACCATTTTATCCTCAAACTTCCTGTGTATGTTAGTTATAACATCACCATTCCATCCTCGAACTTCCTGTGTATGTTAGTTATAACATCACCATCCCATCCTCGACCTTCCTGTGTATGTTAGTTATAACATTACCATTCCATCCTCGACCTTCCTGTGTATGTTAGTTATAACATCACCATTCCATCCTCGAACTTCCTGTGTATGTTAGTTATAACATCACCATCCCATCCTCGACTTTCGTGTGTATGTTAGTTATAACATTACCATTCCATCCTCGACCTTCCTGTGTATGTTAGTTATAACATCACCATTCCATCCTCGAACTTCCTGTGTATGTTAGTTATAACATCACCATTCCATCCTCGAACTTCCCATGTATGTTAGTTATAACATCACCATCCCATCCTCGATCTTCCTGTGTATTTTAGTTATAACATTACCATTCCATCGTTGAACGTCCTGTGTATGTTAGTTATAACATTACCATTCCATCGTTGAACGTCCTGTGTATGTTAGTTATAATATTACCATTCCATCATTGAACGTCCTGTGTATGTTAGTTATAACATCACCATTCCATCCTCGAACTTCCTGTGTATGTTAGTTATAACATCACCATCCCATCCTCGACCTTCCTGTGTATGTTAGTTATAACATTACCATTCCATTGTTGAACGTCCTGTGTATGTTAGTTATAACATTACCATTCCATCGTTGAACGTCCTGTGTATGTTAGTTATAACATCACCATTCCATCGTCGAACTTCCTGTGTACTTTAGTTATAACATCACCATTCCATCCTCGAACTTCCTGTGTATGTTAGTTATAACATCACCATTCCATCCTCGGACTTCCTGTATATGTTAGTTATAACATCACCATTCCATCCTCGAACGTCCTGTGTATGTTAGTTATAACATCACCATTCCATCGTTGAACATCCTGTGTATGTTAGTTATAACATCACCATCCCATCCTCGACCTTCCTGTGTATGTTAGTTATAACATTACCATTCCATCGTTGAACGTCCTGTGTATGTTAGTTATAACATCACCATTCCATCCTCGAACTTCCTGTGTATGTTAGTTATAACATCACCATTCCATCCTCGGACTTCCTGTATATGTTAGTTATAACATCACCATCCCATCCTCGACCTTCCTGTGTATGTTAGTTATAACATTACCATTCCATCCTCGAACGTCCTGTGTATGTTAGTTATAACATTACCGTTCTCCTTACATTCTAAAGTTAAATCCAAATAAATCACTTTTCTACCTTTCTGTAAACCATCAAAATAAGGCCAAAAGGATTTTTATGTAATTCACTTACAAATCTTTCTATTTCATTCAAAAAAAAAAAAATGTGTGAAGGGAGTATCACACAGAAAGTATTTAATAGCTTTCAACCCATCCTCATATCTGATGGAGGTGTATAATTATTAAATCCTTTCTATTTTGTAACTCCTTTAATGCTTGCCATTCTTTAAAGGTTAAATTATACTGCATGTGTTTTTATTTTTCAAGATTTCTTCACATATACTGTCACCCACAAAAATTAAGTCATCAGTATAACGAAAATAAAAATTAATATATTTTTTCATAAAATCTAACTTCCATAAAAATGTAACTTCAAAAAATGACATAAACATATTGGCATAAACGGGGTAAATACTGCTCCTATTGCTTGCCTTGTTTCTGTCTGTACATATAATTATCAAAATAAAAATAATTATTCTTTAAACAAAATTCAACCATTTCCAAAAAAAAATGTGTGAAGGGAGTATCACCCAGAAAGTGTTTAATAGCTTTCAACCCATCCTCATATCTGATGGAGGTGTATAAGCTCATCACATCAAGTATCAACCAATACTTTTTCTCATTCCAAACTGAATGGGGATATCTTTTTGAGAAAATCAGGACTATCCTGTATGTTTACGGGAGATTCTTGAACATATGGCAGCAATATATTGTGTAGTACTATACCAGTATTATGAAGAAAATATTTACAGTCTACCTGGAGGGGGGGGTCAATTAATCTCTTATATACCTTTGGCAAACAAAAAAAATATGGCTTTTTCACTATTTCTATCAAATAACCTGATTTTAACATCCTTTTCAGTAAAATATCCCAGTCTAACATATTTGTCCAGCATTATTTCAAATTAAGTTAATGCCTGTTCATACACTTCTATGGTACATTTCTCGTATACTTCATTATTTTCCAAATGTTCCATACACATTTTGCAGTATTGGACTACATTCATTACTACTATTTTGTTGCCTTTATCGGCTGGTTTAATTATTAAATCCTTTCTGTTTTGTAACTCCTTTAATGCTTGCCATTCTTTAAAGGTTAAATTATACTGTATGTGTTTTTTATTTTTCAAGATTTCTTCACATATACTGTCACCCATCATACATTTCATCCTCACATGAATAAAAGCATTCATCTGAATCACTATATGTTTGCATATCACTATTCACATCGACACTACCACTTTTCTGCATAGTAAAATAACATTTCAAGTGTAGTTTGCGAATAAACCTGAAATTTTCCTGTTTAACTACATGTGCCCTCTGTATAACTGTAAGGGACAAACTTGGGGCCAAAATTTAAAACCATTACTTGTTCCTCAGTCAGAATACAATTTGATAAATTCAACACAATATTAGTAACAGTACATACCTCGGTTACACTATCTTCTAATCTTTTTATTGTATTGTTGTCCATTACCCTGTCCCTGTTTAAAGTCCCTTCTCTGGTTTTTGTTTGCATATGGTTCATTAAAGGTGTAATTTCATCCCCTTTTATGGCTCTGTTGGTTGGTATTGATGACGGTTCTCCTCACTCTGAAACTGCCTCCTATGTTCTTCTGGTCATTGGGGTTGTGGTAGTTCAGGAAACTCTTCATTTTCATCCGTCACACAGTAGTTGGTCCCCTCCAACGACACAAAGGAAGCTGAGGAAGCTCCTTTAAAATTAATGCGATGACGTCGCTGTTCCTTCATCTTCCAATTGGTTAACGGGAGAAAGGCATGGCCTACCCCCCTCATAGTCATTGACATCTCTAGTTAACTTTACTTTCTTATACTCGATCAATTCCATTTCTAAAGCAGACAGCTTTTTGTTGATTTTTTCAAGAAAGATATTCACATTTGAACTGCCCAGGGAAGAACTTAAAGTATGTGACAAAGTATATGTGTTTATCTAGTATGCCTTAGTGGGGAGTAGTGTTAAAGGTTTTAGCTAGGTCAAGGTAGGTAGTGTGCATCGTCTTCCCCTCATCGATGGCTTTGGTGACTGTTTCAAAGAAGTTGACCAAGTTTAACAGGCATGATCTTCCTTTGACAAAACCGAACTGTGTGGGGTCAAGCATTTGGAGGTTGCCAATGTCCTTGTTTATAAGGTCCATGATAATGCGTTCAGTGGCCTTGCAGATCAGGCTAGTTAGGCTGATGAGCCCTTCATTGTCTGGGTCAGTGGATGCTCCACCTTTGTGTAGAGGGATGACAATGGCTGTCCTCCATTCAGCTGGGACAAAGCTGGTGCTCAGGCATTGTTTGAAATGGGTGGATAATGGAGATGAGAGCTCATGCCTGAGTTCATGTAAGCTACAGCCTAGGATGCTACCAGGTCCCATGGAGACTGTTGGATGGGCAGGTGCTGGGGATGTCCTGGTTTCACTGAACTTGTCTGCCAGCAGGTTGGCTATATCTATGACATTTGTGTATGTGGTGTTATTGACCATCAGTTCAGAACAAATTTGGGTGTTGTCTTTGAGATTGTGCACATATGTGAAGAAGGCTTTGTGATTGTCCTTAGTGGATCTGGCCAATTTGGACTCGAAGTTAGCTTTGGAGGATTTCACCAGTGACCTTATTTGCTTGTTCAGACAAAGGAGGGATTGCTTCCAACTTGACACCTGATCCTTCTTGGTCCTGGACAGCATTTTTTTCCTTTTACTATAGAGTCCCTTTACATAAAGGTGGAATGTCCACCGATCCAGGAAATTATAGACCCATCAGCCTAACTAGCCTGATCTGCAAGAACGGATTATCATGGACCTCATTAACAGGGACATTGGCAATCTCCAAACATTCGACCCCATGCAGTTTGGCTTTGTCAAGGAGAGGTCATGTCTGTTAAATTAGTTTGACTACTTTGTGACAGTTACGAAAGCAATGGATGAGGGGAAGATGGTGCACACCCCATACCTTGACCTGGCCAAAGCCTTCAACACTGTTCCCCACTTGGTCATAGTAGATAAACTCTCTCAACTAGGCATCAATCCATATGTTACCAGTTGGGCATCAAACTGGTTCACTGATAAACCCACATAATCAGAATAGGGGAAGCCACCTCAAGCAGTAGACCTGTAATGAGCGGCGTATCCCAGGGATCAGCCTTGGGGCCTTTGTTATTTGGGCTATACTTCTCTGAGGTGCAGGCCAAAACAAGTGGGCTATGGCTGACCAGGTTTGCAGATGACTGCAAGCTGGGCACAGTCATCAATTTCCCACGTGATGTGGATGTTCTCCAAGAGGGTCTCACCCAAACAAATCACTGGTACCAGAAACATGGCCTCAAACTAAATGCCAAAAAATGCATCATCATCCTCTTTGGGGAGAGTGACATCCCCACATATTATCACATTAATAACAATGTCCTAAGTACACAATCAGTAGTGAGGGATTTGGGCACCCAGGTTGATAGCAACCTGACTTTTGACCACCATGTTGTTTCCATTGTACGGAAAGCTTTCTATATGGCCCACCTCATAAGTGAGGTATCTCATCCAGGGACAAAGACATCATAAGATCCCTGTATTCTTCTCTTATAAGGCCAACAATTGAGTACAACCTCTGTCTGGCATACAAAGCAATCTCAGACCCCAGCTTAATGGGACTGCTGCTTATCCGCAAGTCAAGCTCCACTCGAGCAACCCATATGCTTGACCTCAACCTGGTCTGTGATATCAGTAGGACTTGTTGGCGGGACAGATTTGTGTCCCAGAGACTCCCCATCTGTAGAATAGACACCCTCTCCATGTCAAGCAGAGTATCTCATTAGTCCTTTTTAAGCACAATCTGGATAACTGGATGGGAAAGAGAAAATACACTCCTGGGATTCCACCTGTGTCCCTACTGCACAGGGTCTCTGGCTGCTGACTTGTCTAAACATGGGCTAAACTCTTGACTAGGCTTATAAGGGCCTCAGAGCCAATAGCCTAGCAACCTCTTATGATCCTATGAGTTTTTTATTGCTGCTGGTTTTGACCAGCTGATCCAATGCATTGGCATTGACAAAGTCTAGGAATCACTGGGCATTCATGTTTGGGCTAGAAAAGGTGCTCCACTCTATAGCTGAATAGTGAAAGTCACCCACAATCAGGGTAGATGGTTAAATCTTGATGGATTCAAGTAAGTCCAGATAGGTAGAGTGGGTGTACTGAGTCATGGTTGGGGTTGGTATGATTTGAACAAGTGTTTTGTCAAAAGTTTACTGCACGTGGAGTGTCTTCTGTGCATCATACCATTTGACCAGCCTGGAGGTGTGTATTTTTTTGATAAATATTGAACCTCCACCTCGTTTGGCTTTTTCCATTTGGGGTCTGAAAGTATGGCAGGATAAGTAACCTGGTAAGGCTGGGCTGTTCTCCACAGTTTTGAACAAGGTTTCAGTGACTGCACAAATGTCAGCATCCTCCAGGGCAAGGAATGCTTGCAACAAGTGCAATTTCATGCTAAGGCTCCTAGCAATTAGCAGCATGACCTTTACATTTTGTTTAGAAAACTTTTTCATGTCTGTGATTTTGTGCACATGACTTTTCTTTTGCCAGAAGCCTGAAGCCCAGGGGAGACAGATGAAGGCCATCTCTAGCAAAGCATTGTGGTCTGTCAGTCATGTCCTCCCAGGCTGTCAGGTACTGGATCCCCTTGGAATGACATGAAAAACTAAGCCAATTGTTAAAGTCAATCATTTTCTGTTTGTATTGAGGCATCATTCTGGGGGATGGTAGGATGCTATTAAAGCTAGGGACATATCTTCCTGGGACACATATTCAGCGACCTCAATCAAGTCTCTCTTCATATAGCCCAGAGAGGTACATCTCAAGTCATTCACACCAACATGGACTATGACAGAGTCATAACAGTACCTGTTGTTAAGGGACTTGAGTACATGCGTGAAATGGTAGATTCTAGCACCTGACAAGCAACTTACCGTGACTTTCTCTTTGTCTAGCCTGGTGAGAGGTACATCTGTGTGTCTCACGATAGAGTCTCCTATGACTAGTGTGTTGGATTAGTGGCTGGGCCTTACAGCCTGTGAGACATAGACATGTGCACTATGTGTGATGTTTGGTGCTGTGGGTTGTGATGTGTGTGTGTGTGTGTGTGTGTGTGTGTGTGTGTGTGTTTACTTCTGAGTTTTCTTTTGTTTAGGCATGTTTTTGTTGAGAACATCCACATATGTAGAAGTGTGTTGCACAGATGTAGGTGATGTTAGAGGTATGGTGTTCGAAGTGTTTATGCAGGCAACCTTCTCAGTGCCAGATGTACTGGCTTGTGTCTGAGACACCAAGGATTCTAGGTTCTTAATGTAATTGCATCTCTCACATATTGTGTTCCTAGGTGGTAGTAGTAGAAGGTTGTCTGTGTACATGAGACAGTTGCTACACTATCTCAGGATGCCCATATCAACCAGACTAGCAGGAGAAACCATAGAAAGTTGTCCATCCATGGTTATCAGAATCTGTGGAAGAGAGGTCAGGGATAGTAGACTGGGTACTATCTCAGGAGAATATCTATAGTTGTAAGTAGGGCTTGATAAAACCAATACAGTAGCTATAGATGAGGGCCTCACTTACATAGAAGTTCTGGTATGGGAAAAAATGCAACTGAGCTACCTCGGAAATGGGTTAAAACTGCACAGTGGTGGTGTGTGATAGGCAAGCAAGCACAGACCCATGCAAATGCGAGGTATAAATACCACAAATATGAAAGTAAAATAGAAACACTGGAATTTTCCAATCAACCCTTTTTCCTGAGCTCTTAGCTCAACATCCTATGTCAGACCAGTTACAGCCAGTTCACTTACTCTCATTAAGTGTAGGCAGGCCCCTGCCAACAAAAGATGGTGTAACAGGAAACACACAAATAGATCTGGATAGAGCAAAGCCTCTTACTAGACTATGCTAAAGAGATTTAAACCCTGTCATTCCTTTGAATACACTGGACATCTTAAAGCCCAAAGAAGGATTGTTTTGTCTTTTAACTGCTTGATTTTTTGAACGTGTGCTTTCTCCTCTGGTTAGCTGTCTGTCCATGAAATACCTACAGGAATATAACTGCGGATTACATTGAAAAAAGAGATTGTCCCTTTTGTTTTTCCATAGGTTCATACTAGGGTGACTGCTCTTGCGAACCATTTTAAGCCTAGCCAATTATCCCTTGTGAGACTCAAACCCTGCACCTCATGTTTATAAAGAAAACACCTTAACCATTAGGCCACTCTCTCAACCATTCTGGTCCTGGGGAGAACCAGCTACTCCATCATATTTGGAGAACCTATAAGGGGACCTGCTCCACAATAGGTAGCCTATATTTTATATTTAAGAAATAGATCATGGGAGACCAAGTGAACTAAACCTGTTTCCCCCTGAACTAAGAGATAGCTCTTACTTTTATAGTAAAATTGCACAGTTTAAATTAAACAATTATTATTCATTTTTTGGTGTCTGACCAGAAAGAATAATGCATGCTTCTACAAGATCCTGATGACAGTACATCTTTGTGCTTTCTTATCATAATCTTGACTATTATATTTCTGAATACGTGTGTTAACTAAACATGAGAATATACTTATGTAAGCAGAAGAAATAACATTCATAGGTTCATAGGTTCATAGGTTCATACTAGGCTAGCTGCCCTAGGGCATTTATAAGCCTAGCCAGAGTGTGTTTGGCTTTCACCACCCTTTGGAAGGAGTATACTTTGCCCATTTTAAGGTTTAGTTTACTGTACCTCTGTCTAGCAGTGACACAGAAGTGACCCTCGGGGTAAACCTACGATCTCCCATCCACTCATCAAGATTTCTCTTGAAGAGAGTCAGTGAGGGGCTCTGCCTAACATGGACTGGGATTTTATTCCAGAGTGAAGGGAGCCTCTGGAATATGAATCTGTCCCTCCAGCATGTCCTATTTATTTCTGTGCTGAGGTTCAAATCTCTAGCTCGCGTAGCTCTGGTGGATTTGGATTTTCTGAGGTGGAGCATGTCCATTAATTCGGGTTGGACATGGCCTTGTATGTCAGGCATAGATTGCCTTTGAGTAGGCAGTATGCTACTGAGTAGAGCTGGAGTTTCTTTAGCCGGGCAGCATATGGCATATGTTTGAGTCCCTTGATCCTCTTGGTGCGGTACTTTTGGGGTCTTTCCAATTGCTGCAGGTGTCGGGTAAGGTACATCCCAAATGGGGCATTGTACTCAATTATGGGCCTGATGAGGGAAGAGTAAAGGGACACAATGACCTCTCCCGATCTAGATGTGAATCCCTTCATGATAAGGGGGGCAATATAGAAGGTCTTTCTAACCACTTTGGCAATGTGAGTGTCGAACGGAAGGTTACTGTCAACTTGGGTCCCTAGGTCCCTAATTACTTCTTCCATACTTAATAGATTACCACCTATGTGGTAATGTGTGGGCACTTTGTTTTTCCCAAAGGGTATGACTATACACTTTTTGGCGTTGAGTTTAAGGCCATGGCTCTGGCACCAGTTTTCCATTTCTATGAGACCCTTTTGAAGGATGCTTGTGTCCACTGGAGAATCAATTATGGCGCCCAGTTTGAGTCATCTGCGAACTTGGTCAGCCACAATCCTCCTATGTTAGCCTGTACCTCAGAAAAATAAACACCGAACAAGAGAGCTCCCAGGACTGAGCCCTGTGGGACACCACTTGTGACTGGTTTAGAGTCTGACATGGCTCCAGCAATTCTGACCTTGTGGGTTCTGTCCTTGAGCCAGTTTACAACCCATCTTATGACATAGGGGTTTATATTTAAGCTGGAGAGCTTGTCTATGATGCCCAAGTGGGGTATTGTGTCGAAGGCTTTTGCAAGGTCAAGTTAGGCTGTGTGAACTACCTTACCCTCATCAATGGCCTTGGTGACAGTTTCAAAGAAGTCGACCAGGTTCAAGAGGCAGGATCTGCCCTTAACAAAGCCGAACTGGGTAGGATCCAATGTCTGTAGGTCCCCAATGTCTTTGTTTATGAGTTCCATAATGATCCTCTCCATAGCTTTGCAGACCAGGCTCATCAAGCTTATGGGGTGGTAGTTTCCAGGGTCCGTAGAAGCACCTCCTTTGTGGAGTGGGACCACTGTTGCTGTACGCCATTCTTTGGGTACATTCTACGTCACATGGACCTAGACTCCATTTTAATTCAACATTGATTCCACTCTTGGTTTGTTTTCTCAAAACAAATCTTATTCCTTCATAGTATCAATGCTTATTTATTTAAGTTTGCTGACTGGAATACTACAATTGTGCAAAATGTCCCTGTTGAGGGGAGTACCACAGAAAAAAAGCTCCACCATATAACTATAAATAGGAAATTTGTTTTAGATAAAACAAAATACGCTGACTGTACAAATCTACTATATTTATATAACTAAGAAAATATGCAATCATTTAATGACATAACATACAGATTAATGTATGCAAGTATATTAAAAAAACATAATCAGTAGAACAGAAATTATTCTTAGCCAGTCTGCAAAACTCTATGTATGTATGTATGTACGTACCAGCAATGACAGAAATTGAATTTAAACAGCTTGCTTGCTTTTTGTGCATTCTTTAAAAGTTATTTTTGTACATGAATACATTTTTGTATGTACGTTTATTTGATAATAAAGTACTATGAAATATCTTATATCCACCTATGCTGCTACCAACTACGGCAGATAGTAACTCAGTGTAATACCTCATTCTAAGGACAGCACACGTAAAAGTACAGCACCTCTACAGCTGCACTGCAGTGTTAGTACTGGAAAGAGAATTCAGCTCTCAGCTGGGGTGTCTTTTGGACAAAATCTACATACGTGTCTTCCCTCTGTCTGCATAGGTTTTCCCATGATGCTTTGGTTTACTGCTATATCCAAAAATAAGTCAGTAAGTGAACTGCTGATCCCCCAAATTCTCCACAGATTAATATGTGCCATATGATAGGCTAGCATTCAATCCAGACCTTATCTGTTTTATGCCCATTGCTTGTCAGTAATAGGCCCAGAGTTCCCTGTTATCCTGAATGGGGTAACACCAGTAATGGAGAATTAATGAATAGTATATGCAACTAGATTTCATTTGCAGCTAACACTGAATTAAATCTACTCAACAAATCTAAGTGACAAAGATATGTGAATTATAAACCAGCAATCAATGTCTTAAACAATGCATTTCATCAGCAAAGCGATACTGAATACAGCTGGCTTGGTTACCTGATTTTCAGCTTTAAATGCCCTTCTGCTCTGAGGAACCTTTGTCAGTTTCCAAAAAGGAAAACTTTTATGCATTTAAATAGCAAAGTGTTAATGTATGATCAATTAACATCTTGGCAGAGTGCAAAGCTATGACTTACAGAAAGAAAATAAAAAAATATACGTGTGTGTGCGTGTGCATTTGCGTGTGTGTGTGTGTGTGTGTGTGTGTGTGTGTGTGTGTGTGTGTGTGTGTGTGTGTGTGTGTGTGTGTGTGTGTGTGTATCTAAATATACCATCCATCTGTGTATAGCTATCCCTCTCTTTCTATCTCTCTC
>NC_056743.1:1829957713-1829962713 GCF_019279795.1 Protopterus annectens | reverse complement strand
CAAACGGTATTAGATGAGCATATGTACATATGTATGTATGTATATTGTAGTACGTAAAACACATTGGATGCAGACATCTAAAGTTCAGTACACACTGTTTGGTTTGCAAATAAAACCAGCTCTTCTTTTGTAAATAAGACATTACCTGCTATATAGTGAAGCCACAACCAAGGGAACAGGCTTCACAGAATCAGTGGAGAAAGAAGACCCTGTTGAGCTTGACTGTAGTCTGGGATTGAGAAGATACATGAGTAATATACAGTAAGTAAGAATGCCTCAGCTACTGATGAAATACCACTACTCTTATAACTGCTTCACCTATTTGGTGAGACAGTGGGCAAGCCCCACTAGTTCTCTCAGTTCTGACTGCAAGTGCCCGGGCATCCAGATTCAACATGCTCTGGGGACAGTATCAGGTGAAGAGTTTAACTGGAGCAGTTCACCTGTCAAAGAGTAATGTAGGTCTCCCAGAGTGAGATCAAGGAGGACAGAACCCCCCCCCCATGTATCAGAGGGGCAAAACCTTATTTAATCTTGATTTTCAGTATGAATACAGACCATGAAAGCAGAGCCTCATTATTCCTCTGGGATTTTGGGGTATAAGCAGGTTATGTTATAAAAGTTTCTCTAGGGAGAAATAGCTTCAGATGGCTAAAAATTCATAGCAACACTGGATTTGATCCCTCAGCATTGGCTCTTCCTATCATTGTGAGGCAGTATTAAGTAAGCACTGGACTATTCAGCCTGTTCCACTTAAGTGACAGCTGATCTTTTTTTTTTTTTTTTTATCCTTCTTTGATCAGGTTAGTTCCAGTAGGCTAGTAGCCTCTATTTTGGGGAGACCCAAAGTGTTTTTTTTTTTTTTACTACTTAAGAAACATTTGGCCAGAGCATCAGGGAACTTCCCCTAATCTTGGTAGTCAGTGGAAGGATTTATGGGTTACACATCCTGACTTCCTGTTTCCTGTCCTGGTGCGTAGGCAGCTAGGAGGAACAGGAAGAAAATATGGCTGATTTAGCTTTGGCTGAAAATGAAGTGATGGTTGATGAAAATGTACTTGAAATGGTAGAATTGCTACCAGAAGTTTTTCTGATGCTGCGAGTGCAGAAAAAAACAGTGATATTGGAAGAAAGGGAGATCGTAGCTGTAACAAAGACAGATTCAGAGGAAAGCTTTAAAAGGAGATTGTTTGAAGGAGAGGCAGTTACCTCTGAGAAATGCATAATTACAACCCTCCAATCGGGTGGGTTGTGGGATGATTATTTAGAAGAAATGGTAAACCAAAGTGAACCAGAAAGTGGAGCAGCAATTTCATGGAGTGACATCATGGAAAAAATAGAAGAAGTAAAAGGAGAAGAAGAGACTGTGCCAGAAAAAGTTCAAGAGGCAAAAAGGTATGCACAAACTGTGGGACAAGGAGCAAAAAAGAAGGAAGAAATAAAAGAAACAAGAAAGAAGTCTGCAGTATGCATGAGCTGTAAAAAAGAAGAAAGTTTGGACATGTATAAGGTTTGGGACTCTGTCATAGCACCTCTAGGTGTCAAAGCAAAAGAGGTAAGAGCATTCATTTTAATTAATAAAGAGACTTTTAGTGACTTGATACTTGAGAATGGGCAGGCCATGGAAAATGTTTTGGGAGCATGTGAGCAAAAAAAAAATATGTATCCATGGTCAGAATATGTTGTGCAAGCTTTTTACAGACAAACAAAAGAATAATGATCCGGTTTAGAATGCTAGTTGAAGCAAAAGAAGTGAAAGACCGTTTGTTAACAATATGACAGATTATGGTAATAGACATGCGATGGAAAAAACACGTGTATAGAATTATAGCTTTATATGCATATGTAACAAAAAAGAGAGAGAAATTATATTTAAAAATATTCTAGAATATGTTTGTGTTAATATGGACATTATAGTGGTGGGTGATTTTAATTGTAATTTACAGAAAAATAAGAGCTATTGTAATGTTAAAATAGCTAAAGAAATTATGAGAAGTGGAAAATTAAGTGTATGGGAGAATAACCAGTGGACCTATAAAAGGAATGAAATTAGGACAGAAAAATATTATTTTTTAATATCCAGTAGTTTAAAAGTTATAAAAAAAAAGAATTAAGTATAATTTATTTTCAGATCATGTGGATATATGGGTTAAAGTACAGGAAATGAAGAATACATAAGGATAGGAAGAGGAATAAAGAGAAGTAATGAAAATGAATTATATTTAGAAGAGAAAAAAAAAACTTGTGGAATAATGGGAAATCATATGAATATGAGGGAGTTTTATGAGAATTGGACTGTTTGGTGGCTTAATTTTAAAAAGAAATATAGAAAAGTGTTTTTAGAATGCATAAGGCAGAAAAGAAAAAAAGAAAAAGAGAGATATAATATATTAAGTCAAGAAACATTTAGAGATGTATTAGAGAAGAAAAATTCCTTTTATGAAAAAGAAAGAGAAATATATAAAATGAATAAAATTAAAATTAACAACTTGTTATATAAGCAAAAATTTTCTTTACAAGGAAAGAAAGAAAAAAGAGGTAGCACTATATTTGAGTAAAATAATGAAAGAAGGAAAAATGCTAAGAGGATTAAAAAATAAGGAAGGTAAGCAAATAACACAGCAAGAAGGAATATATGAAATAATTAAAGAATATGTATTGGAATTATTTGATAAAAGAGAAGAAAACATAGAAGAAATTCATAAAGGTAAAAAATTAAGTAAGGAAGATAATCCCCGGGATTCATGAAGCTCAGTGCAAGGACGGCATTAGGCTTGCGCCGACCATGTGGCATAGAGATGGCGCAGCAGTGCCATATGCATATTAATGAAGGTGCGCTGCTGCCACATCCACATGCATAGGAAATATGTGCAAGTGCATGGGGTGTGTCGAAGCGCCGCACGAAGGCGTGGACATGTCGGCTGTTTATGTGCAACCTAAAATGCTGAATATTACAGCCTGCCTCCAATAGTAATCACACCTGTCAGTGTCCGTGGATACTGAAATGTATGCAAAGCATGCAAGACAGTTTTGCGAACACAAAAATAAGAAGCAAACACAAATGCACGTAGCTAAATATTGAGTCCCCATCCCTCGAACAAATGACATTGAAAACCCCGTGCCCATATTCTATTGCAGTGTTGATAGTTATACCAAGTAGAAGTGAAACGCATCGTGTTAGCACGCTGCCAATAGCTAAATCTAGCCCAATGGTCAGAGTTAACACCTGTCCCACATTGTGAGGGACAGTCCCCCTTTGGGCAGTTGTGACCATACAAAAAACATTATAAATGTAAAATATCCTGCGACCGTAGGATATAATTATGTCCCACATCTTATGTAATAGTCACATACAATAGTTATTTCCATATGTAACATACCTACATGTTACAAGAAATAGAATAAGCAAGTAAACGAAACAGAAGAAGCAGCTAAACTGCTACAACAATAAGCTTACATTTAGGCATAAAACAAAAGTACTATCCATTGTACTGACCGTGGGTATGTGTTGGCCTGTAAAATCTGATGTGTGTCCTGAATATGTCCCATCCTGGCCATATGAAAAGGTGGCAGTCCTACCAATGGTCAGAGCATTCACCCAAAATCTGCCCATTTGCGGTCCAAGGCGTCCTTGTCAGGATGGGCCAAAGATGAACGGGTATTAACTGGGTCTACCTACCATGTCATGAAAGATAAGTATTTGCATGTACCTATGTATGTGATGTACAGCATGTGGAAGGTGAAAAATGCTAGGGTAGTCCTCACAACCATACAGGTACCAGAGATATGTAGTGTATGCAATGTGTTCCCTTGACCGTGCCATGGGCCATCAACCAGAGAAGGGATGGATGGAGTGTGTGGAATATGGGTGTGGGGGGGACGGGTAATGTAATAGTTCACAAAGGGGAGACTGAGTTGGATGCACAATAGATAAACTGGAGGTGTATGAGGGAGCAGTGGGTAAATCAGAAAGAAACACAAAGAACAAACATACACATCCGCAATACAACCTGACAGGCCATACTGTAAAACACAATCCCACAAAAATATGAATATTAAAATGTGTGATACACATGTACAGAACGTCACCAGCACATACCCACATAATGGTCTGGACTGAACTGAGCCATCCAACTACAACACACCTGGATGCATAATTGAATACCCATCATCCCCTCTACAGCACACAACCCCCCCCATTCCTGAACGTCCAACAAATCCAGCCATACTGCCATATCTGCACATAATGACCATTACTCCTATCTAGTAGGCAGTCTCACCCTAGGCAGTGTCAGGATTGCAAACTATGTATCCCTTGCATGTAAAACCCTATCCCATTTATGTAAATCCAAAAAGATTGAAGGTTATTGTCTTGTTCAATTTTTGGATATCCCTCATGGGATAAGTATCCTGTGTAAATATCAGATTTGGTATCATGACAAGATGTCCAGTCCTATAGACATCTGGACACAATTTGTATGTGCAGTAGTGGTTCATGAGACTGCTCAGCCTTCAGCCAGTCATGCAGAACCTACTACCTGGGATTAAACACCTGACCGTGATGCACGGCTCCCCACATGAATTATCGAGAATATATACTTTACACATTCGCATAGTGGCAATTGGATATAGGGTAATTAAGGCACTGACATAAGCAGGGTACCTCCTGTCCCATCTTGTGAGGGACAGTCCCTGTTTGGATAAGTGTCTCCAGACCAAGAATAATACAATGGCAAATGTCCTGTGATTGTAGGAAATAATTATGTACCATATTTCATGTAACTGTTGCCTAAAACAGTTATTTCTGTATGTAAAATATGTAAATCTTACAAGAAACAGAATAAGCAACTAAACTGCTACAAGAATAAGCTGTCATCTAGGAAAATAAGTAAAGTTCTAAACTCTGTATTGACCGTGGGTATGTGTTGGCCAGAAAAATTTGGTGTGTCCCGAATATATCCCATCCTGGCCATATGAAAATGTGGCAACCCTACCAATGG